>NC_028645.1:22877178-22894210 GCF_001406875.1 Solanum pennellii
TATGTATGTATGTATGTATGTATGTATGTATGTATATATATGTATGTATGTATAGATGAGCCATGAATTTTGTTATTTGAAATTATTCGAAATATTATGATCTATTTAATATATTATATTCATATTCTTAATAGACTATATGCAACCACTTAGTACTACTTAAGCTTTTGTTTTGGTAGATATAAGTTATTAATTCAAAGACTGCATTATACATATACCTTATATAAGAAGGAATCATTTTAATTTCTAACTAGATAAGAGATGAATATTTGATATATTTGTTTGTAACTCTCCTATCATTGAGTTTAATGAATATTTCATTTTTGTGGTAGACTGATGTGTGATTTTTTTATTGATATTATCGCATAAACTGAATTTTATTAATCTATCTCATAAGAGAAAGTATCTTTTAGACTGAATGAAACTTATGTACACTGACGTCTAAGTTATATATTTTGAACATAATTTCAAGGTTGGATAATAGATGGACATAACAGATCATTTAAAGTGAAGTCACTTCCAACATGTGAGTTCTGTTTAGAAGGAAAAATGACTAAGAGACATTTCCTCTTAAAAGGAAAAAAGTGGTAATGATAAGCTAGAATTATTCTATTTTGATTTGTGAGGTAAATGAACAATCAGGGCAAGAGGTGAATTTGAGTATTTAGAGATTTCTACAAACGGTTACTCATGATATGAATATATATTTTTTGGTACTTTGTTAATCAGAATCTACTGATAAACTGATCAAAATATTTGAGAAAAACGAAAATAGCATCATGAAAAATCTATATAAAGTCAATGCAATCCGATTATAGTGACGTAAACCTCTCTGCAGGGTTCATGAGTCACTTATCTTACAAAATAATTACATTTCATTTGTCTACACAGACACTGCATAATAGATTGGTGTAGAAGAGAAAAAAAGTAGACTCTTACGAAGATGATAAAATTAATTATCGACTTATTTGAGTTATTTAGTTTCTTTTGGGATATGTTCTAATAAATACATGTCACATTTTGAATTCAATTTCTTTCAAATCAGTATCTTGAACAACTATAGAACTTGTTGTATTTGACGTAAGTCTAATCTGTGACATGTTCAGATATAGAATTGTCCAACACATGTGCTGACTGAGAGAATAGGAAAATTGAAATTAACAGTGGAATGTGTGTGTTAATTGGATATCCTAAAGAATGAAACAAGATTTATTATAGTGTACTAAAGAAAATAAGGCAATTGTTAACGGAATTGTAGAATTTCTAGAAAAGAATCATTTAGTAAATCATCTTCCTAGAAATAAACTTGTTTTACAAAAATTGAACAAAGAAATAACAAATTAGTCAATTATAAATTCAGGCGCTCAAGAACATCTAATGGGTATGTTAGAATTGATGTTCCATTACCTTTTAGTAGTGGTAGAAACGTTACTAGACATAAGAAAATTACTATGTCAAGTAGTGGGAGTGATGTTGAGCAAATTAAAAGAACACTTTATGAAAAGTTGTTAATGTTACAATATCAAAAGATTATGAATAAAATACTAAAACTCAAGAATATGAAAGTGTGATTATAATAGTAGTACTTAGTCGTAGTGGGAGAATCACAACGAAGATTGATTTGTTTTGTATGCTTGAGAGAACTTTTATGAAAGAGCTCCTGAAAAGATACACACTCAACGAGGGTTTCATGATAAGTTCTATCAAGATCTAGTACAAAATCAATTTGTTACGACGAAGCGCTGCTAAACAAAAATTGCATGAGAAAATAGCTTGGTAAATTTTCTTTCAATAAGAAATAAAGGAATGACTGTGAATGTTGTAAATGCATATTTGGAGTGTAAGGACCCTCAAAATGAAATAAGGTGTCTAGAGACTCACATGTGCCTAAAAAGTTTAAAAATATGTTAATAAACTATTTACAACATGTATATTTTATTTGAAGTGATTTGGAGGTAAACGTCCAAGAACATCCAAGACGTTCGAAAGTTATTCTTTAGACGTGCTACTGTATTCTAGTGTACCTTTGCATGTTTTACGTGTTGATTGGTGATCAATTGATAGGGAATGACCTTAACATGTGTATGATCATATTTAGGTTTGAAACGTCTGGTCATGACTCTCTAAGGACCACCCAAAGGGTCCTTAAGGAGGACCCAAACGCAGCCAGAGCCATTTGACGAGCTTGCATCGATTCCCCGTTCATAGGACTATGCCCAGTCGATGGGGTCGTCGCTCCACACCTAGGTGTGGGATCTTAAGCCCCCAAATTTCACTCTCTGACCAAAATGATGGAGGTACAGGACAGGCCGTCGTCACACCATCGATCCGTCGATTACCCTCATCGTTTGGAACCTGCTTGCTGTCAAGAAACACTGATCACTTAAGCGGTGACTGGTAAATTCACCCCACGTTCTAAAAGAGTATAGAAAGTTATTATGGCTTATTTTAGGTATATTAACATGGTTAATAACATGAAAACCAATTTCCAATTAATTCTTCAAATTTCACCTTTCCCATCTCAGAACAGACTATCTCTAGAAACCTCCATTGGAGATAAAGCTCAAGAACAACTTGGGGGATGGATTTTCATGGATTATTCTTCAAGTTTTAGTGGCTTTCTTATGTAATGAGGTATGATAATCCTTCATCCTTAGTTAACCATTCATCTAAGGGGTTTCTTCAAAGGTTTTCAAATAAGATTTTAATGATTCAAATTCCTATCTTTCAATCTAGCCATGGGTTCATTGTCAAAATGATTTCAAAAGCATACTGATAATGAATTGATGGTTCGATACTGTTTTTATGAAGATATTCAATCCAATTTCATGAAGAACCCATGATACTTCAAAATTCTCAATTTAGCCAATAATGTGGGCATTGTGATCTTTATGTTAGGTTGATTGAATTACGATTCGATTATGTCAATATGCCTATTGCTACTATTTTCAGTTCTAAACTGATGATGAATTATTGATAACTGATCATGATGATCAAGGCTTAGAGAATTGGTAAGATTAACGTAAATCCATCTACTTTGTATAATATTGATGATGAATTGTACATTGTGTGGTATGGTCCACTTATGATGGCAGATTCTACTTTCTTGTCAATCTCTATATAATGTGATCATGGACTTGATGGAAAATTCTTGTTATGATGATCACACAATGTGAAGTTATATGCCTCGCCTTCTAATCTAGTATCATGTTCTAGGTGTTGATAATGTCTACTACGTTTGAATAAAGGTGTTAGGGTTAGGAATGGTCTATGTGTCTATCATTGATGACGTTCTATTGATGGATAACCCTTTACCTGTGTACCCTTATATGAATGTGTTGTCTAAAGCATGATTAGGAAAAGATTGTAGTGGACCTTAAGAAGTTCCAATATGTGTTTTGTGCTTGATCAAAACAATGGATTTATCCTTGGTATTCGTGGTGTAATTAAGGCCTCATTTTGTTGGGTAAAACCTCTTGAAGATTGATTTAGTAGGCTGTTTGATATGAGAGTAGGAGTGTAAACCCTAACAAAAATGTCAAACCTTCTTATGTGAAGAGTGCCTTGACCTTGGTGTTTAAGGGCATGATGTGACTAGGCTTACCCCAAGTGGGGGATAATGTGCCTAGATGGTAAGATTTTGAGTGCCTTAATGGTCCTATGTTGAATTCCCTTGAAATTCTCTATGTTGAGAATCATCCTTTAGGTGATGTTAATGACGGGTGTGCATTATCTTGGATCCCAAGAGATGGATGATGTGCTTAATTATTATGGTTGGTAAGCTAAGGTTCGCTAAGGTTCAGATAAGTTTCTCTAAAATGGTTTCAACCTAAGTGGGGGATGATGATGTGAGTAGTAAGGTTGTATATATCCTTATTTTTTCCTTCTATTCTTACTCAAACTTTAAACCAAACAGTTCCTAGTGGCGTGTTCATGATGGGGGTTTTGCATATAAGTATAAGTTGTATGTTCTCCATATATTAAGCATGTCTTAAATGACACTATGAAATGCATGTTTTGAAAGGTTTTCATTGCATGAAAATGGATTTTTGATCACACTCATGTTTTCTCATGTTTTTATGCATCTTAATATGATAAATGTTCATTAGACTTCATGAGATAATTTAAGGAGCATGATTGATGTCACTTATATTGTGTGGTGTTTTAGGCCATCAATGAGAAATTGAGTCTCCTTTAAATGAAAAATGGTGAGTCTTAAAAATATGTGACTTTAGTGACTTGGGAGGTCTTAATGTAGGCTCACTCTTGAGAAGTGATGGTATGTCTAGCTAATGTTCTTGATGTCTGTTGATAATTTGCAAGAATTTCCTTAATTGATGCATGTTTATGAAAACTAATTTCATGATACAACTTCAAATTATATGAAATGAATTTTTGTTGTTGTGATGTGTGTGTTGTGATTTACCATATTGACTTCATTAGGAAGAAAGTATAAGCATGCCTTGGTGAGAAGTAGACAATTTCTCTTTAAAATTAATTGACCTTTGTGCATTGGTTGTACATGATCTCTATGATGACATGTTAGTATGTTGATGGGGAAGGACACTTCTCCTTACACATAATAAAATATGGTAATGTTATATATGCGTTGATGGTATTATGTCTAAGTGATAAGGATCCTTGTTGATCTACATTACTCACAATCTATGAGCATTGAGTATGAGTTGCTTATTTGCATCTTGAGTGATAATGTTGATCATGACTATGTGTGATTAAAAGGTTATTACATATTGATCTCTTAATGAAATTAAATGTAAAGACATGTCATGATTAGGAGAAGGATGTTCCTCCTATGAACATGAGAAGTGTCTATGCATTTGATGTATTGAAAAGTGAGTGAATGAAGGTTTTACTTGTTGGTGTTGCATTGAGTACAAAATGGTATGAAGTTGGTGTTCCTTGTTAGTTTGGTGCATTGACTATGATGTGATGATGTTTTGAATGTTTTGAGCTTCTACATGGTTCATTGAGTCCTTTTAAGTGTTTAAAATGTTCCAAGTGTCATTTGAGGACGAATGTTCCCAAGTGGGGGATATGGTAAGGACCCTCAAAATGAATTAAGGTTCTTGATATTCATATGTTCCTAAAAAGGTTTAAAATATTTTAGTAAAGTTTTTTTCAACATGTATAGTTGATTGAAGTCATATGGAGCTCCAACATCCAAGAACGTCCAAGATGTTCGAAAGTTAGTCTTTAGACGTGCTAGTGTGTTTAGTCTTTAGACGTGCTAGTGTGTTCTAGTGTGCCTTTGCATGTTTTACGTGTTGATTGGTTCTCAAATTGATAGGGAAGTACCTTAACATGTGTATGATCATATTTAAGTTCGAAACGTCCGGGAACGACTCCCAAAGGATCACCCAAAGGCTCCTTCAAGAGGACACAAATGCAAGTAGTACAATGCCTTGGCAGTGCCATTTAACGAGCTTGCATCGACGCCCCGTCGATGGGGGCCGTCGCTCCACACTTAGATCTGTAATATTAAGAACCCAAATATCCTTGTATAACCAAAATAGCGGAGGTGCATCCATCGTCCCACCAACGGTCCCTTGACTGCCTTCGTCGTCTGGAACCTGTATGCTGTCAAGAAACGCTAATCACTTAAGAGGTGAATGGGAAATTCACCCCACGTTCTAAAAAGAATATAGACGGTTATTATAGGTTATTATAGGTTATTTTAGGTATATTAAGTTGGTTAATAGCATGAAAACCCAATTCCAATTCATTCTTCAAATTTCACCTTTCCCTCTTAAAACAAACTCTCTCTACACACCTCCATTGGAGATGAAGCTCAAGAACAGCTTGGGGGATGGATTTTGATGGATTGTTCTTCAAGTTTCAATGGATTTCTTATGTAATGAGGTATGGTAATCCTTCATTCTTAGTTAACCATTCATATAAGGAGTTCCTTCAAAGGTTCTCAAAGAAGATTTCATGACTCAAATTCCTATCCTTCAATCTAGCCATGAGTTCATTGTCAAAATGATTTAAAAAGAATCCTAATGATGAATTGATGATTAGGTACAGTTTTTATGATGACTTTTAATCTAATTTCATGAAGAACCCATGGTCCTTCCAAATTCTCAATTTAGCCTATAATGTGGACATTGTGATCTTGATGTTAGGTTGATTGAATTATGATTCGATTATGATAATATGCCTATTTCTACTATTCTATATATGAATTAATGATGAATAATTGGTAATTGATCAATGATGATCAAGGCTTGGAGAATTAGTACGAATGAACTAGATTCCTCTACTTTGTATAGAATTTTTGATGAATTGTACATTGTGTGGTATGATCCACTTTTGGTGGCGGTGTTTACTTTCTTTTCAATATCTATATGATATGATAATGTCCTTGAAGGAAAAATTTGGTATTTGAAGTGTGGTTATGGTGATCACACAATGATCAAGTTATATGTCTAGCTTTCTAATCTAGTATCATGTTCTAGGTGTTGATAATTTCTACTACATTTTAATAAAGGTGTAAGGGTTAGGTATGGTCTATGTGTCTATAATTGATGAACTTATATTTATGGATGACCCCCTACCTATGTACCCATATATGAATGTGTTGTCTAAAGCATGATTAGGAGTTTTAGATTCAAATGATAAAAATGATCTTCTCTCCTATGTTATAATGTTGTGTTTGGTCTATGGATTAATGTGTATTGTGATCCCTAGAGGGTGTCTGCCTCAATGCTATGTTTATTGTCATTATGTGAGCATGTTGACCAATGTACACACACACACACCTCATGCATATCTTGAGTAGGATAGATTCATGGTGACGAATGAAAGGATAGTTCTCATATGCACTATTGTCTACTACTATGCATGTAAGGTATAATATGTTCATGAAAGTATGAAAAAGGTATCTTAACTAGGATGACTTGATAGGTGTACTAGTATAGTTATGGGTATGGGACTTTACTTATATATTGCACATGTGTACTTTGATAGGATACTTCCTAGGGTGATTTCTTTATATGCATGAATATGAATGCATGATTAAGCTATGAACATGAAAGCATATGTTAGGATGTCAGGTATATGATTCAATGAAGTATGAATATGTGTAGTGACTAAATATGTTGATGTGAAAGGTTTCCTCATATAATTAAACATACACACACATGAATGAATGAATGAATGAAGCATGTATGGTAATCTAGTAAGTAGAGTCTTTAGAAAGGTTTGCTCAATTGTATTATAAACTAGACTATTATATGAATATTCTATGTTCAAGTGAAAGGATATTCTCACATGAGTTAGGTTAATGAAAGGAAATTCTTATCAATAACCTCTGAGCTATGCATATGAGAGGTAAATCTCCTAACACCTCTTTTTATGAAAGTAAAGTTAATAAAGGTTTTTCAAAAGGGAACTTAGCTTAGCACCGAGTGAACTTAATAAATGAGGGTTTTCCCTTCCTAATGAGGAAGGCTTGTTCACCAAATGTCCTCATGAGGTTGAAACTACAATGCCAAATGGCAGAAAGAGGGTTTCAATATACATATCCTAATTCCTTAACTATGTTTCCTCTATGGGACCTAGCAAGTGGATCAACCTAATATGCTAGCATGATGTTAATGTCCTACCTTGGCAAGTAGAGCACCTTCTTTCGGTGTGGGGTTCCATGACATCGGAATTAAGGTTTAGCTCACATGGTCTTATTGTCGGTTAAGGTTAGGGTTTTCCTAAAGTAAAATGGACAATGGAAGTAAAGTAAGGAACTATAACTAGCATAACACAAGGAAAGTTGCTTAGAGTAGGTGAGGGCATGCGACTTTACTTATGCATTGCACAAGTAGCTCTTGAAGGGAGTTCTAGGAAGGTGTTCTACATGTATATGTTTTATGCATGACACTATGACATTGACATAGTTGTTATGATAAAATGAATAGTATGAGTCCTATGTGTATATATGATGAGGTATAACTTTAGATGCATAATGTTGGTCTAATTGAATATATGATGAAGGTCTTACTTGATATGCATGTAGTTATCTTATGTGTTCGTGTTGATATATGAACAAAATGATGATGCTTGTGGTCTCTTTTGTGAGTTTACTTAGTATGTGTGAGGTAATGGGGCTTCAGATGTACATTGCACTAGTAGTCTTAGAATTATGAGTAAGGTCTTATGATGTCTTAATGAAATGAAGTTTAAATATGCTAATGTTGACTAGCGCCTCATTGTGATGGTATTTATAGTCTTGACTTGTATATTGTTTTGGAATGAGTCTCATATGTGATTCATGGATTATGTTGATTCATATGTGAATTATGTGTCTTATGGTATGTTATGCTTGTATGAATATATAGTTCAAGTTAATTAAGGTTGTATGAATTTTCACCTTGGGTGACCTTAAGGTGATGCTTGAGTGTGGATGGTGGAATGGGACACTATTCATGCATTGCACCGAGTATTACTTGAGGGTTACTTAGGGTTTAATGAATTAAGTAATAATAAGAGAATGTTATGAGCATGATTTATGTGCTTTAAATGTAATGTAAGTGGCTTGAGTGTGTTGTCATGAATAGTATCTATGCCTATATAAAGTATGTGAACTATATTGTGCAATTGTGTCAATGTTTATGCAGATTCTTTAAAAAGGCATGTTACATGATTTCTAATTAAAATGTCCTCTTTAAATGCATGGTTTTGCATGATTGTCACACTTAGTGCATTCTTGTACTAACACAATTCTTCTTCATCTTTTTACACAAAGTGTAGGTGATAGATGACTAGAGGATGTTTGTTAAAGTGAAGGGCTTGATACATGTTTCTCAAGCTCAAGAAAGAGATCCTTAAGATTCAAGGATTTCCTATGTCAAGTTATTGTTAAAGCTTATGTAATACCTTAGTTATCATTTTATATTGATAAGGTTCGTGTCCCTATTCTACTCTATTAATGTTGAGTCTAACATGCCAAAAGAGACTTAGAGTCTAACTATGTATTCACCTATTTTATGTTTATAGAAAGTGTTGTTTCTACCATATGATGTTCTATGAAAAGTTCTAAATTTTCCACCAAATTTTTTATGACACTGCAATGAATGATGACTATGGGCTTGTATAAGACCACTGAGAGGTCAAGTATGCCATGTTACTTCTAGGGGATTCTCCCCGGTCGTAAAAGAGAGTCTAAGTGAGAGATAACAACTTTTGGAAAACTATATGCACAGTAGAAGCATATTTGGATCTTTACTTCTTATATGAATAATAGATCACCAAATCGTTTATGCTAGAACACATAAACTTGCTCAAATTTAATTCGATAAGTACCTCTTGAAGCATGAACATATTCCTTCAAGCGAGCCCCCAAATTAGACAGACATTCAAGCGAATCTACAAGATAGACAATAGCTATGGTCTTCTACAGTGATCCCAAGTTCACATCTGAACTCTCTCAATACTTGAGTTGGAAAGTATAGAATAGAAAACTAATTTCTAAGGTTAGAAGAATCCCTAATTATAGAGATTTTTTTTGCGGTCCAAAGAGGAGAACAAAAACACACATTATATTTCTTCGACTGAAAAATACACATTAGTTTTCTATTTAAAAGAAAATAACTCCTCTCCCCTTTTCCCTTTAGAATTAGGATTCTCAATTCTCATTTAATATGGGCACTATAGGGACAAACAAATTAATTACTGATACTTACTATTATGGAAATAATTCCAAATAATTAATTTGAATTATTCTTACCATGATAAATTACAAATCATTCAACTAGGAATTCCTAATTGCACACCTCTATTTATATTTCGTAATTCCCTATCAAACACTTATGTGATTCCCCATGTTAATATTTCAGATACTAATTAATAAACTAAATTTCTGATGAATTTAACTTAACGATTAATTTCCTTTAGAGCACAACTTAACTTATTTCATGTGTCGATTCATAAATCCACTTTGAAGGTTTGACACGATGAAAACTTATAAGTTTTTCAAAAAATCTTATCAATCAATCTCTATAACGAGACATGGATGTCATCAACTAAATTATTATTTCATCAATATATAATATTAACATTCAACTTACCAGGAATATTGACCCATCTCAAAATCTCACCTTTAAATAAATCAAAGCGATAGTTAAGATATACAAATTGTAATAGTTATATCAGGATTAAGAATATAAGTACATTTAATAGTTTAGAGAATATGCTTTTGCGAGTCAGTCTAAAGCATCTATCTCTATTCGGTCCCGTTCAATACATACAAAATGCACTAGCATAAGAAGTTGGAACTATACCGTTACCATAATCAAAGTAAATTACATATAATCTGTGCTGCAATCTTACTGATGGCATTTTCAATTTCCATCCAAGATTGTGAACAAAAAACATTATACTTGTAAGAACCGATGATTATAAGAATTGATGATTTGATCCTCTGTGTATAAGCTAAAACAATACGCACTAAATCATCTACTATATAAGTATACAGACACCATGAATAAATATATGATCCATCAAAATTGAGAGAATATTTATTCTATAATAAATATTGGTTTTTAAGTTTTTGGTTTAATGAAAATGCCTACCGAAATCGAACTGAACTATATTTGATTTAGTTCGATTTGATTTATTTTGGTTCGAATATAATTCTTATGAGCCTTTCTTTTATCATAAATTAAAAGTTTAAAGTGTATCAGTTTTGTTTTTTAAAAAATAGATTTTTAATGCAATTTTAAGATTGAGGTTTGTGGCGTCGAGACATCAATCGTTGGCAATGGAAAAAATCGACTGGACTAAAAATGTTGTGATGTAGGAAGTTTTGCAATGGGTTGAGAGTTGGTGAATTTAGGCATTTATCTATTGACAAATTGGGTGGGCCTTTTCTTTTACTTTTTAATGGGCTGACATTTGGATTGGATTTTTTATAGGGAAAATTGTATAAAATAGCAAACTAATAACCTAAATTAAATGGAATAGCTAGGGTTTGATTTAATTGTGCTCCATAGCAAACATTATCTAAAATTTGCCAGCGTCTCTCTCCCAGGAATCTCGCTCGCCACTCTCCATTCTCGCTCGCCTCTCTCGCTTTATACACAGAAGTGTATAATTCTGTTTCTGTTTTGTATAAAGCGAGAGAAAATTGTATATACACATGCAAAAATGTATATCTTCGTGTTATACACTTAATTATACAATTTACAAACATTTTACTTCAAAAATTGCAGAGAAAAAGGCCAACGAATTATACAATTTAGGCTAGCGAATTATACAATTTAGGCCAGCGAATTATACACTTTTATATGTATAGCGAATTATACAGTTTTTATGTTTGCTATGGAGCGCAATTATGCAAAGTTTGCTATATTATACAAATATGAATTTTTTGTTTGCTATATGTGAAAGTTGCCTTTTTTTATATCCAATTATAAATATTATAGGAAAAATTAGCAATTTAGTTAAAAATCCTCACATAATTAGTAAAAAATATCCACATTTTATAAATATTATTAAAAATGTCAAAATGTCAATATTTTAGAAAATAAGGTGTATCCTATTTTAGTTCCTTTTTTATCTCATTAATTACCTTTTTCCAACAGCTTTTTTCTCATATGTTTTCAAAAAAAAAAATACTATCGTCCCTCTTCCAATTTTTCATCATTCTTTCAACCCTTGATTCTTTTTCTTCCGTTCTTTTGCCTATTTTTTTCCACAAATTGAAAAATATATCTCTAAAGATATGCACAATAATTCTTCTGATTAAGGTAGGTATTTTATTCTGATTTTAAGGTTTGTTTGCTGATTTTGTTTTTATTTAAATCATTCAAATTTTTTGTTGTTAAGTTGAGTAGTTACTTCTTCAATCTCATTTAGGGTTTTGGATATTGAAAACCTCGAGATCCCTCTTGTTGACCGAGTCAAAGAGGATTTCAAGAGCTATCCAACTTAATCATTCATTTTCTAGCGATTTTCTATCTTTTAATCACTCTATTACTTAAAGAATGACGAATAATAATATTTAATCAGCGGCTAAAATAACGGAAGAGAGACAATTTAAGCTTATACATGACCTGATCCATATGCAAAACCTTCCTCAAGTTTAGAACATAACCGTAGATTTAGGATTGTGTTGCTATTGTTGGTGGATAAATGGGATTGTAGATATGGATATTGTAAATCTTAACCTTTTTTTGTTTGTATTAGTGGATATGCTGTTAGTTTTGATATTAAACCCACATGTTTAAATTCATCATATATATGTATTCTTCTCTAGTCATGAACACTGTAGAATATTGCCCGTATTCAGTCAATTAAGGATGCATATTTACTTTTATCTAGTTGTATTTATTTTTAAGAATATTGATGTTATTTCAGATTGTATTTATGCTTTATTGCTTGATGTTTTTGTATTCATTGTGGTACATTTACTGTTTTTGTGTTGTGTGGTTTCTAAGTTACATGTTACTTCATTAATATTTTCATTGTACATATTTTATATTCATAATTTTTAAGAATATTGATTATATTTCAATTTGTATTCATGCTTACTTTATTTGATGAGTTTGCATTCACTATGCTATATGTTTTGTATTTGTATTTGGTGGTTTCTAAGTTACATGTTACTTTATTAATATATTTTTTCTACTTGTATTCATGATACGTTATATGTTGTTTCAATTTAATTTATTAATAAAGTTGTATTCAAATTGTCATAACAAAATATCCTATATACTATAAAGTTGCAATTATTTGATTTTATTTCAGAATGGTTCTATATAAGTATATTTGGTATTTTTTGTATTCATTATTGTGTACTTGTTTTATTTTGTTTGATGTGATTTCTAAGTTATATTATGACATATTTTGTTTATATGTGATGTAGTTTCTACGTTATATTATGATATACTTTTTGTATATATATGCTTCCTAAGTTAAATGTTTTCTTTTTGCATAATTTATTTACTCAGGAAACTTACTGTGTGCGAAAATCCACTCAAAAATTGCACCCCGCATGCAGTGTTATGTTAATAACGAAATTAAACGTTGCATGGTTGATTGTCTTTCTGAGCATCAGTATAGCTTGTTTTATGAAAAAATATGTTTCGTTCATTATATCCGATCGGAAACTTCGAGACAATATTTTTACGATCAAGATACACTGCACTTCTTTGAAACTATGATCAGCAGAAGAATGATGTCGGAGCCATTAGTGAGAGGGAGACATCTCCAAAGCATAACATGCCTCACATAGTACGCGGGGATAGTGAAACAATTAAAATACAACAGTTATTTATTAAGGCTTGCTAATCTTGTTTAGTTCTAAATTATTTTGTTTATTGTACATTTATTTTTTGTAGCGGTTTATTGTGTTCATTTCAGTGTATATTATGTTTTTTAAATTCTATTTCTTGCATTTTATTTTGTATCTCTTCGTAGAGTACTGATTACAACTGGTTATGGTTGAAAATAAACTAAAAGAAGTTAGGGATCGTTATGTATGCTAAAAAAGTATCTAGTTCATCATAATTGTATATCAACTGACTTTGTATTTCATTTTGCTCAAAAAAGTTTTCAGTTCTTTTTATACCAATTATGGGTGGAAGCTATTTTAAAGAGAAAAGAGAGAATAAGAGAGAGTTGAGAGTAAGTAGCTTATTCAGCTTATTTATTACTGAGGGAGAAGCCCTCTATTTATACAATATTTTTACACATTAGGCCAACAGAAATGGCCGACACTAACTTTACACTTGGCCTATATTGATTCGGCCGACACAAAATGACAAACTACTAGTGGCCCTTTACTTTATTATTGACCGACATAACTTTTACATATGGCCATCTTATCTTCTGGCCGACACTACACGACAAACTACTTTAATAAAGACATAAAACTTACAAAAATACTTTCTTTTTTTTTGTCGTGTAGTGTCGGCCAGAAGATAAGATGGCCATATGTAAAAGTTATGTCGGTCAATAATAAAGTAAAGGGCCACTAGTAGTTTGTCATTTTGTGTCGGCCGAATCAATATAGGCCAAGTGTAAAGTTAGTGTCGGCCATTTCTGTTGGCCTAATGTGTAAAAATATTGTATAAATAGAGGGCTTCTCCCTCAGTAATAAATAAGCTGAAGACTCTCTCTTATTCTCTCTTTTCTCTTAAAAAATCGCTTCCACCCATAATTGGTATCAGAGCTAGATAATAATCAAATAAGATATGGAGAACAAATCTGAAGCAACAAATCTACATAAACAGGTATACTCATTTAAGTTCATGAGTAGCTAAACCAAATTATTCCTGATAATCTCTTGTTGATTATAATTGTTTATCATGTTTTAATAATGTTCTAATAACCATCTTTAGAAAGTTTGCTACAGAAATATTCTGCGAATAAGTATGCCTAGACTATGTCATCCTATGGTTGAAACCAATAGGCAAGAAGGCCGTTTAGGGGAGTATTTCTATCTGTTAATGCTACTGTATAATTGGCACTTATTATAAATTTAAATTTTTGGTATATTAAGTTTCCTTTTACTGCACTAATTACACTTTTTTCTATAGGGTGTATAATTCTATCATCTGCTAAGTATATTTCAATAGGTGTATCCATTCCTTCTCTAAAACAAGCTTTTATTAATATTTCTGTTCCTCCTAAATGTACATATTTTATAGGTGTTTTAGATTTTATATCTTGTATTTTTTTATTTTTCTATATAAGTTCTAGTGATGTGGTTGTATGTTTGTTTCTGAGAGGTTAGGCTGGCTTTATAGGTATTTGTCTGTGGAGGGACGAATGTATCTTTTTGGGTATTCTGAGGAGTATATGGTTTTGAAAATAATTTATTCATGTTTGTATTTGTATATTTTACCTTAGCTTCCTCTTTTTCTGCTGTAGATCTGCTTCCTGCTGTAGTTGAGCTCCCTGCAGATGTATATATCTTTTTGTTTTGGGTTTTTAGGTGTTTCCCATCGCCACCTTCTAGTTCCGCATGTTTTAAGCCATGCTGCTGACTTAGCTCCGCATATTTTGAGTCATGCTGCTGACTTTTAACTGTTTCTTTCAATATTTGTACTTCTGTTTCTATTTTTTCCATCTTTTGGCAAAGATTGGTCATCATAGCCAATATCTCTTTCATTGTACCTGTTTCTTGAGAGGTAGTCTGCAACAAGATTCTTATAAGTTTTAATTATTTCAATTGTGAATGAAAAATTTAATATATTTAATAACAATCTTCTTATTTCATTTGTTGTAACTGAATCTTCTACCTTTTTAGTTATCCACCATTTTACCTGTGTATTATCTGTTCTCACAATATATTTATGATACTTCATATATACTATCATTTTCACTTAATTCATAGTCTATGTATTCTATTTGCATATATTCGTCATTATCTATAATTACTTCTGCAATTTGCTTCCTTTTTGGATCTTTGGGTAACTTACAATCTCTAGCTATGTGTCCTATCTTTCCGCAATTGTAGCAAGTACATTGTGATGATTTTCTTTTTGGTCTATATGGTCTTTTTATTTTATAGTTTTTTACATAATATCTTTGTCTTGGTTTTTTATATTTATACCTAGTTTTAGTTTTATGGGTGGAAGCAATTTTTTAAGAGAATAAGAGAGAATAAGAGAGAGTTGAGAGTAAGTAGCTTATTCAGCTTATTTATTACTGAGGGAGAAGCCCTCTATTTATACAATATTTTTACACATTAGGCCAACAGAAATGGCCGACACTAACTTTACATTTGGCCTATATTGATTCGGCCGACACAAAATGACAAACTACTAGTGGCCCTTTACATTATTATTGGCCGACATAACTTTGTCGTGTAGTGTCGGCCAGAAGATAAGATGGCCATATGTAAAAGTTATGTCGGCCAATAATAAAGTAAAGGGCCAGTAGTAGTTTATCATTTTGTGTCGGCCGAATCAATATAGGCCAAGTGTAAAGTTAGTGTTGGCCATTTCTGTTGGCCTAATGTGTAAAATCTTCCATATCTTTTGCTCGGATTTCTCTGCAGTTTGAGTAGATGATTGTCTGATCTCTATTATAGTAGTTCCAAATTGCATTTTCGTTTAGATAATTGTTTGTTATCTCATTCAGTATGGTAGCTATTCCAATAGTTCTCTTATTTGCGTAGAACTCTGGAATATCTAATTTCTGTATTTCCTCTTGAGTATCTATCTTTTCAGGGATTATCATTTCCCTAGTTAGTCCAATCTTTATAGCTTGTATTGTTGGCTTGATTGATTTCATCATATAATATTTCCGCTGTAGCTGAGTAGAACTTTATATAAAATAGAGTTCCTTTAGTTATTCTTTTGTACTGTAAAAAGGCCTTATATAGTTCTGGTATCTTAGATATCTCTTCCCCTGTTATTGTATATACGGTACTCAATAGTCCATAGTTGTAGCAAGTTGCTTCTAGATTTGGATTTGTTCCGGGTTGTGCAATTAACTTATTATAACCTTGTAGATATTGGGTTATATAATCTTCATTGGGGCTTTTTGTATCTTTAGCTCTGGGATTTCGGTTTAGGAAGGTTTGTATTTTGTATATGTTTTCTATATAAGTTCTAGTGATGTGGTTGTATGTTTGTTTCTGAGAGTTTAGGCTGGCTTTATAGGTATTTGTCTGTGGAGGGACGAATGTATCTTTTTGGGTATTCTGAGGAGTATATGGTTTTGAAAATAATTTATTCATGTTTGTATTTGCATATTTTACCTTAGCTTCCTCTTTTTCTGTTGTAGATGTGCTTCCTGCTGTAGTTGAGCTCCCTGCAGATGTATATATCTTTTTGTTTTGGGTTTTTAGGTGTTTCCCATCGTCACCTTCTAGTTCCGCATGTTTTAAGTCATGCTGCTGACTTAGCTCCGCATATTTTGAGTCATGCTGCTGACTTTTAACTGTTTCTTTCAATATTTGTACTTCTGTTTCTATTTTTTCCATCTTTTGGCAAAGATTGGTCATCATAGCCAATATCTCTTTCATTGTACCTGTTTCTTGAGAGGTAGTCTGCAACAAGATTCTTAT
>NC_028645.1:22896357-22941495 GCF_001406875.1 Solanum pennellii
TGTGGCTGATTTAGGTAACAATCTCTTGGCTAAACGAATCTATGAAAAATGCACCCCAAAACGTGTTAAATGGTATACGAATTACTCTATGAGTTCAAGTGAAAATATTGATGAAAGTGAGCCGAAATGTGACCAAATTTCCAGCAACTTACATGTTTAGTTTAGGCTAAATGTAGATGAACAAATCTGGAAAATTAATTGAGTGAAAAATGAGGTGAGGTCACCAGGATTCGAACTCGCGACCTCACCCGTATAATGTCTTAAAATCGCAAAAAGGGAAATGGGGGTCAAGGGGATTCGATCTCAGGTGTGCTGGCTGAAAAGTGAAGTACAAAAAAATTTATAAAAAGAAATATGAGGCGTGTGAATCGAACCCACGACCTCTAGGCAGCGAATGAGAGTCAAAGAAAAAAATGAAAGAAAAAAAAATGGGAAGCGTGGGAACCAACCCACGACCTCCTAGGCAGATTCAAGGGGGAAAATTTAAAATAAATTAAAGAGAGGTTGTGCGGGTTCGAACCCACAACCCCTCGTCCAAGGGAGAGAGAGTTTAAAGAAAAGATATTAAAAGAAAATGAGGTTGTGAGGGTTCGATCCCACATCCTCTTAATCCCATAGAGCGAAAAATGAAGAGGAAAACTAAGGGAAAATTAAAATGAAGGTGTTGGCGCTCGATCTTGGGTCCCCAAGCCGTGTGAACCAAAATACAATAAATAAAAGAAAATGTAAGTGTTGTCTAAGGGATTCAAAATTGGGTTCCCTCTCCCAAATTTTGTATTTACACATAAGCCATACGTGAATTAAATATTCAAGAATAATGCTGCCTACTTAGATCGAAATCGAGATCTTTTCATACATACAAGATCCATAAGTCTTGTACCACATAATCTTAGGAAGATATGAATCACTTAAACGAACGATGAATGAAGCCTCATGGCTTGTATGTATAGACCCATAAGTCTAGCATACGTTTAAAAATAAGTGAACCTAAGATGTATGTAATAAAATGATGTAACCCTAGAAAGGTTAAGTAAGAGTGTAAAACAAACTAAATGGCCAAGTGCATTGGCACATGATGAAATGAACAATGAAATCATGAAATGAACAAAGAAATGATGAAATGAACAATGAAATGATGAAACCCTAGACGGGTTAATTAAGAGTGTGAAACATACTAAATGGCCAAGTGAATTGGCATATGATGAAATGAACATTCACGTAAAATGGGGTGAGTAATTATGAAGAGCAAATGTGCTAATGTTAATGAATGTGGTGACAACATGATATGAGGCTAATGTAAAATATGAGAGCAATATCAAATGAGCCTAAGTAAATGTTACCAAAATGTACTCACCTATGAGAGTGTAAAGATAATGAAAAGACCAGATTCTATGAATACTCTAATGTAAGTATTGAGATTAACACAATAAATACTAATGATGAGATGAGAAGTCATATATTGAGCTATTATGTCCTCATACTAGAAGCTAGCTTCCATGACGTATGAGTTGAATGTAATGGAACTTTATACTGAGCACCGATAGACTAGCTATGAGCGGTGATGCCTTCTTTCGGGAAGGGCGGAGGTTTACGTACTCTCATGAGATGAGACTGTCCAACATGCCGGGTATGGGTCTCCTTATATCTCCTAGTCTTCGAACCTATACTGCCAATATAGGGATCTGGCGGGGTTCAATTCCCATGTACGCTTGTATGTTTTGGGTCACTTTGGCTGGTGATTCACCTCTTTTCGGTGTGGGGGAGACACTGGATTTCATGATTCTCACATGATCTATGTCGGTTAAAGTTAAAGTTCCCCATGAATGAATGAGGCCAACCTCAAATGATGCACATAATGAAATGAATGATACCAAAGGTGTTAGGATAGTATAATCAAGAGGTGAGCTAGACTTAAGTAATGACACTAGGTCATTCTTGATCATTCCACAGCAAACCCGATGAAAGTCTTAAACTACATCCTAGGTATAGCTGGTGTTTATACTAGCCCATAAATGAAATGAAATGAAGTACGTATGAATGAATGAAGCAGGCTCTGTGTTTGCTAAAGAAGGCTCCCTAGTTGAAGTCCCTTATGTTGATCCCTCATTTTTGGGAAGTCTTGATGTCAAGTCCATGATTCCATGGTCTCATGGCATATGAACAAATGATATGCAAAATGTTATGTGCTATAAGCAATATGTTATGTGCTATGTGCTAGATGTTATGTGTTGTGTGCAATATGATAAGTATGATGATGCATGTTACTCTCATGGCATGACTTTCCTAATCCAAATTTTGAATGTTTTCTCAGTTTCCTAATCAAAATTTTGAAAGCTCACCAACTTTCCTAATCTCAATTTGGCAAGTCCACTGACTTGACTTTCCATAATCATGTTGTTAGGAAAGAGCTATTCTTACTCATGCATGTCCTTGGTGTGTGATTGCATATACCCATACTTAGTACAAGAGTGTACTAACCCTATGAAACTCTACAATTTTAGGTGCAGGCACAGGTGGACGCTAAGGCTACAAGTTGACGCTGAAACTATCTGGACGTGGAGCACTAATACGGACTTGGTAGGCCCTCATACTTTCGAGGATGCTTGCCCATTATATTCTAGCTTAGTTATAGTATTGAGCTAGTGGAGTATGTTCCACTAGCGTTTCTTTCTGTTTATGTTCAGACATTGTATTGCTGCCATTTTGGAAAGTATACATTTAATGTTATATTTAACTATTTCTTTCATTTGATGATTTTATGTTAGATAGTTGATGGTGAACAATTATGAATCTAATAGAATGATTAGTATGTATGTTAATAAACAAAAAAATTCAAATTTTCTGCTAAAATTAACCTCGACGAAGTAAGAATGATTTATGTAGGCTTGTCTGCGACCTCTGAGAGGTCAACGACGCCGGTCTCGTCTGGGGTCTAGACTCCGGTCGTGACACTTTGAAGGAAAGACTTCAATTCTTTTTCACTCTTTACTTTAAGCTTGAAACTTGAGACTTAAAACAAAGTTAAAACTTTAAAAGTAAAAACTCTTGAAAACTTTTTAGAACTTTGCTTTGGACTAACTTCTTAACTTTATACTTGACTCTTAACTTCTTTGACTTTAATCTTAGCTTTCCTTCAATTGGATTTTGGATTCAAGGTTATGATTTGAGTTCTTGATGATTTCTAGGTGTTTACAAATCATTTGATGTAATTAGAATCATTAGGAGGTATTAATATACCTTAGAAGGACCTTAAAAGGCTAAACTATGAAATATGGGCGAAAAATATCGATTCTCACGCGTTTGGGGTGCGCCCCGCTAGACCAATTGGTATGAGGAACCTTTCTGGTGCACTGAAGACGCGCTGCCCGAGGCCTCTGGCGCAGATGGGGTGCGCTGCGCGTGGTGCTTCTTAGGTGTGGCTGATAAACTTCTCTCTTTGTTTTTCAATGCTAAATCCCGTAGACCTCCATAGATCTTTTCCCAAGCCCTCAAAATCATCAATACCTTCAATATCCAACAGATATAACTCAAAAACAACATCTAAAGCTACGAATTAACATCAATGGGTACGTAATCAAGTCAACCAAATAGGGATTCGACGAGATTCATCAAGAATTCACTTCTAATCATGTAAACAACTCTCTAACCACTGAATTGAAACAATATTGGTGTGTGGATGAATAAACTCAGCATGAAAGATCTCACATACCTTGATAGGGATCCGACGAATTCCACTCAAAAATTCCTTAGCGTTCTTGGCAAATCCTTGATCTTTCTCCCTGTTCCTTCTTCTCTTTTCTTTTCTCCAAGCCCTAAGCGTAAAATAACTTTTCTAATATGAACTAAAACTTATCTTTACCCCACATAAATCCCTAAAAGAAAATAAAAATAAATGGGTGAAAAGACTAGTTCTCTCTTCCTTAAACCCGGATTGGGACCTTCCTCAATCCAACAACCCAACCTCCGATATGCATATATTCCTCATATGATATTGAAAATGCGCAAACTCGGTGACATTGGAAAGATCTCACTATGGGATTTTCAACCATATCAAGAAATGACTCTAACTCATCCTGAGCTAAGAGTTATGACTGTTTGGAAATGACCAAAACTCACTTTCTTAACTTAGGAAATTTTCCAGATTTTCCCTTTTCTTTCCAAAAGTGATTATTTTAGTATACTAGCTTATTCTTAGCTATTTCGATTTACTTCTCATTGTTCTATTTTTTTTAGAAGCCATAGATAATTAGTTGTTAATTGCTTTCTACAATTATTATAATCCTTATCATATTTTCTTGCATTAACTCCCTCGGATTGAGTCCATTGGACTCTCATTTGTTCCTCTCTTTGTATCTCGAGTTGGTTCAAAACCCAACAAACCCTTTTGTATCGAGGCGGCCAACAATGGAATTGAGAACAGGGCCTGAAAACTAAAAATGCAGGTCCTAAAATATACCGGAATTGGAGTTGATATTCAAGAATATACACTATTTGCACCAAAATCCAAACTTTAATTTTAGAGTTGTATTTTGTTATTATTGAGCGTAAGAAATGGCACGACATGACATCCCATTTTACTAATTTGTTATATATAGCCCTCATTTATTTTTAACAAAAAAAGAGTTTTAAGAAGTCACATTTTCAATTAGTAGCCCATGTATTGGAAATTTTTCTGTTTAATTAAATTAAATAATTCTAGGAGGTGGCAACATGATGTCCTTTTTTAATTGCAAGTGGTTTGTTTTCCTCTTCTTTCCCATACAAACAATTCTTTTGAATACTATTTTTTTGTATTGATTATGTTAATATTTATTCAATTCTTCTTTCTCATTACTTTAAATAAAAGATGATTTACTTTTTATTAATTAGATTTGAATATTTAATTCTATTAAAATATTCATTCATAGTGTCTATTTTTTCTCTTTCGCTTTTAATTTTTTTATGGTTTGTTGAGGTCTTGCCGTAAATTTCTCAATTTGTTAGCCTATGTTCCGTTGTTCAATCATAAATTTCTCTTTCATATATACTTTTGAGTGTTTTCTTTCCCAAATTATTAGAAAATTTCATTATTTATGAATTTGAAATTTTTCAACTTATCTGGACAAAAGTTTTAATTCTAGTTTTTGATTTTTTGTTATAAATTTTATGGGTAAGAAAGGTTCACATAATTTTTTGTAAAAAAATTTGTATGATGATCTCGACTTTTTTAATATCCACCAACAACTCAATTATACCCATGCAAATACACTTTGATCAATCTATATCGGGACCAATAAATACATCAATCAATGCATATCAATGTATACATACTATACTTACAATACACACAAATGTATAAAAGCTCTAAATAAATGAATTCAAAATAGTTTCATGTATGCATAATCAACAATGTAATTATAAAATTATAATAAATTCATAAATATTCTTTATACGAAATATTTTGTATACAAATAGAACCAATTGAATTCACTAGTTAACGAAACGTATAACGTAATTATACACACTATTTATTTTATAAATACATAATGTATACATAAACTTTCATTCAGAATAATTAATACCTTGAGATAATCTTATTTTCCTTATAAAATTTGAAATTCTATTAGTATAAATAATTGTAGTAACACCCTCTCCAATCTTATGTATACTCGTAATTCCATATTGTTTTATATTAACATTAGCATTGAAGGTTCATCAATCTTATAATGAAATTCAAAGAAATTAATGAAAGTATTGACATTTAAATAATTTGATATTTATTAAATAAAATCAAATGCAATAAATATATATTTTTTCAATTCGATGTATACATGTAATCCCAATATCAATTTCGAATCATTATTAATCTAATAATGAAATACGAAGGAACTGATGAAAGTATCGACATTTAGATGAGTTGAAATCAATTTCAGTCAATCGAAATCAATATTAGTAGTAAGAACCACCAATTCTATTGAATAAACAAGATAATTTTTACGATGGCAGTCTTCGCTATAATGAATCAAAACTATCAAAGATGTCATCTATTTTTCTCTGTTGGTTATTGAGGTGCGTTGATTTTCTTTTTGGATACACTGATTTTTAATTGGTGAATTTCATGGAAAATGAATGACCATCTTTATCAATACAAGAGTTAAATATACCCGTGACAAAAAAACCAGGTCTCCTTAATTTATGCTACTAATTACCTGTTGGTTTCATAATGGAAGGAAACGCCTTAATATCCGAATCAATTTTGGGAAAATTTTTGCTAATACTTTATATGTCCATTTAATGCTTATTAATGTTGGTGTATATGTTATTAATAGTTATTAGCAGTTGTCTATATATGTCATTTCCTCGATTATTTTCAATTATTATTTGCTAGTCTTAGGACTTGTACAAATGGGCCAAAAAGCCCAAAGCAGGAATTAGACCCAAGTATTGACCCAGATCAAAAAAAATTAGACTTGAACCCAAATCTTTTTTTCCTTATCTATTTAATTGTTTTTATTTGTTTATTTAAAGTTAAAGTTTTTTTCTCTTAAATCAAATCATCAAAAGACAACCATTTTGAAATAATTACTTGTATTTTTCTAAAGATTAAATAATTATATTTATTTTCCTAGATAAATTACTTTGAAATATTTTACTTAAGTTATCCATTACACTATTTCCCTTTCCATTTCCCTTAAAAAATAATTTTCAAGCACTAATCAAGCATCACTATTTTCAAATAATTAGTGAAATATTTTAATTACCGGAATATCTCAAATTAGCAGATGTTTTAGGTGTTTTCAAATCCTTCCTAAAACACTATTTATTTTTACTGTTTTAATCTTTTGAAAAATAGTTTTCTTAATTTTTCTTTAAAAATCAAGTTTCGATCCTTACTTTAATTTAAAGAAAACACTATCAATTCAATGTGTTTTTTTCCTTCAATGTGATGTGCAATGTGAATAAGTATGCAAAGGTATATATGTGTTTAAGCCTACTAGTAGATATATATACTTCTAACTCCATTCCAAAAAGTGATACATGGTAGCGAAAGTTATATCATGAATGACCTTAATCATAAATTATGCCTTGACATCCATCAACCGAGAAGCATGCTGCGATGCAACAATATGAAAAATGAATCACAACTTATTAGCTATGTAGGGATCTATCATAATAATAATCTTCAAATCATGTCGACGACCTGCTAAATTAATCAATGCATAGCCCATGAAATGTAATTAGACATAACTCATACGAGACCGTATATGGTAATACTCTACAAATGGATATCATTGGCATCGTAGGTAAGTACCATAAACATATTCTTAAAATATAAAACAAAGACGAAATCATCCAAATACATGAGAGGGGGACATATAACGTGATGGATACAACTTATTCTTCATCAATTTATATTTCTATAATGTGATAGGTAAGTCGTAATAGAAAGACTACTCTTATATTATATTTATATTGTATATTATATAGAGAGATGTTATGATGTTATGTCTCCAATTCCTATTTTGTTTGGGATTAGGTGCGTTACCTTAGCTTCTATTCCTCTCTTATTTTTGTTTGGGATTCAGAACCTTATTTGATTTACTATATATGTATTTAATTTTTCTATTTTATATAAATAAACAGCAAGTGTAAAAATCTCATACATGAATATAATTTGTTAGCGTATATACTATTAATCATGTATTTAGACATAGTATTCTAACAATTTTCAAGATTAAATATCCAACCGAAAAAACCGATCGATCTGAATATCTTTAATTTTGGTTTGGATTTGATTGGTCGGTTTCGATTTTTAATTTTAAAAATTCGATAATTCGATTCAGTTCTGAGTCTTAAATTAATTTTTTTTTGGTTAACCAAAAAACTGAATTTTGTTTAGTAATAGGGAAAATTTTCAAAATGTTAATTTTTAAGTATTTAATAGGACTCCTTAGCCACACTTTCAATATTTATTAAAAATATTAATTTTTTTAATGTTATGTATTTGATTTACATTATTATTATTTGTTTTAATTGAAAGAACACAAATATTTATTAATAATGAGAAATTTAGGGAGAGAATATTTTTCAAAAGGAACATATCACTTAGAATTCTTATCAGTTACAAATTCAAAAATACACACAAGCAGCGCCCTTTATTGATGAAATTTATCAATGTAGATTTTTAAGTCTCCATTTATAATACTCGATGAAGTGAATTCGTTGTAAATTATTTTTTTCTGTTTGGGAAGAAGATTTAGAAACAAACAGGTCCAAAGTTTGTTGACAACCAGACTCATAGAAGGAATTTGCCGCCGAAACTTTGATATAATTGGAGAAATACAAATTTAACTACGTATAATTAGTTAATTTTTGGATCCTTTATCTGTGTCAAAGTGATTATACAAAGGGTATGAAATTCTTTGATAATTTATAAAAACATATCTTGTTTCATATGTAAATTATATGTATTTTGAACAAGGTGGGAAGAATTAATTTTGATGGAATGTTTTAATTTTAGATTGGTTGATACAAAATAGAATGGATGCAGTTAGTTGAACATCAATTTTTTCTGTGACTGTTTCTTTTTGTTTTCTTTTTCTCCAGAAAATTGTTTTCATATTGAAAAGCTATAATAGCTACACTACATTTTAGTCAATGTTTGATTGAATTGCAACAAATAATTTTGATAAGGATACAAATATGTTGATGGTCATATAATGTAATTGTAATGATAAGGATATAATTTTAATCAAAAGGATGCATGTACGATAGCAAATACATACATTTGTAACTTGATACGAATATTATTAATAATGTGTTAATATAAAATTCAAGGTATATAATTGTGATGACTAACTAATTTAGAAGAAATACAAAATTGTATGATTTTAAACTTAAATTTCAAATTAATTAAATACCTTGTTTGTGTGTCGTTTATATATA
Source organism: Solanum pennellii (assembly GCF_001406875.1). Classification (NCBI taxonomy): domain Eukaryota; kingdom Viridiplantae; phylum Streptophyta; class Magnoliopsida; order Solanales; family Solanaceae; genus Solanum; species Solanum pennellii. Next base: position 22,905,283 of record NC_028645.1, read on the forward strand.
TAAAAAAAAAAAGTATTTTTGTAAGTTTTATGTCTTTATTAAAGTAGTTTGTCGTGTAGTGTCGGCCAGAAGATAAGATGGCCATATGTAAAAGTCATGTCGGCCAATAATAAAGTAAAGGGCCACTAGTAGTTTGTCATTTTGTGTCGGGCGAATCAATATAGGCCAAGTGTAAAGTTAGTGTCGGCCATTTCTGTTGGCCTAATGTGTAAAAATATTGTATAAATAGAGGGATTCTCCCTCAGTAATAAATAATCTGAATAAGCTACTTACTCTCAACTCTCTCTTATTCTCTCTTTCTCTTAAAAAATCGCTTCCACCCATAATTGGTATCAGAGGGTGGAAGCGATTTTTTAAGAGAAAAGAGAGAATAAGAGAGAGTTGAGAGTAAGTAGCTTATTCAGATTATTTATTACTGAGGGAGAATCCCTCTATTTATACAATATTTTTACACATTAGGCCAACAGAAATGGCCGACACTAACTTTACACTTGGCCTATATTGATTCGGCCGACACAAAATGACAAACTACTAGTGGCCCTTTACTTTATTATTGGCCGACATAACTTTTACATATGGCCATCTTATCTTCTGGCCGACACTACACGACAAACTACTTTAATAAAGACATAAAACTTACAAAAATACTTTTTTTTTATATATATATAAACGACACACAAACAAGGTATTTAATTAATTTGAAATTTAAGTTTAAAATCATACAATTTTGTATTTCTTCTAAATTAGTTAGTCATCACAATTATATACCTTGAATTTTATATTAACACATTATTAATAATATTCGTATCAAGTTACAAATGTATGTATTTGCTATCGTACATGCATCCTTTTGATTAAAATTATATCCTTATCATTACAATTACATTATATGACCATCAACATATTTGTATCCTTATCAAAATTATTTGTTGCAATTCAATCAAACATTGACTAAAATGTAGTGTAGCTATTATAGCTTTTCAATATGAAAACAATTTTCTGGAGAAAAAGAAAACAAAAAGAAACAGTCACAGAAAAAATTGATGTTCAACTAACTGCATCCATTCTATTTTGTATCAACCAATCTAAAATTAAAACATTCCATCAAAATTAATTCTTCCCACCTTGTTCAAAATACATATAATTTACATATGAAACAAGATATGTTTTTATAAATTATCAAAGAATTTCATACCCTTTGTATAATCACTTTGACACAGATAAAGGATCCAAAAATTAACTAATTATACGTAGTTAAATTTGTATTTCTCCAATTATATCAAAGTTTCGGCGGCAAATTCCTTCTATGAGTCTGGTTGTCAACAAACTTTGGACCTGTTTGTTTCTAAATCTTCTTCCCAAACAGAAAAAAATAATTTACAACGAATTCACTTCATCGAGTATTATAAATGGAGACTTAAAAATCTACATTGATAAATTTCATCAATAAAGGGCGCTGCTTGTGTGTATTTTTGAATTTGTAACTGATAAGAATTCTAAGTGATATGTTCCTTTTGAAAAATATTCTCTCCCTAAATTTCTCATTATTAATAAATATTTGTGTTCTTTCAATTAAAACAAATAATAATAATGTAAATCAAATACATAACATTAAAAAAATTAATATTTTTAATAAATATTGAAAGTGTGGCTAAGGAGTCCTATTAAATACTTAAAAATTAACATTTTGAAAATTTTCCCTATTACTAAACAAAATTCAGTTTTTTGGTTAACCAAAAAAAAATTAATTTAAGACTCAGAACTGAATCGAATTATCGAATTTTTAAAATTAAAAATCGAAACCGACCAATCAAATCCAAACCAAAATTAAAGATATTCAGATCGATCGGTTTTTTCGGTTGGATATTTAATCTTGAAAATTGTTAGAATACTATGTCTAAATACATGATTAATAGTATATACGCTAACAAATTATATTCATGTATGAGATTTTTACACTTGCTGTTTATTTATATAAAATAGAAAAATTAAATACATATATAGTAAATCAAATAAGGTTCTGAATCCCAAACAAAAATAAGAGAGGAATAGAAGCTAAGGTAACGCACCTAATCCCAAACAAAATAGGAATTGGAGACATAACATCATAACATCTCTCTATATAATATACAATATAAATATAATATAAGAGTAGTCTTTCTATTACGACTTACCTATCACATTATAGAAATATAAATTGATGAAGAATAAGTTGTATCCATCACGTTATATGTCCCCCTCTCATGTATTTGGATGATTTCGTCTTTGTTTTATATTTTAAGAATATGTTTATGGTACTTACCTACGATGCCAATGATATCCATTTGTAGAGTATTACCATATACGGTCTCGTATGAGTTATGTCTAATTACATTTCATGGGCTATGCATTGATTAATTTAGCAGGTCGTCGACATGATTTGAAGATTATTATTATGATAGATCCCTACATAGCTAATAAGTTGTGATTCATTTTTCATATTGTTGCATCGCAGCATGCTTCTCGGTTGATGGATGTCAAGGCATAATTTATGATTAAGGTCATTCATGATATAACTTTCGCTACCATGTATCACTTTTTGGAATGGAGTTAGAAGTATATATATCTACTAGTAGGCTTAAACACATATATACCTTTGCATACTTATTCACATTGCACATCACATTGAAGGAAAAAAACACATTGAATTGATAGTGTTTTCTTTAAATTAAAGTAAGGATCGAAACTTGATTTTTAAAGAAAAATTAAGAAAACTATTTTTCAAAAGATTAAAACAGTAAAAATAAATAGTGTTTTAGGAAGGATTTGAAAACACCTAAAACATCTGCTAATTTGAGATATTCCGGTAATTAAAATATTTCACTAATTATTTGAAAATAGTGATGCTTGATTAGTGCTTGAAAATTATTTTTTAAGGGAAATGGAAAGGGAAATAGTGTAATGGATAACTTAAGTAAAATATTTCAAAGTAATTTATCTAGGAAAATAAATATAATTATTTAATCTTTAGAAAAATACAAGTAATTATTTCAAAATGGTTGTCTTTTGATGATTTGATTTAAGAGAAAAAAACTTTAACTTTAAATAAACAAATAAAAACAATTAAATAGATAAGGAAAAAAAGATTTGGGTTCAAGTCTAATTTTTTTTGATCTGGGTCAATACTTGGGTCTAATTCCTGCTTTGGGCTTTTTGGCCCATTTGTACAAGTCCTAAGACTAGCAAATAATAATTGAAAATAATCGAGGAAATGACATATATAGACAACTGCTAATAACTATTAATAACATATACACCAACATTAATAAGCATTAAATGGACATATAAAGTATTAGCAAAAATTTTCCCAAAATTGATTCGGATATTAAGGCGTTTCCTTCCATTATGAAACCAACAGGTAATTAGTAGCATAAATTAAGGAGACCTGGTTTTTTTGTCACGGGTATATTTAACTCTTGTATTGATAAAGATGGTCATTCATTTTCCATGAAATTCACCAATTAAAAATCAGTGTATCCAAAAAGAAAATCAACGCACCTCAATAACCAACAGAGAAAAATAGATGACATCTTTGATAGTTTTGATTCATTATAGCGAAGACTGCCATCGTAAAAATTATCTTGTTTATTCAATAGAATTGGTGGTTCTTACTACTAATATTGATTTCGATTGACTGAAATTGATTTCAACTCATCTAAATGTCGATACTTTCATCAGTTCCTTCGTATTTCATTATTAGATTAATAATGATTCGAAATTGATATTGGGATTACATGTATACATCGAATTGAAAAAATATATATTTATTGCATTTGATTTTATTTAATAAATATCAAATTATTTAAATGTCAATACTTTCATTAATTTCTTTGAATTTCATTATAAGATTGATGAACCTTCAATGCTAATGTTAATATAAAACAATATGGAATTACGAGTATACATAAGATTGGAGAGGGTGTTACTACAATTATTTATACTAATAGAATTTCAAATTTTATAAGGAAAATAAGATTATCTCAAGGTATTAATTATTCTGAATGAAAGTTTATGTATACATTATGTATTTATAAAATAAATAGTGTGTATAATTACGTTATACGTTTCGTTAACTAGTGAATTCAATTGGTTCTATTTGTATACAAAATATTTCGTATAAAGAATATTTATGAATTTATTATAATTTTATAATTACATTGTTGATTATGCATACATGAAACTATTTTGAATTCATTTATTTAGAGCTTTTATACATTTGTGTGTATTGTAAGTATAGTATGTATACATTGATATGCATTGATTGATGTATTTATTGGTCCCGATATAGATTGATCAAAGTGTATTTGCATGGGTATAATTGAGTTGTTGGTGGATATTAAAAAAGTCGAGATCATCATACAAATTTTTTTACAAAAAATTATGTGAACCTTTCTTACCCATAAAATTTATAACAAAAAATCAAAAACTAGAATTAAAACTTTTGTCCAGATAAGTTGAAAAATTTCAAATTCATAAATAATGAAATTTTCTAATAATTTGGGAAAGAAAACACTCAAAAGTATATATGAAAGAGAAATTTATGATTGAACAACGGAACATAGGCTAACAAATTGAGAAATTTACGGCAAGACCTCAACAAACCATAAAAAAATTAAAAGCGAAAGAGAAAAAATAGACACTATGAATGAATATTTTAATAGAATTAAATATTCAAATCTAATTAATAAAAAGTAAATCATCTTTTATTTAAAGTAATGAGAAAGAAGAATTGAATAAATATTAACATAATCAATACAAAAAAATAGTATTCAAAAGAATTGTTTGTATGGGAAAGAAGAGGAAAACAAACCACTTGCAATTAAAAAAGGACATCATGTTGCCACCTCCTAGAATTATTTAATTTAATTAAACAGAAAAATTTCCAATACATGGGCTACTAATTGAAAATGTGACTTCTTAAAACTCTTTTTTTGTTAAAAATAAATGAGGGCTATATATAACAAATTAGTAAAATGGGATGTCATGTCGTGCCATTTCTTACGCTCAATAATAACAAAATACAACTCTAAAATTAAAGTTTGGATTTTGGTGCAAATAGTGTATATTCTTGAATATCAACTCCAATTCCGGTATATTTTAGGACCTGCATTTTTAGTTTTCAGGCCCTGTTCTCAATTCCATTGTTGGCCGCCTCGATACAAAAGGGTTTGTTGGGTTTTGAACCAACTCGAGATACAAAGAGAGGAACAAATGAGAGTCCAATGGACTCAATCCGAGGGAGTTAATGCAAGAAAATATGATAAGGATTATAATAATTGTAGAAAGCAATTAACAACTAATTATCTATGGCTTCTAAAAAAAATAGAACAATGAGAAGTAAATCGAAATAGCTAAGAATAAGCTAGTATACTAAAATAATCACTTTTGGAAAGAAAAGGGAAAATCTGGAAAATTTCCTAAGTTAAGAAAGTGAGTTTTGGTCATTTCCAAACAGTCATAACTCTTAGCTCAGGATGAGTTAGAGTCATTTCTTGATATGGTTGAAAATCCCATAGTGAGATCTTTCCAATGTCACCGAGTTTGCGCATTTTCAATATCATATGAGGAATATATGCATATCGGAGGTTGGGTTGTTGGATTGAGGAAGGTCCCAATCCGGGTTTAAGGAAGAGAGAACTAGTCTTTTCACCCATTTATTTTTATTTTCTTTTAGGGATTTATGTGGGGTAAAGATAAGTTTTAGTTCATATTAGAAAAGTTATTTTACGCTTAGGGCTTGGAGAAAAGAAAAGAGAAGAAGGAACAGGGAGAAAGATCAAGGATTTGCCAAGAACGCTAAGGAATTTTTGAGTGGAATTCGTCGGATCCCTATCAAGGTATGTGAGATCTTTCATGCTGAGTTTATTCATCCACACACCAATATTGTTTCAATTCAGTGGTTAGAGAGTTGTTTACATGATTAGAAGTGAATTCTTGATGAATCTCGTCGAATCCCTATTTGGTTGACTTGATTACGTACCCATTGATGTTAATTCGTAGCTTTAGATGTTGTTTTTGAGTTATATCTGTTGGATATTGAAGGTATTGATGATTTTGAGGGCTTGGGAAAAGATCTATGGAGGTCTACGGGATTTAGCATTGAAAAACAAAGAGAGAAGTTTATCAGCCACACCTAAGAAGCACCACGCGCAGCGCACCCCATCTGCGCCAGAGGCCTCGGGCAGCGCGTCTTCAGTGCACCAGAAAGGTTCCTCATACCAATTGGTCTAGCGGGGCGCACCCCAAACGCGTGAGAATCGATATTTTTCGCCCATATTTCATAGTTTAGCCTTTTAAGGTCCTTCTAAGGTATATTAATACCTCCTAATGATTCTAATTACATCAAATGATTTGTAAACACCTAGAAATCATCAAGAACTCAAATCATAACCTTGAATCCAAAATCCAATTGAAGGAAAGCTAAGATTAAAGTCAAAGAAGTTAAGAGTCAAGTATAAAGTTAAGAAGTTAGTCCAAAGCAAAGTTCTAAAAAGTTTTCAAGAGTTTTTACTTTTAAAGTTTTAACTTTGTTTTAAGTCTCAAGTTTCAAGCTTAAAGTAAAGAGTGAAAAAGAATTGAAGTCTTTCCTTCAAAGTGTCACGACCGGAGTCTAGACCCCAGACGAGACCGGCGTCGTTGACCTCTCAGAGGTCGCAGACAAGCCTACATAAATCATTCTTACTTCGTCGAGGTTAATTTTAGCAGAAAATTTGAATTTTTTTGTTTATTAACATACATACTAATCATTCTATTAGATTCATAATTGTTCACCATCAACTATCTAACATAAAATCATCAAATGAAAGAAATAGTTAAATATAACATTAAATGTATACTTTCCAAAATGGCAGCAATACAATGTCTGAACATAAACAGAAAGAAACGCTAGTGGAACATACTCCACTAGCTCAATACTATAACTAAGCTAGAATATAATGGGCAAGCATCCTCGAAAGTATGAGGGCCTACCAAGTCCGTATTAGTGCTCCACGTCCAGATAGTTTCAGCGTCAACTTGTAGCCTTAGCGTCCACCTGTGCCTGCACCTAAAATTGTAGAGTTTCATAGGGTTAGTACACTCTTGTACTAAGTATGGGTATATGCAATCACACACCAAGGACATGCATGAGTAAGAATAGCTCTTTCCTAACAACATGATTATGGAAAGTCAAGTCAGTGGACTTGCCAAATTGAGATTAGGAAAGTTGGTGAGCTTTCAAAATTTTGATTAGGAAACTGAGAAAACATTCAAAATTTGGATTAGGAAAGTCATGCCATGAGAGTAACATGCATCATCATACTTATCATATTGCACACAACACATAACATCTAGCACATAGCACATAACATATTGCTTATAGCACATAACATTTTGCATATCATTTGTTCATATGCCATGAGACCATGGAATCATGGACTTGACATCAAGACTTCCCAAAAATGAGGGATCAACATAAGGGACTTCAACTAGGGAGCCTTCTTTAGCAAACACAGAGCCTGCTTCATTCATTCATACGTACTTCATTTCATTTCATTTATGGGCTAGTATAAACACCAGCTATACCTAGGATGTAGTTTAAGACTTTCATCGGGTTTGCTGTGGAATGATCAAGAATGACCTAGTGTCATTACTTAAGTCTAGCTCACCTCTTGATTATACTATCCTAACACCTTTGGTATCATTCATTTCATTATGTGCATCATTTGAGGTTGGCCTCATTCATTCATGGGGAACTTTAACTTTAACCGACATAGATCATGTGAGAATCATGAAATCCAGTGTCTCCCCCACACCGAAAAGAGGTGAATCACCAGCCAAAGTGACCCAAAACATACAAGCGTACATGGGAATTGAACCCCGCCAGATCCCTATATTGGCAGTATAGGTTCGAAGACTAGGAGATATAAGGAGACCCATACCCGGCATGTTGGACAGTCTCATCTCATGAGAGTACGTAAACCTCCGCCCTTCCCGAAAGAAGGCATCACCGCTCATAGCTAGTCTATCGGTGCTCAGTATAAAGTTCCATTACATTCAACTCATACGTCATGGAAGCTAGCTTCTAGTATGAGGACATAATAGCTCAATATATGACTTCTCATCTCATCATTAGTATTTATTGTGTTAATCTCAATACTTACATTAGAGTATTCATAGAATCTGGTCTTTTCATTATCTTTACACTCTCATAGGTGAGTACATTTTGGTAACATTTACTTAGGCTCATTTGATATTGCTCTCATATTTTACATTAGCCTCATATCATGTTGTCACCACATTCATTAACATTAGCACATTTGCTCTTCATAATTACTCACCCCATTTTACGTGAATGTTCATTTCATCATATGCCAATTCACTTGGCCATTTAGTATGTTTCACACTCTTAATTAACCCGTCTAGGGTTTCATCATTTCATTGTTCATTTCATCATTTCTTTGTTCATTTCATGATTTCATTGTTCATTTCATCATGTGCCAATGCACTTGGCCATTTAGTTTGTTTTACACTCTTACTTAACCTTTCTAGGGTTACATCATTTTATTACATACATCTTAGGTTCACTTATTTTTAAACGTATGCTAGACTTATGGGTCTATACATACAAGCCATGAGGCTTCATTCATCGTTCGTTTAAGTGATTCATATCTTCCTAAGATTATGTGGTACAAGACTTATGGATCTTGTATGTATGAAAAGATCTCGATTTCGATCTAAGTAGGCAGCATTATTCTTGAATATTTAATTCACGTATGGCTTATGTGTAAATACAAAATTTGGGAGAGGGAACCCAATTTTGAATCCCTTAGACAACACTTACATTTTCTTTTATTTATTGTATTTTGGTTCACACGGCTTGGGGACCCAAGATCGAGCGCCAACACCTTCATTTTAATTTTCCCTTAGTTTTCCTCTTCATTTTTCGCTCTATGGGATTAAGAGGATGTGGGATCGAACCCTCACAACCTCATTTTCTTTTAATATCTTTTCTTTAAACTCTCTCTCCCTTGGACGAGGGGTTGTGGGTTCGAACCCGCACAACCTCTCTTTAATTTATTTTAAATTTTCCCCCTTGAATCTGCCTAGGAGGTCGTGGGTTGGTTCCCACGCTTCCCATTTTTTTTTCTTTCATTTTTTTCTTTGACTCTCATTCGCTGCCTAGAGGTCGTGGGTTCGATTCACACGCCTCATATTTCTTTTTATAAATTTTTTTGTACTTCACTTTTCAGCCAGCACACCTGAGATCGAATCCCCTTGACCCCCATTTCCCTTTTTGCGATTTTAAGACATTATACGGGTGAGGTCGCGAGTTCGAATCCTGGTGACCTCACCTCATTTTTCACTCAATTAATTTTCCAGATTTGTTCATCTACATTTAGCCTAAACTAAACATGTAAGTTGCTGGAAATTTGGTCACATTTCGGCTCACTTTCATCAATATTTTCACTTGAACTCATAGAGTAATTCGTATACCATTTAACACGTTTTGGGGTGCATTTTTCATAGATTCGTTTAGCCAAGAGATTGTTACCTAAATCAGCCACAATTCATCTTTTATGAACATCACTATTTACATAGGTTTATCCACGTAAAATAACAACCATAAAGTTACACATTTTGGAGCCTCAAGCCGAGACCCTAGTCATAGTCACATTCTTGCACACACATGCACATAGTTGTGAAAACACATAGGTTGTCATTCATACGATTTCAAATACACCAAAATAAACATATTCATCACGAAAACACAACATACACCTAAATCAACCAGCAATCATACCCAACCTACGAATCATTGGGAGCTAGTGACAGGGAGATGCAACGGGGAACAACCCTAGTTTTCGGACTGAATAATCTAAGCCTTAAGGGGTCACTTGAGAAAGGAACCAAGAGAGAAGAGAACCCGTACCTTTTTGACGTTAAACCCATGAATTATTTCCAAAAAACTTCACCCAATATAACGTCCAAGTCCCCTCATTGTCAACACCACTCGACGGACAACCTCTCTTTTCCTAACGTGTGATTAACATTTGTTTTCTTGTGATTTCGTGTGAGTTCTTCAAGTGTGAAGAACTTGGTTTATTTTTCTGTTCTTGAAAGTTACTTTGGCAGAGAGAGATTGTGAATGAGAGTGATAGAGATGTGAGAGAGAGATGAGCGTGGGAGAGAAGAGTTTTCTTAGGCTTAGGAGTCGAGCTTAGGACTTAGTCAAATAAGGTCTATTTGATTATTAAAAATCTAATTTCCTTTTATTTTAAATCAGATAATAAATAATAAATATAAATAATTTCATTAATTTACCAACTTAAATTAAAAACAAATTTAATTCATTGCTTCAACCTAGGTTCGAACCCGGGTGAAGCAAGAATTCACTTCAAGAGCCCATTTTCGGCCCTCTCTCCCTGAAATTCCCTTCCACCTTATTATAAAATAATTAAATATATATTTAGGTAATTACGTTACTACCCTTATCCTGGAAAAAGACCATTTTACCCCTAGACCCTCCAAAATGATGATTTTCACTTTTTAAGTCCGGTAAAGACTCATTCGAGTAAATCTTCGTATTCGAGAGCCCTACATGGCTGGACCTAACCTTTCCTAGCTCAAATAACTCCCCAAGTTAGTTTGCTTTGCTGTTGTAAGGGTTCCGAGGTTTGGTTTTACGCGCATCAATCTGTGTGAACTGTTGTCTAATCATAGGCATTTTAGACACATTAAGCATTACTTATCATATCAATTTTTAGGGTTGTTACATTATCCCCTCCTTAGGAACATTCATCCCCGAATGACACTACTAACTATCTAGCGTAATGCCAATCATTTCATAACATAGTAACTATACACAATCAAGCAATATCAACAAAGAATGGAGAGATAAGGAAACTTTGACTTAAGAGTAGGAAGTCTAACCTCAAGAGCTGAAAAGATGGGGGTAGCGGGATCTAATATCGGCCTCGGCCTCCCACGTAGCACCCTAAACAAGATGATTCCTCCACAATACCTTCACTGTGGCAATCTACTTGTTCCTCAGTCGCTTGACCTGTCTGTCTAAAATCTCAACAGGTACCTCCTCATAGCACAAATTTTCATCAAACCCCAAACCTTCACAGGTAGAATCGATCTGGATCACCTAGGCACTTCTTTAACAGAGAGACATGAAAAACTGAATGAACAGAAGCTAGTTCCGCAGGCAATGCCAACTCACAGGACACCTCTCCCACACGCTGTAGGATCTCATATGGCCCAGCATACCTCGGACTCAACTTCCCCTTCCTGCCAAACCTCATCACCCCCTTCAGAGGTGATATCTTCAAATAGACCTGGTCACCAACATCAAACTCTAAGGTCAATTTTCTATTGTCTGCATAAGACTTCTGCCGACTGTAAGCAGTAGCCAACCTTTCCCTAATCATCCTGACCTTCTCTAAGGCCTCATGAATGATCTCTGGACCCAAAATAGATGACTCTCCAACATCGAACCACCCAACTGGAGACCTACACCTTCGACCATACAGTGCCTCAAACGGTGCCCATCCCAATGCTGGAGTGATAACTATTATTATACGAGAGATCTATCAAAGGCAGATGGTCGTCCCAACTAACCTTGAAATCAATCACACACGCCCTCAGCATATCCTCCAATGTCTGAATGGTGCGCTCTTCTGCCCATCAGTCTGAGGATGAAAGGCAGTACTAAGCTTCACCTGCGTGCCTAAGATCTTCTGGAAGGATCTCCAGAAATGTGAAGTGAACTGAGCTCCTCTATTTGAAATGATAGGCGAAGGAAACCCATGCCATATCACAATCTCATCAATGGAGATTTTTGCATAATCCTCGGCTCTTATGTAGACTTCATAGGGATAAAGTGGGCAGACTTAGTCATCATGTCCACAATAACCCATATAGAGTCATGCTGTCTCCTAGTCTTCGAAAGACCAATCACGAAGTCCATATTAATGGCATCCCATTTCCATGTTGGAACCTCAATAACCTGAGTAAGACCGCTAGGCATAAGATATTCTGCCTTAACCTGTTGACAAACTTGGCCACATAATCTGCAATGTCCTTCTTCAAGCCATCCCACCAATAGATCTGTTTAAGATCATGATATATCTTGGTGGAACCTAGATGTATGGAGTATCTAGAACCATGGGCCTCTGCAATGATCCTGGTCCGCAAATCATCCACATCTGGTACACACAGCCTGTCCTGGTACCTAAGTATGTCGTCATCTCCCAAAGCAAAATACTCATTCATCTTAACCAACACTGAGTCCTTTAGATCCATCAACACAGGATCAAGATGCTGACCCTCCTTGACTTCAACCACTAAGGATGATTTAGAACTAGGATGAACTGAAACACCCCCACTAGTAGAGTCAACTAACCACACACCCAATATGGCCAGTCTATGTGTATCTTTCACCAACTCCTTCTTCCCATCCTCAACGTGGGCTGTACTTCCCATGCTCATCCTACTCAAAAAATCAGCTACAACATTAGCTTTACCTTGATGGTAGTGGACATTCATGTCATAGTCCTTCAGCAGCTTCACCCATCTCCGCTGACATATATTCAACTCTCTATGTGTGAACATGTACTGGAGACTCTTGTGGTCTGTGAACACACCCACATGCACCCCATACAAGTAGTGCCTCCTCTGCTTTAGTGCAAACACCATAGCTGCCAACTCTAGGTCATGAGTGGGATAAGTCTTCTCATGAACCTTGAGCTGTCTGGACGCATAAGCTACCACCTTACCACCCTGCATAAGAACACAACCCAAACCAACCCTAGATGCATCACAATACACAGTGTAATTCTCACCAGACATAGGCAAAGTAAGCACCGAGGCTGAAGTGAGTATATCCTTGAGCTCCTGGAATTTCTTCTTACAAGCCTCCGTCCATTCAAACTTGACCTTCTTCTTAGTCAAAGTTGTCAGTGAGGCAACAATGGAAGAAAAACCCTCCACGAACCTGCGATAATAACCAGCCAATCCCAAGAAGCTATAAATATCTGTGGGATTAAGAGGTTTTGGCCAGTTCTTAACAGCTTCAGTCTTCCTGGGATCGGTCTCCACACCTTTGTCGGACACAACATGACCCAGGAAGGTCAATTATCTAAGCCAGAATTCAGACTTGTTGAATTTGGCATACAACTGATGTTGTCTAAGTACCTGCAAGGTTAGTCTCAAATGTTGTTCGTGCTCTTACTTGGTCTTAGAGTATATGAGAATGTCATCAATAAATACTATGACAAAAGAGTCAAGGTATTCACGGAAGACTCTACTCATGAGATCCATAAATGCAGCAGGTGCATTCGTGAGACAAAATGACTACTAAAAACTCGTAATGACCATAACGGGTACGAAAGGCTGTCTTTGGAACATACTAATCCCTAACCCTGAGCTGATGGTACCTGAACGAAGATCAATCTTCGAGAAGAAACTACATCCTTGGAGTTGGTCGAACAAGTCATCTATTCTAGGAAGTGGATACCTATTCTTGATAGTGACTTTGTAGAGCTGCTGATAATCGATATACATTCTAAGGGTTCCATCTTTCTTTTTCACAAACAACATTAGGGCGCCCCAAGGGGATATGCTCGGCAGAATGAAACCCTTGTCAGCGAGATCTTTTAACTGCAGCTTCAACTCTTTGAGTTCAGCTGGAGCCATTCTCTAAGGAGGAATTGAAATTGGTTTAGTATCGGGTTCTAATTCGATACCAAAGTCAATCTCTCGAGGGGGGGGGGGGAACTCCAGGCAAATCACTAGGAAATACATCTTGGAACTCCTTCACTAGAGGCACTGAGTCTATTGAAGGAATGTCATGATCTAAATTATTAGCACTCATAAGATGACATAATTACCCCTAGGACATCATTTTATTGGCTTTAAGATTCCAAATCAAGGGATTAGGATGACTCGAGTTGTACCCCTCCCAGACTAGCTCTTCTTCATTAGGGAAGCAAAATCTCACAACCCTACTACGACAATCCATGCAAGCATAACAACTATGAAGCCAGTCCATGCCAATAATAACATCAATAGTATGCATTGGTAACTCAACCAAGTCTGCACACATAGTCTTGCCACATACTACTATTGGGCAATATTTCTATACTTTATCAGTTCTTACATTTCCTCCTATTCGAACAATCCTTCATTATTTGACCAGGTTTGCCACAACTGTAACAAGCGTTAGAGCCCATCATACACTCTCCTCCATGCAGTATGCCACACTTCCTACAAGGTGGCTTCTTATGAGCTGTAAAGTTTTACGAACTTTAGGGAGTAATTTCTGACTGACATCGAGCCCTGCTTAAGGCTGATGAATTCCTCAACCTTAGACTCCTTCATCTATATGGGAAATAACCGCTCTAGAAAAGTCATCTTGAAAAGATACCAAGTAATAGGATCTCCTTCTAAGGCCCTGCTATCCTTCAATACATTATACAAGGATTGAGCTATATCCCTTAGCTGGTAGGATGCCGACTCAGACTTCTACATATCAATCAAACCCAATAGCCTGAGATTGTAAAGTGCTAGCTTGGGCCATCTGTACCAACTTTGTCCTTATGTCTCCATCTATCAACCCAGCTGGGTTAACAGGCATCTCTATTCCAGCAGCTTGAGCCAGGGAAGGAATCTGAATTACCCCAGCAGCTGCTCCTCCAATCTCTCCGCCTGCTTTTCTCCTTATATTCATCTTTTAGAAACTTCAAGAGTTGATGTTAGGTACTCTCTTAACACCAAGAAATACTACATTATAGAAGGCACGATAAGATTAGAAGAAGGGAAATTTTCCTACGCATTATGCAGTCTCTAATTCAGGATAGTGGTGCAATTCACTACCATGACTTAGAAACTACTCAATGTGGTTGATGTGAACTTATTATCCTTGGAATTTAACCTAGTGCTCTGATACCAAATTTGTCACGACCGGAGTCTAGACCCTAGACAAGACCGGCGTCGTTGACCTCTCAAAGGTCGCAGACAAGCCTACTTACGTCATTCTTACTTCGTCTAGGTTAATTT
Organism: Solanum pennellii; assembly: GCF_001406875.1. Taxonomy (NCBI): domain Eukaryota; kingdom Viridiplantae; phylum Streptophyta; class Magnoliopsida; order Solanales; family Solanaceae; genus Solanum; species Solanum pennellii. The sequence goes on from NC_028645.1 coordinate 22,920,364, forward strand.
TCGCGTAAAATTTGAAACTTTTTGTTTCTTAACATACATACTAATAATTCTATTAGATTCATAATTGTTCACCATCAACCTCTAATATTAAGATCATCAAATGAAAGAAATAGTTTAATATAGCATTAAATGTATACATGCCAAAATTGCACCAATACAATGTCTGAACAAAAATGGAAAGAAACGCTAGTGGAACATATTCCACTAGCTCAATCCTATAACTAAGCTAGAATATAATGGTCAAGAATCCTCAAAAGCATGAGAGCCTACCTATTCCGGATGAATGCTCCACATTCGGATAGATTCAACGTCAACCTGTAGCTCTAGCGTCTACCTGTGTCTGCACCTAAAATTGTAGAGTTGTATAGGCTTAGTACACACTTGTACTAAGAATGGGTATATGCAAGAAAAACACCAAAGACATGCATGAGTAAGAATAGCTCTTTCCTAACAACATGATTATGGAAAGTCAAGTCAGTGGACTTGCCAAATTGGGATAAGGAAAGTTGGTGAGCTTTCCAAATTTGTATTAGGAAATTGAGAGAAATTTCCAAATTTGGATTAGGAAAGTCATGTCATGAGAGTAACATGCATCATCATACTTATCATATTGCACACAGCACATAACATCTAGCATATAACACATAACATCTAGCATATAGCACATAACATATTGCATATAGCACATAACATTTTGCATATCATTCGTTAATATGCCATGAGACCTTGGAATCATGTACTTGACATCACGACTTACCAAAAATAAGGGCTCAACATATGGGACCTCAACTAGAAAGCCTTCTTTAGCAAACACAGAGTCTGCTTCATTCATTCATACGTACTTCATTTCATTTCATTCATGGGCTAGTATAAACACCAGTTATACCTAGGATGTAGTTTAAGACTTTCATCGGGGTTGTTGTGCAATGATCAAGAATGGCCTAGTGTCATTACTTAAGTCTAGCTCACCTCTTGATTATATTATCCTAACACCTTTGGTATCATTCATTTCATTATGTGCATCATTTGAGGTTGGCCTCATTCATTCATGGGGAACTTTAAATTTAACCGACATAGATCATGTGAGCATCATGAGATCCAGTGTCTCCCCCACACCGAAAAGAGGTGGAATCACCGTCAAAAGTGAGCCAAAACATACTAGCGTACATGGGAATTGAACCCCACCAAATCCCTATATTGGTAGTATAGGTTCAAAGACTAGCAGATACAAGGAGACTCATGCCCGGCATACCGGACAGTCTAATCTCATGAGAGTTACGTGAACCTCCATCCTTCCCGAAAGAAGCCATCACCGCTCATAGCTAGTCTATCGGTGCTCAGTATAAAGTTCCATTACATTCAACTCATACGTCATGGAAGTTGGCTTCTAGTATAAGGACATCATAGCTCAATAGATGATTTCTCATCTCATCACTAGTATTAAGTGTGTTAATCTCAATACTTTCATTAGAGTGTTCGTAGAGACTGGTCTTTTCATTATCTTTACACTCTCATAGTTGAGTACGTTTTGGTAACATTTACTTAGGCTCATTTGAGATTGCTCTCAAGTTTTTCATTGGCCTCATATCATGTTGTCACCACATTCATTAACATTAGCACAATTGCTCTTCATAATTACTCACCCTATTTTACGTGAATGTTCATTTCATCATATGCCAATGCACTTGGACATTTAGTATGTTTCACACTCTTACTTAACCCTTCTAGGGTTTCATCGTTTCATTGTTCATTTCATCATCTCCTTGTTCATTTCATCATTTTATTGTTCATTTCATCATGTTCCAATTCACTTGGCGATTTAGTGTGTTTTACACTCTTACTTAACCCTTCTAGGGTTACATCATTTTATTACATACATCTTAGGTTCACTTATTTTTAAACGTATGCTAGAATTATGGGTCTATGCATACAAGCCATGAGGCTTCATTCATCGTTCCTTTAAGTGATTCATATCTTCCTAAGATTATGTGGTACAAGACTTATGCATCTTGTATGTATCCCAAGATCTCGATTTCGATCTAAGTAGGCAGCATTATTCTTGAATATTTAATTCACGTATGGCTTATGTATAAATACGGAATTTGGGCAAGGTAAACCAATTTCGAATCCCTTACACAACACTTACATTTTTTTCATTTACTGTATTTTGGTCCACACGGCTTGGGGACCCAAGATCAAGCCCCAACACCTTCATTTTCATTTTTCCCTTAGTTTTCTCTTCATTTTTCGCTCAATGGGATTGAGAGGATGTGGGATTGAACCCCCACAACCTCATTTTTCTTTTAATTTGTTTTCTTTAACTTCTCTCTCCCTTGGACGAGGGGTTGTGGGTTCGAACCCCCACAACCTCTCTTTAATTTGTTTTAAATTTTCACCCTTGAATATGCCTAGGAGGTTGTTGGTTCGATTTCCACGCTTCCCATTTATTTTTCTATCATTTTTCTTTGACTCTGATTCGCTGCCTAGAGGTCGTGGGTTCGAGTCCCACACTTCACATTTCTTTTTAATAATTCTTTTGTACTTTGCTTTTCAGCCAACACACCTGGGATCGAATCCCCTTGACCCCCATTTCCCTTATTGGTATTTTAAGACATTATACGGGTGAGATCGCAGTTCGAATCCTGGTTACCTCACCTCATTTTTCACACAATTAATTTTCCAGCCTTGTTCATATACATTTAGCCTAAACTAATCATGTAAGTTTCTGGAAATTTGGTCACATTTTGGCTCACTTTCATCAATATTTTCACTTGAACTCATAGAGTAATTTGTAGACCATTTAACACGTTTTGGGGTGCATTTTTCATAAATTCGTTTAGCCAAGAGATTGTCACCTAAATCAGCCACATTTCATCTTTTATGAACATCACGATTTACATAGGTTTATGCACGTAAAATACAACTATAACGATACACATTTTGGAGCCTCAAGCCGAGACCCTAGTCATAGTCACATTCTTTCACACACATGCACGTAGTTGCGAAAGCACATAGGTTGTCATTCATACGATATCAAATACACAAACATAAACATATTCATCACGAAAAATAACATACACCTAAATCTACAAGCAATCATACCCAACCTACGAATCAATGGGAGCTAGTGACAGGCATATGCAACGGGGAACAACCCTAGTTTTCAGACGGATTAATCTGAACCTTAAGGGTCTCTTGGGAAAGGGACCAAGAAAGAAGAGAACCCATAACTTTTTGACGTTAAACCCTCAACAACTTCACCCAATATCACGTCCAAGTCCCCTCAATGGGAGCAATGAATGAATATTTTAATAGAATTCAATATGTAAAACTAATAAACAAAAAGTAAATCATCTTTTATTTAAAGTAATGAGGAAAAGAAAAATTGAATAAATATTTACATAACCAATAAAAAATACTATTCAAAAGAATTATGTGTGTATGGGAAAGAAGAGGAAAAGAAACCACTTTCCAATAAGAAAGGAAACGATGTTGCCACCTCCTAGAATTATTCAATTTAATAAAAGAAAGAAATTTCCCATACGTGGGCTACTAATTGCAAACTTTAATTTTAAAAAATCTTTCTTTGTCAAAAAAATAAAATAAAAGAGGGCTATATGTTGCCAATTAGTAAAATGGGAGGCCATGTCGTGTCATTTCTTAGGTTCAATAATAATAAAATACAACTCTAAATATATATAGTTGGGCTTTTTTGCCGAAATCGTGTGTATTCTTTAATACAACTCCAATCCCTGTATACTTTAGTGTATAAAACACGTAGACGGGCTCCCGGGACCTGCATTTTTAGTTTTCTATCCCTGTTCTCAATTCCATTGTTTGCTCGATACTGAAGGGTTTTGGGCCTTGAATCAATTCAAGATGCAAGGAGAGGAATAAATGGCAGTCCGATTGACTCAATCAGAGGGAGCTAATGCAAGAAAATATGATAAGTATTATAATAATTGTAGGAAGTAATTAACAACTAATTAACTATGGCTTCTAAAAATAAAATGGAACAACGAGAAGTGGCCTAATCAGATTCTACATGCATTAATTGATTATAAATAAAAACATAACAATTACACGACAACAAACTAGATGTAAACTAATTACATGGACTATTTTTTAGCATGAGAGCATACTTCTAACATATTAATTAATTTAAAATAAGCAAAACACATTAAACACCTAATTGTCACAGTAAACAAAAATCTTATGCGAAATATATAGAAGAATTAAGTAAGCACACACAACACAAGGAACTAACCAAGGCTAGTTCAAAGAACAGGACTACTCCAATCTTAAATCTATCATATAATGACACTGATTTCTAGTATGGAACAAGACCATTTCATTTGCTCCTGTAAGTTTAGGGTTGTGGGTCGCCACGTTAATTGACCCGACCCAAGAGATTAAATTCTTATTTCTTATTTGAAAAAGATGGGAGGGAACAATTAATAAACTGAAAACTTCCCAACCCCTATTAATTTTTTTACAGAAAGAAAGAGAAAAGAGAACGTAAAAATACAAAACACAGAAAACAAAACCAGAAGAAAAGAAAAAGGAGAACTTTCTCTGTGTGAAGATAGACATTTAGTTTGTGAATCAATCTTTGATTCCTAGTGATTCAAAGCAGGAATTTGGAGCAATCGACTTCTGCTATGAATAATAAAGCATACAATTCTCTATAAATCCTACAAAATGGCATCAGAGCTAGGTTATTTTCCTCAATTGTTGTTTGTAATTTGTTGTTATGAGATAATTGTTTATAATATTTGTCGAATTCTGTGAAACAAGGTTCTTAATTAAAAATAAGTGTACTTACTTGTTAGAAAGCCTAGGAGAACAAATGTTGATTAAAATTTAGAACCCATTATTTTGTCTTTTGAACCAGATATGTTTTCTGAGCCCCGCGAATTTGGGATTTACTCTGCTTCTTTTATGAATTTCGAAAGAATTAGAAACAATTCATGTTGAAAATTTGATTTGGAAAATTAAAAATAAAGGCATGGATAATTTTTTTCCTTCAACATATCCGAATGTTGATCGGTGTTCTTCTGAAAGAAAATGATGCGTAGATTTTGTATGAAGTTTTTTTGTTTCATATGAGATATGATCTACTTATAGTAGGAAAAAAGCCCAAAAAGCAGGTTGTCACGTTTTTTAAATTTAAAACATAATAATAAAAAAAGGCTTTATTGGGTTTGAAAATGTCTCTTTTTCCTTTATTTCCTTAAAAGTTTTTCATTACATAAATAGAAAAGGGTGTTAGTACTATTTTTTTCTTTAGTAAATGATGACAATATCAAGTACAATTATACTTTATATTGAAGGAACATGTACCTTAAATTAAATATTTATTTCTATGAAAGAGTAATCACTACTTATTTTACTTACCATTGAAATTAATTTGCAGTAAGTTGTACAAGTTCTTTTTATTAAAAAATAAAAATGAAACTTTCTTGTACTTGGATCATCAATAGTATCTCCTACTCCAAATATTTTGAGGAAAATTATTTAAATGGCTATGACAGCTCTATAATTTAATTTTGAGCGGTAAAAAAAAATACATGTATGATTTTTTCTGACTTTGATAATTATATTATAAATCCATGAGATATATTCTTTATTTAATAAAGAATGTTGACCAATTGTTTTGATGTGATTACTTCTTTTAACATGTGAATTAATATTGGTCTTGATAATTTTGTTTAAATCCTTATTTTCCTTGAGCAGTTCCTAACCTTTTACGAAAATTTGTGACATATGTCGTCACATTAAAATGGTATTAACCATATTTTCTTTTTGTTTCCATTTCAGATATGGCAGAATGGGAACATGCTCAAATTACTCCAAATGGGAGTTCTGAAAATCGAGCAAAGGGACAAGGTAGAAGAGGAAGACGCTGTAAGACATATATATTTTCGAGAGAGTGAAATCATACAAATTCGTGTCCCAAGGGTCACACAAATTATGTCAAGGAACCTAAGGGTCATTCGAAGGGAAAAACAAAGAAAATTTAAAGAGTTTGACTCATTGAAGGTGTCCCCTAATATGTCAGCACGTGATTTTATTCACCTTTTTGAAATAAAATGAGCTGAAGAGGCTGAAGATAAGGAAATTTAAGATTGGAGAGCCTTAACTTATTTAACAGATGCTCTCTATCAACCTTGGGGTAGTAAATTGACTTACATTTTACTATGACATTTGGCCCAGTCAGTCTTTTAGGGTTTACATTTGTTGTCTTGAAGACTTGTGGGAGGATTTTAGTCTTTGAATTACTTGTATATTTCATTGGTTATTTGTATTTCAAAATATGAATTAGGTAGTTTGTTGTTGATTTTTTCTTCAAATTATGTTACTAGACTTTAAAAAATCCTTGTTATTAAAGTCTTCAATGTATTAAAATACACATTAAAAGTTAATTTCGAATTTTGATTAAATATTTAATTCGTAGATGATAAATGGATGCTTACTTGTCTTTTCGATTTTACATTTAAATATGAAATCATTATGAGAATTTATTTGCTTGAATGTGTATGTCACGTGAATAATAGTTAAAATTATTGCCTAATTATATGTCAATAACAAATACGGCATCAAAGTATCATTGGTGACTTAAACAAAGGTGAAAAACTTAATAGTGCTAATTACGACATCTGGAGTCGTAAAATATGGTATGTATTGGAAGAGCAAAATGGTTTGGAAGGTATAAATCATGTTTAGAATCAACTAAAGATAGTAATACTGCATATTACATAAGGGATCTTGAAGCTTACAAAGCTTGTAAAAAGGCTAACTCCACTTCACGTGGAATAATAGTTAGTTCTGTAGTTGATGACCTCATACATGAATGCAAGCAGTTCCCTACTGCTCATGCTATGTGGGAACATCTGCGAGGAATGTATATGGGTACGTCTGTAACCCGTCTCTGACAGCTGACTATCGAATTTGACATTTACAAAAAGCGTCTTGATAAAAATATCAAACAACACCTTAGAGTGATGTCAAACATGATAGCTCAACTCAAGAGTGTTGGTCATGTTCTTTTAGATGAGAAACAAGTTCAGGCAATAATTTGGTCTATTCCTAATATTGGGAACATTTGAAGATTAACTTGACCCATAATGATAGCATCAAAACTATTTTCAAGTTGCACCTCATGTTGAACTTAAAGATGAGCGCATTGATGTTGTTAAATCGCTTCTAATGCTTTTGTCGCAAAATCAAGTGGTACGAAAATTTCAGGTTTCTAGCGCAAAAAAATCAGAAAAGAAATGGGAAAGACAAAGAGACTGGAGAATGATCCTCTAAGAAAAAGAAGAAACCAAATTCTAATAAAGGAAAACGATTTTTGAAGAAGAGAGACAAGAGAAAAATAAAGTGCTACAATTGCCAAATGTTGGGGAATTTCACTCGTGAATGCACTGAGCCCAAAAAGGTAGAATTTCTAAGTAAGATAACCCTAAGTACTACATATGTTTCTAGAACTTCTTTACTAAGTGAATCTTATCATATGTCGATTGTAGACTCAGGATCCACCAACCACGTGAGTCGAGATAGAAAGGCGTTTGTTGAGTTTCGTCGAGCTTCATCTAAATCAAGGTGGATATACATAGAAAATAATGCTAGGCTTAAAATCAAAGGTATAGGCACTTGCAAAGTGGACTTGCAAGGTGTCGGTTCCTTGATGTTGCATGACATCCTATATACTCTACAGATATAACGAAACTTAATGTATGTGTTTGTTCTTTTACACGTTGGTTTTGATTTGTTTTTTAGTCGTAATGGTGTTACAATAACTCTAGATAATGTTTTATATGATTTCTGACTTTTGGATATGACCGTTTTATCGTATTATATTGTAATCCTTCAACTTATGACTAGTATGTTGACCATTGTGTCATGACATGTTATTCAAGTAACAATGATGTTGATGTTATTACATGGAATGCTAGATTAGGTGACATAGGGCAATATTGAATGAATAGGTTGGAAAAAGAAAGGAATTTAGATTCTTTCACCAAAATTGTAATGACAGCTTGTAATAATTGTCTTGCCGGAAAGATTACACTTAAACCATTTGGAAAGGCTAAAAGAGTTGAGTTATCACTTCAATTAATTTATTATGATATTTGTTGTAAAATAAATGTAAGGGCAAGGTTTGGTGCTACATATTTCATTACATTTATTGATGATTTTAACGTGTTTTGGTTATGTCTATTTGATTTCTCATAAATATGAAGCACTTGAGTGCTTTAAAAGATATTTGAATGAAGTTAAAAATCAGTTAGATAAAAACATAAAAAATTTAGGAACCGATCAAGGACGTGAATATTTGTCATAACAATTTGAAGAATTATGTACTGAAAAGGGTATTATCATACATTTAACTACTCCTTATACACCTTAACAAAATGGTGTAGCTGAAAGAAGGAATATAACATTATTACACATGACAAGATCAATGATGGCATAGACAAATTTGTCGATCTCTTTTGGGGGAGATGCATTATTGACTACGGCTTACATATTGAACAAAGTGCCTTGTAAGTCAGTATATTCCACTCCTTATGAACATTGGACTGATCATAAAACAAACCTGAATGATCTACGATCGTGGGGTTGTACGACATATATTAAAGATCGTTTCAGTGAGTTTGGTAAACTAAGTCCAAAAGGAAATAAATGTATCTTCAGAAAAGGGCTAAAATACACTTCAACTATGTGAATTGGTACAAAAATACCCTTCTTCTACCTTTCGGGCCTAAAATTCCCTTGACGTCAACCTCTAAGCTCTATTTTGCCCTCATTTTTAAAAACCTATATTCATTAATGATGTGTTACTATCATATTGACTATCATAAAAATTAATTAAACTAATTAACAAAAGGACAACTTTCACATATAGCAAATATAAATTTTTTAATTTTATGTGATGGCAAACTTTTCAAAATTGCATTCCGTCGCAAAATTGTAGTTTGCTACGGATGAATCGTTGTTTGGTAAATTTTATAATTAGTATATTTATGCAGTGTAGAAGAAATTGTATAAATTAAAGAGAAAAGCGAAAACATATGTTTGTAAACTACAGATGAATCACTGTTTGGTGAAATTTATAATTAGTATATTGCAGAAGAAATTGTTTAAATTAAAGAGAAAAGAGAAAACATCTGTTTGTAAACTACGGATGAATCTCTTTTTGGTGAATTGTATAATTAGTATATTTATACAGCGCAGAAGAATTTGTATAAAGTAAAAGAAAGGAGAAAACATATGTTTGTAAAATACAGATGAATCGTTGTTTGGTGAACTATATAATTAGTATATTTATACAGTGCATAAGAAATTGTATAAAGTAAATAGAAAAGATAATACATTTGTTTGTATATTTATATAGTAAAGATTCGTCCTTAGTTTGGATGTATGATTCTGTATATATACATCATAAAAACAAATTTCAATTTATGTATGTGTGTAAGTTTGTGCAATTGTACATGTCTAAATGAAAATTATACAAAAGTATCCTTATATAAATGCAAAAACTTATACAAATCAATTGTATCATTTGTGTATGTATAAAACAAGAAAGAGAGCAAGACAGTAGAAAATTGGGTAGGGAAATATTTGCATTGTATAATTATAAGTGTATAGGACAAAGATATATTTATTTTTATGTGTATATAATATTTTCTCTCGCTTTATACAATTTTTGATCTATTGTATAAAGAGAGAGAGATGAGCGGCTGAAAGCAAGCGAGAGAGGGAGAGTGGCGAGCAAGAATATGAGGGAGAGAGGCGACTAGCAAAGAGTTTGCTATGAAACACAACTATATCAAACGGTGGCTACTATATGTATTTTACATTATTAGTTTTCCATTTTATACAATTATCCCTTAACAAAAAACATATATCCGCCCAATAACCCACCCGTAAACTTACCCAAATACTCTAATACAACCTTCATCCCCAAACCTTTTAACTGTCGTGCAAGTGTGAGAAAAAAATGTAAACCATCTGAACATATAAATTTCTGCCACTGCAAGCACAGAAAGAAAGCCTCGGTAATGAGTGCAAAGTTTTTAGAGCCTCAACTCCCCCGTATGAGGTGATCCAACTTGAAGAGAGAGAGACCTAACCACCCTATTCTAATAGCTGACAATATGCATGAAGGGAGCACAAAAACGATAATGAGCACTGGTGATTCCATTATGTTAAAAAAACCAATACTTGATTAACAAAAGAAAAAAAACAAATTAGGCTGCTTTATCATGTTCATCCAGGCAGCGAAATTCAACATTATCGTGACTATAGATTCCATATTGATAAATGTGCGAGTTGAAATCAAATAGCTTCTCGAATCGGATGATCATAGAAGACAGACCGCACTATTAACATAGGAATTGAAGGTGCCCAATTGAGAAATTTCATTTGAGAGAATTATGTGTAAAGCTTCATGATCAACATGTAAAGGATATGCAATCTGACAGAAAGATTTGCAGCAAAGACAAAACTACACAAAAGAAGACTGTCATGCTTTGCTTCATCTCTTACACAAAAAAAAAAATAGACTTGGTGTACTTTATCAAATATTAAAATAATACTAGCTTTACCCATCCATCTAAAAAGGTTTGGAATGAAGGTTGGTTAGAGTATTTGGGTAAGTTTACGGGTGAGCTCAGTGGCGGAGCCAGGAATTCACAAAGGGCGTTCAGAAATAACAACTTGTTATTTTAAGGGTGTCAAAAATATGTTATTTAATCATTTTTTATATCATTTTACTTATATATGGTTTTTTTTTCCGATGAAGGGTGTCCAATTGAACAGCCTTACCAATATATTGCTACGCCACTGGGTGAGCTATTGGGCTGGTATATATATATTTTTAAATTTAGTTTAATTGATTTTTATGAAAGCAATAGGATAGTGACATGTAATTAATGAATTTAGGTTCTTAAAAATGAGGGCAAATTAGAGCCCAAGGTTGACGTCAAGGGAATTTTAGGCCCGAAAGGTAGAAGAAGGGTATTTTTGTACCAATTCACATAGTTGAAGGGTATTTTAGGCCCTTTTCCAATGTATGTTTATAAGATAATCTGAACGCTCTAAAGGATATGTGTTCATCGATGAACTGGAGGATGGAAGTACTACTGAAATTATACCATGAGATGTTAGATTTTTGGAAAATGATTTTCCCAAAAAGGGTGAAATAGGTGAAGTTGAGCCTCTGTACAAAATGTTGAATTCAGAAATTAGGTAATGTTGTCAAACATACTTGATAATTCAATGGATCAATAAATGATTCTTGGTTCGAGTGGGAGTTATGAATCTCAAAATCCTATAGAGGAATTTGAACATCAAATACGTAAGTGTACAAGAATAGGTGTACCTAAACGATCTTATGAAATTGAGGATTACGTTTTCCTTGTATCTTCCACATAATAGAATGAACCTAATTATATAACTGAGGCCTTATCGAGACCCAAAAGAGAAGAATGGTTAAAAGTGATGAAAGAAGAATTAGAGTCCATGAAAACCAACAAAGTTTGGTATCTATTTGACCTTACTAATAAATGTAAAGATATTGGGAATAAATGGATTCTTAAAGTTAAACGTAAATTGGATGGGTCAATAGAAAGACATAAAGCATGATTGGTTGCAAAAGGTTTTACTCATGAAGTTGGAATAAAGTTTGAGGAAACTCTTTCACTAGTTGTGAAGTTTACATCAATATGATTACTTTTAGATATTGTTGCATGTTTAGATCTAGAATTACACAAAATGGATGTGAATACCATTTTTCTCAATTGAGAATTAATCGAAGAAATCTACATGGAACAACCAGTTAGTTTCATTTTTAAAGATCAAGAAAAGAAAGTTCGTAAAATGAAAAGATGAATTTATGGCCTAAAGCAATCTTCAAGTCAGTGGTATATGAGATTTTATAAAGAGGTGATTTCATTTGATTTTTCCATGATCGATGAAGACCATTGCATCTATGTGAAAAAGTCCAATGGAAAATTTGTAATTCTTTCTCTTTATGTAGATTATATTTTATTAACTGAAAATAATTTTGAGTATATGAAAACTGTCAAGTCATGGCTTTCAAAATTATTTGATATGAAAGATATAGGTGAAGCAGACTATATATTAGGTGTTAAGATCCAAAGAGATTGTTCCAAGAAATCATTGAAGAAACCTATATAATGAAAATATTGGAATATTTCTGAATGAATAGTTGCAAATCCATGAATACTCCTGTAGGTAGGGGTGAAACTTTAACCCTTGAAATGTGTCTAAAGACTAAAACATAAAAGGAAGACATTTATCGAGTTTCTTAATCTAGTGATGTTGGAAGTTTGATGTATGATATGATGTGTACTCGCCCAGACATTTGTTATGTCATAAGTCTAGTTAGCAGGTATCAATCCAATCCTGGAAAAGATCATTGAAAACCAGTAAAGAGAATATTCCAATACCTGAAGGGAACTATAGATCATACACTGTGTTATAGTGGATCTGATTTATTCATAAGAGGTTATACATATATTGATTGGGCTGGTGACTGGGATGATAGAAAATGAACTTCCGGTTATGCTTTCTTACTAAATGGTGGTGCTATTTCATGAAAAAGTAAGAAGCAATCTTGCACAACTCTTTCAACCATGGAATATGAATTTGTGGCTTGTGCGTTTGTAGTACAAGAAGTTGTTTGGTTAAAGAGATTCTTTGAGCATTTGAGTATTGTGAAGAATTCTAAGGGTCCAATGATTCTATATTGTGATATTCAAGCGGTTATCGTATACACAAAGAATCGTAAGTATCACAATAATACCAAATACATCAACATCAAGTATGACTTTGTGAGAAACGTAGTGGAAAATGGAGAAAAAACTTTGCACTACATTCCTACAAGCGAAATGATAGTTGATCCTTCTATGAAGGTCATCTCAAGAAACTTGTTCGAAAAAACATGTTAAAATTCTAGGTTTACGTAAAGTATGATGATATTTAGTATTGTAAAATGAATTGATTGTTATAATATTCTCTTCTATATATAAATCAATTGAATTTATGTTCAAATGTATTATGCATGTGATATTTTATTAGAAATATAGTGTGTCGAACAAGTCGCATGATTGATTTTCTCACACAAGCAATCACCTCTTACGTCGAGGAACATGAAGAGATGAGTTTCACCACCATATTATGACTTGTTTTATGAGCCAGACAAATGTTTCTCTAAGAAAATGAGTTTAAAGATTACCGGAAAAGAGAAACTAGGGTTAAATATCTTCAGGTGATTATATCGAGATTTGTATGATGTTGGATAATCCGGATGATGAGACGCATACACCATTATAAGGTGAAAACATCGTAGCACGTTTTCCATACCACGTGTGTCTAGCGAATAATGGGTAAATGAACGAATATTCCCTGCTTCTTCATTCTGTGAGACCCAGAAATGTTATAATCACTTTATAATGAAATATCCTTTGACCTTTTACTGTTTCTTAAAGTTTCAATCGATGTTGCTACTTTAGCATGTTACTAATATCCATGAATGATTCGGCATTGCAGTGCATGTATAGGAAATCAGTTGAATAGGAGAAAGTATATTCAAGTAGAAAGGAAAGATAATAAAATGAATAATAAACTTATATACACAAGACGGCTATTGCACTAACCATATTGACATTGAGTGTAATTGTGTGTATAAAGTTAAATATCAACTCGAGTTAATTTCCTTAAGAGGATGAGGGATCAGATAAGTAACTACTGAAGTAGTGAATGAAGTTGGGGTATTGTGATTGAATTCATATGTGGGGTTTGGTAAACCTTAAAGTTAAACTCTTGATGCTCATAGGTCGCACTAACTATTTGTTGTATGAATTGTGTGTCTAGTTCATGATGTATTAGCTTGGGTCTTGTCTATTATGTGTGAAGTGGGAGATGTATGTTTAGGGTCGTGGGTCGCCCATGTGGACTGACCCAACCCGACCCGACCCGACATATTAAATTCTTATCTCTTATTTGAAAAAGAAGGGAGGGAATAGTTAATAAACTGAAAACTTCCTAACCCCTATTAATTCTTGTACAGAAGGAAAGAGAAAAGAGAACGTAAAAATACTACACAATGAAAACACAAACCAGAAGAAAAGAAAAAGGAGAACTTTTTCTGTCTGAAGATGGACATTCAGTTTGTGAATCAATCTTTAATTCCTAGTTATCAAAACAGGACTTTGGAGCGATCAACTTCCGCTACGAATAATAAGGTACACAATTCTCTATAAATCCTACAGCTCCTAACTGTTTTCTCAAAAAGAAAAAAAAACAAGAAAGATAACCATACAGTAGTACCAAAGTAAGCTTATTTCATTTGCAAACATTATTGCCACAATAGGGAACACAGATGTAGTATCCGTAAGAAACTGTGACTTTGAACATTTAGTGTAACAATTAAAATTCAGTAAGTGATATACCGTGGTTTCACGGTATAATTAATACTTTTTCCTTAAGTTTAGTGTGTCCGAAAAGCCTTTTTGTGCTAATTTTTATATAAGTTTCTCTTTGTTTTGCAGGAAATCTATCCAAAGCTGAATGTGGAGATTTTGAGCGAAGAAGTGCAGAAGAGACCACCTACGGAGCTTATGACGGTCCGTCGTGCTTGTGACGGTCCGTAGGTGGCAACGTAGTGCAGCTGCTGAAGGAAGATGGGGAAGTCTGACCAAGTGTGGGATTACGAAGCTTGTGACGGTCCGTCGTGGCTATGACGGTCCGTCCTGCAGGTTCGTCGTGAAGTTCAGAGAAGTGATCCCAGTACCCAGATTCCGAGAGTTGAAGTATTTTGGAACGAAGACCCTCGACGGACCGTTGTGCCTATGACGGTCCGTCATACTTGCCGTCGAGGGGAATGAAGAAAGCAGCAGAAGAAATTGCACCAAGTATGGGACGACGGAGTCCACGACGGTCCGTTGTGACCACGACGGTCCGTCGCGAGGTCCGTCGACCCAGCCGCGTTTTGGCAGATTTCCAGCAAATAGAGTCCTTGTTTAATTAAGTTTTTATTTTTTATAAATAGTTCGAAAAACCTCGTTTTTGAGGTTAGACACCTGATAGTTAGACTCTTAGATTGTTAAAACTTCGTATTGGTAAACATTGTATTGTGAGATTCTTGATAATCATTAGACTTTTCGTGAGATTATTGATTACTTTGAAAATTCTTGCAAGTGATTTTTGGTGATTAATCAAGCAACCTTTTGGATTTTATTCTTTCTCATTGAAGTAAGTACATGAATTCTTATTTAATATATTTGAATATTGTGTTTATGACTATGAGTAACTAAACTCCATAACTAGGGTTGTGGGAACCATAGGCAAATAATGAGATAAACCCTAACTAAAATAACAATTCTAGAATAGTGTCTTGCATGTATTAATAATTCTTTCGCTTAGAAGTCTTTTTAACGGATGGCCAACGTTAGAACTCGCCTTAATGCTACTTGCCGGACCAAGGAGGTAGATAATAGGAAAAGAATTATTAACATAGATTTAGTGTATACTATCTAATAGGCTAGTATTGATTGGTACGAGGTAATAACTTAGTCAAATATCGAATACGATGCTTAATATGAGGTAAAGATAAGGGTTAGGATAGCAACACACGTAGCCGGACCAAGGTGCGGAGTGAGATTTTCTAGATGCCGGACCAAGGATTTAGAAATACATAACTTATCACTTTGCATGCAAGATACTAGGAAAGAATTGTTATAGTTAGAATTATCAAGTTATGAACCTGTGGGGAACACGTAAACCCTAGTTACTTTGATTAATTGATTAAACTCCAACATTCGAAGCTGTTAGTTGTCTCCTTTTATTTCGCTAGTTATTTTCATTTATTTAGGAATAGAAACCCCCCCTTTTATCATTTTTGCTTTCCAAGGAAGTAATTGACTGAACAATAGTAATAATAGATTGAAGTTAAGTCTAAACTATTTTCCTCGTGGGAACGATCCCAACCTCACTAGTTGGGTTATTTACTTGACACGACCGCTTTACTTCTTATTTGAGAAGTAAGTTTGAGCGTATCAAATTTTGGCGCCGCTGCCGGGGAATATAGCTTTTAGATTAACTTGAACTTATTACTATAGTTTAGTTGATATTTTCTTGATTTTACTTTGTTTTATTGTTTTTGATTTTTTTTCAGAACTATCCTCCTTGTATGCCAAATACACGGAGAGGAAGAGAACCCTTGTTTCCCTACGATCACGAATTAGAGCGTACACTGCGCAATATGAATCTAAATTTGGGAATAAATGATGATGATCCGAACCAGAACATCCCAGCTCCGGTTGATGTTCATGGTCAGATGTTACCCGATGCTCCGGGTGAACATCAACAGAGGGGACAAAATCCCGCTCCACGGCCCCAAGCATACTACAGAGGCTATGATAACATAGCAGATTCGGATGGGCCACTGGTTTTGCCTCCTCTACCCACAGGCCACACTTTTGTGGTAACTAGTAGCCTGATGCAAATGCTCACTGCCAGAGGTTTGTTTTCAGGGCTACCTTCTGAGGATCCACATGCCCATATAGCTAAGGTAAGGGCAGTGTGTAAAAGTTGTGTAGGGAGGCCTGATTTGGATTTAGATGTAATAGGTCTCAGAGTGTTTCCTCTCTCACTGACGGGAGAGGCTGCTATGTGGTTCACTGAGCTCCCATACAACTCAATCTTCACTTGGAACCAACTAAGGGATGTCTTCTTAGCACGCTACTATCCGGTCTCCAAGAAACTAAACCACAAAGACAGAGTGAATAACTTTGTGGCACTACCAGGAGAGTCAGTTAGTAGTTCTTGGGATAGATTCACCTCATTCTTGAGAAGTGTTCCAAATCACCGTATAGATGATGAGTCACTGAAGGAATACTTCTATCGGGGACAGGATGATAACAACAAAGCGGTGTTGGACACTATAGCAGGTGGATCTTATGGGGAGTGTCCTTATGCTGAGATCGCTGAAAAATTAGAGAAAATCTCCCGGAATAACAAAGCTTGGAGTACTAGGAAGTCTGATACAGGGAGAAACACCTTCGCAGTGCAGTCCACTCACAACCCAGCCGCAGATGAGATTCGGGAAGAAATGGCTCATATCAGAACTGAGCTTTGATTGGTACTAAAACATGTCACAGGGGGTGCAGAAAAGATAAATGCAGTCAACTACTTGGCTAAACCACCACCTCCTAATGATGAGTGCTATTATGCGGAGGACACTTATGCAGTAAATGAGCAGACGGGGGGTTTCCGACCAAGCGCCCAAGGCTCAAATCAGGATAATTTGCGCCAAGGTCATGGGAACCAAGGTCGGAACTATGGTAACTACAACTGTGAGGGTCATTATGTCCGAGATGGAAACTACAACCGCGACAACATATTTAACAGGGGTAACTATGCTAATAGAAACGACAGGAATGGGCCCTATGTCCCTCCTCAAAATCGTGAAGTTACTCCTAGGGATGGTGGAGATAGTATGGCGCGAGTTGAGGATATGTTGCACAAAATGATGAGGAGGTTCGACACCAGTGATGAACACATTAAAGAGTTGAGGTGTCATTTAGCTAGTATTGGGCAAAAAGTTGATACACATGCAATTTCGATTAAACAGATCGAATTGCAAGTGGCCCAATTATCTGCGACAGTGAACACACGGCAACCGGGCACTCTTCCTAGCAACACTGTCCAAAATCCAAAGAATGATGCGCAACAATCACTACTCGGGGTGGCAAGCAAACCATTGACCCACCTATGCCATCTATTGGGGAAAATGTGAGAAAGGATAATGATAAGGTGGTAAAGGGTAGTGGTGAAGCAGAGGAAAGTAATGGAAAAGATGCAGAAGTACCTATCAAGGTAATTCCCATGCCTAGGCCACCACCACCCTTCCCTCAGAGATTAGTGAAGAAGACCGAGGATGGTAAATACCGGCGTTTCATATCAATGTTGAAGCAGCTTTCTATCAATGTCCCTTTGGTAGAAGCTCTAGAACAAATGCCCGGTTATGCCAAATTTATGAAAGATCTGGTCACCAAGAAAAGATCAGTCACTTTTGAGGATGATGATCGACTGCAGCATTGTAGTGCTATTGCTACAAGATCCCTCGTATAAAAGAAAGAATATCCTGGTGCATTCACTATTCCTTGTACAGTTGGGTCATTACATTTTGCGAAAGCATTATGTGATCTGGGGGCAAGCATAAATCTCATGCCCCTCTCAATTTACAAGAAGTTGGGTTTGGGGGATCCAAAACCCACTGCGATGCGGCTACTGATGGCTGATCGGACAGTGAAACGGCCTATAGGGATACTCCATGATGTGCTAGTAAAAGTGGAGTCATTCATCTTTCCGGCTGATTTTGTTATTCTTGATTGTGAGGTCGATTTTGAAGTGCCTATTATTCTTGGAAGGCCATTCCTTGCTACAGGTAGAGCCTTAGTTGATATGGAGAAGGGACAGATGACATTTCGGTTGAATAATGAAGAAGCGACCTTCAACATTTGTAGGACCATGAGGCAGAGTGGTGAGCTCCAATCGGTATCTGCCATATCCCACAAAAAAAATATGAAGAAGGAGACTGAACAGAAAAATGCAAAACAAGAGTTTATGGTTGGGGATTTGGTGCTTGTAGACAGTTCTGGGTTGCCTTGTCTTCCGGGCAAGCTCAAGTCCAAATGGACTGGCCCTTACTTGATTACCCAAGTATTCCCTCATGGAGCAGTTGAGTTAAAAGCCAAGGAGGGAGTGTGGTTTAAGGTGAATAGAGAACGAATAAAACTCTATTTTGGGCATAAAGCATCGGGGAATAAAGTAATAGAGGCAAACCATCTTGATGAAGGCTGAGTAATCAAGTGTCCCCAGTCGTGCCGCGACATTAAATCAGGCGCTTGTTGGGAGGCAACCCAATTCTTGTCATTTTTTTTAGTAAGGTTAGCATTTTTCTACTAATGGGTTTTTAAATTTGCAGGCACATCACCAGGAAATTCTGCAGAAAATTACTCTGCAGTAGTCACTGACGGATATAGCGACGGACCGTTGCGCCTTCGACGGACCGTCGTATGCATCCGTCGTACCAGGTACATTTTTCTGTTATTTTGAAACTAAGGCACACATGACGGAACCAACGACGGGTCGTCACAACTGCGACGGACCGTCGTCGGGGAACCGTCACGTGATTAATGGGTTATACCCGACCCGACCCGACCCGACAGGACCCTTTTTCAAAATCAGACCATTTAAACACCCCAACCCTCATTTCACCCCATTCCTTCATTATTCCTCCCACTTCCCTCTCTTTTCAACTTCCATATTGATCATTGTTCCCCCACAATTCTCTAAAGCCCTAAAAGTGTTAATCTACTAGTCGGAGTTGCTGCTGTGGGTGTTTGCCTAGCCACCGTGTACTTGTCCAGTTGTTTTCTCCGTTTCTAAGGTATTTGTCTTGAATTTCTACTCATTTATCTTGCATTTTTGTTTATTAGTTAGTATTTAGCTTAGTTCTTCGTAGTATGTTGTTTCCTTTATATGATTATGTCTAAACCTAGGTTCAAAATGTTCGTATTTGCCATGTTGACAACCCTAGACATAGGTGCTTTTGCATAGCTAGTTTCCTAGGTAGTTGGGATAGACAAACGTAGGTCCAAAACACTACAAGACCATGTGGGTTCATCAGGGACGCATGGGGTACCCCCAGTTCTGTCACTGTTATTCAGAACGAGACCCCGATGACGGACCGTCGTACCCACGACGGACCGTCGTAGCGTCCGTTCCAAAAGCCCTAGCACCCTGTCCAAACGGACACATGTGACGGACCGTCGTCTTCACGACGGTCCATCCTGCACAACCGTTCCGGTTGTCAGAGACCCTGTTTCTATGGGTCTCTCATTTTTTTCCAAGTGTTTCCCAACGGACACATGTGACGGACCGTCGTCTTCACGACGGTCCGTCCTGCACGACCGTCATGACGGTCAGAGACCCTTCTGCTAAGGGTCTCCATATTATTTTTAAGTATCCTACGACGGACCGTCGTACCTGTGACGGTCCGTCCTGCATATACCGTCATGCTAGTCAGATACTCTCCTTCAGGGTTCTCTATATATACATAGTCTAAGTAAAACACGACGGACCTCATGACGGTCCGTCGTAGCCACGAGGAGCCGTCACCAGGCCCGTCGTGTGATACTGTTTCTATAGCAATGACATACTATTTTCAATGTTTTATTTCGTATGGTTTTGCCTGTCTTGTTTGCAACTACTCGTACTAATATTAATCATCTACAGGTACTATATACTATTGCACCCAAGCAAGACCGAATCTACGCACGCGGGCAATCAAAGTCTGTCGCCCCGTCTGCCCGCATGGTCATCGGCTCTGATGATGAGCATGACCCTGAGTACGTGCCCCCAGGCACTTCCGCCACTTCCCATGCTGCGCGTGCTCCCAGAGCCACACCCAAAAAGATGGCGTCCGGCGTAGTCACTGCCTCCCAGTCTGATGAGGAGCGCACACTGACCGGTACACCCTCTGGGACAGCCACAAATGAGGAAGGAGCGTCTGGCTCCTTAGGAGTATCCTGGTCCGAGGAAGCCTCTGGCTCTGCTGAGGTTCCCGTACCCGCCACCGCTGCAGTTTCGGCCTCGTCTGAGGTGGCTGACAGTTCAGACTCTACATCCGGCTCACCAGCTCCGGTCCCCACACCTGCCACTGACCAGCCCAACCGGTGGTGTGTCGACGGGCAGTTTCAAGTCTACTCCGACGCCAAGTTCCTGATTGATAAAGGAGTGATGACTCGAACACTCACCTTCGAGCGACGGGTACTTACAGGGAGCCTCCCAACGATGCCTGAGATCCACAATCTCTTCACCAGGCATTGGTTGGAGTGGACAGCACGTCCGTTGGGACGATACAGCGAAGAAATGGTCCGAGAGCTCTACGCATCCTACGTAGCGACTCTCCGATCACAGATCGATAGGCGGGCTGCCCCCGCTAAATAGGCCTTATTGGAGCAAGTCCGAGTCCGGGGCATACAGGTTGACATTTCCCTGCCAGCCATCCGCCGGTTTCTATACGGCGAGAGT
>NC_028645.1:22942226-22943283 GCF_001406875.1 Solanum pennellii
ATTCAAGGTCACTACCACCTACCCCTTCCCGTGCATGATCTTTGCCCTTTGCAAGTCCGCAGGTGTGCCCATATGGCACGTAGATCAGCTGAAGACCCTGCAGGGCACTGTTGACGTCGGCCTCAGCAGAGATGAGGCCAATGAGTTGGCCCCACGCAGAGGGCCCCGTCCAGAGCTGCCCCCACTTGCTGATGATCTTGCTGATACGGTAGCTCAGGCCCGCACAGCTACACAGGCGTCCACTGACACTACCCCGGTCGAGTCTATCCCGGGTAGTAGCACAAGCCCGAGCTCCTCTCGCACAGCCCCTCTACCGACACTGGACCCGCTTGCAAGGGTCCAAAAACTAGAGGCACAAATGGACACTCTTCTGCATCATATCCAGCCGTGGATGCAGAAGTCGATTACGGAGTCCAAAGAGCGCCTAGAGAGGAAAATGGTGCAGTTTACTGAGCGGAAGATCGCTGAGGTTAACCAGCGCCTGGACGCCTTTGAGTTGAGAGTTCTAGCCCGACCAGCCCCTCCGGTGGATGTGTCGACTCTTCAGGCTGCAGTCGACAGTCTTCGTGCAGACATCGACACAATCTTAGTGGCTAGGGTGCCGGAGTCTGAGGCCCCTTCTGTCGAGCCTGCTGAGGACACAGTGTTGGCGGCCCTTTTTTCCACTTCAGAAATTCAACCACCTCCCCCTCGAGAGAGTGCCAAGAGGCGTAGGGGTCGAGCAGAGGACGAGGCGGGAGCACGGAAGAAGGAGCGCCGAGAGATAGAGGCCGCGAGGAGAGCCTCACTTGCTGAGGAGGAGGCGCACCAAATGAGAGCATCAGAATTAGCGGCTGGGGCGTCTTGCTCCCGCACTGTAGAGATAGCAGGAGGCACTACTGATGGTGCAATTGTTGCTGAGGACACCACTGAGGGTGTCCGGATTGTAGAGGACGTGGGTTCTGGGGAACCGGACCCACCATCTTGCTGATCAACGGCGCTTTGCGCCACAGGTTTGCTTCACCTACCACTCTAGTATTTAGATTTTTATGCATTGGGGACAATTGCATGCTTTTTT
>NC_028645.1:22946337-23060097 GCF_001406875.1 Solanum pennellii
GTACGAGGTAATAACTTAGTCAAATATCGAATACGATGCTTAATATGAGGTAAAGATAAGGGTTAGGAAAGCAACACACGTAGCCGGACCAAGGTGCAGAGTGAGATTTTCTAGATGCCGGACCAAGGATTTAGAAATACATAACTTGTCACTTTGCATGCAAGATACTAGGAAAGAATTGTTATAGTTAGAATTATCAAGTTATGAACCTGTGGGGAAGACGTAAACCCTAGTTACTTTGATTAATTGATTAAAATCCAACTGTCAAAGCTGTTAAGTGTCTCTTTCAAGTTCGTTATTTATTTTCACTCAGTTAAAATAGAAACCCCCCTTTTTATGTTTTTACTTTCCAAGGAAGTCATTGACCAAACAATAGTAATAACAAGTTGAAGTTAAGTCTAGACTATTTTCCTCGTGGGAACGATCCCAACCTCACTAGTTGGGTTATTTACTTGACACGATCGCTTTACTTCTTATTTGCGAAGTAAGTTTGAGCGTATCAGTAAGGTATTAAGATAAGAACATAGACTACATACATGAACCTATAACTCAACTCTTTTAAAACAGTAAGATTTCAGAGCATCTAAAGAGATTAAATAAAAAAGAACAGACAACCATAATTGAGCAATCATGCATCACATCTCAAACATTATTGATGGAACCATGCCGGAAATTACAAAGAAGGGAAAGTGCAGACCAGATGAACATAACATGACCAGATTAAGACAAAACTATATGATTATGAATCAAACATTAAAAAAATCAAGACAAGAAAGGTCATTAAACAACTACTTATAATCAGAATGAAACTTAGTTAATTAATTAGGAAAAGTAACTACCATAAATATGATACAACTGAACAATAATTGATTTTCGAATTTGAAAGAGGATATAGAATAAGCTATATATCATTCAGAGGTTCTTCAGGATGAAATACCGATGAGAGCACTTTAACAAGAATACAGAAAGCAAACTAGTGTTGATTTCAATATTAGGATCAATAATGTGTTCATCATTAAAGAGAAACAAAAAGCTACAGAAGCCTTAAATATGGCAGCAATCGACAATGAGCTCAAATAGGTTTTAATCGTTGACATTTCAAGCAAAAATCCATACAAAAGGAATTTTTTCAAGCTTAGAAATGTAACAACTAACAACATCAGTATTAGACAGAGCATAAATGAAGCGCAGACTGTTATATTTATGTAACGGCTTGTTAACAGCAGCGGAAAGTTAATCGAAAAGAGTTGCTCCAAGTCCGACCTTAAATCACAAGGAGACGAAGAATGAATTTCACAAACTAAATGTATTCTTTGGTTTGGTTGTGTTTTTCCTTTTCTTGTAGTGTTTGTCGTACCTCTTTTTTGAAAAGAAGAACTTCCATCTTTTTAAAGAGAACCATGGAACAATATAGTTTGAAAAAAAAATCTATATGTTCCCCCTCTTTTCAGTTTTAAAATTGTTCCCCCTTTTATTTAATCAAATTATATCTAATTTTATTTTCTTTTCATAAAATAAAATGGGTCGTTTCGGGTCGAAAATGATTAGGGTAGGGTCGTTCACATGTGTGACCCATGAACCACAAAATCCAACATCGCCCACTTGATACATAGTGAACTAGACCCATGCTAGTATGACATTAACAAGACAACCAATTCATACTACAAATAGTTCGTGCGGCTTGTGAGCATCAAGAGCTTTACCTATAAGGTTTTACAAGGTACGTAAAGGAATCCAATCGCACATGGAAATAATTTTCTATAAATATGAGGATACAATTACTCACAATACCCTAGACTTCATTTACTACTTTAGTAGTTATTTATTTGATCTCTCATCCTCTTAAAGAGGTGAACTCGAGTTCGTGTTCAACTTTATATACACAATTACACTCGACATCTGTATGGTCAGTGTAATAGTCGGCTTGTGTATACAAATTAGATTATTTTTTATTTGATTATCTTTCCTTTCCATTCCAATATATCGATTTCAAATCAACTACTTTCTTAGACATGCACTGCATTGCCGAATCATTCATGGATATTACTAACATGCTAAAGTAGAAACATTGACAAAACTTCAAGAAACATTCAAAATTCAAAGGGTATTTAAATAAACACAATGAAGAAGTAGAGATTCATTCTTATATGAACCCATTAGTCGCTTAATACACATGGCATGAAACACGTCTACGATGTTCTCACCTTATATTGGTGTGTGTGTCTTATTTCATTTAATCATTCAACATCGTACGGATCTTGGTCTAAACATTTTTATATGTCTTATATGAGTTTCTCTCTTCAAAGATCCTCAACCTCATTTTCTTAGAGAGACTCATACCTGGCTTACAGAACAAGTTGTAACACAGTGGTGAAACTTATCTCTTCACCTTTTTAACATAAGAGGCGATTGCTCGTGTGAGAGATTCAATCTTGCAACTTGTTTGACATACTTTATCAATTAAATATACTATCACATGTATGTAAGATATGAACATAAATTCAATAGTATTATATTGATGAGAATTTTATAATAATCAAGTCATTTTACAATACAGAAATATAATCATAACCTATGCAAACCTAGACCCATAACACGTTTTTCAAATAAGTCTCTAGATATCATCTTTTGTAAACAGACCAACTATTATTTCACGAGTAGGAATATATTGTAAATTTATTTCTCCACTTACTACTATGTCTCTCACAAAGTTATATTTGATGTTAATATGTTTGGTTTTGCTGTGAAACTTAGGATCCTTTGTGTATGAGATAGACGCTTGACTGTTGCAATATAAAAACATGGGACCCTTAGAATTATTTGCAATATTCAAATGCTCAAAGAATCTCTTTAATGAAATATCTTCTTGTATTGCAGATGCATAAACCACGAATTCATATTCCTTGGTTGAAAGAGCTATGCAAGTTTGTTTCTTACTTTTCCATGAAATAGTACCACAATTAAGTAAGAAAGCATAACCGGAGGTTGATTTTCTATCATTCTGATCACCGGTCCAATCAACATATGTGTAACCTTTTAAGAGTAAATCACATCCACTATAGGATAGTGAATAATCTACTGTTCCCTTCAGATATAAGAATATTATCTTGATGGCCTTCCAATGATTACTTCCAAGATTATATTAATGCATACTTACCATACCAATGACATAACAAATGTCTTAACGATTGCACATCGTAGCATACATTAGACTCCGATCGCACAAGAATATAGAACTCGAGACATGTCTTCATTTTCTTTTTTACTCTTTGGACACGTTGCAAGGCTTAAAGTTTAACCTCTTGCTATTGGAGTATCCATAGGTTTGCAACTACTATTCATTCGAAGGTGTTCCAAGATTTTCTTTATGTATATTTCTTGAGATAGACTCAAAAACTTTTTGGAACGATCTTGTTGAATTTTAACACCTAATATATAGTGTACTTCACTCATATCTTTCATGTCAAATGACTTTGAAATCTATGATTTGACAGTTTTGACATACTCCAAATTACTTTCGACTAATAATATATCATCCACGTAAAGAGAAATAATTACAAATTTTTCTTTGGATCTTCTCACATAGATGCAATGGTCTTTTATTGATCATGGTGAAATCAAAGCAAATCACTTCTTTTTGGAATCTCAGATATCATTGCCTTGAAGATTGTTTTAGGCCATAAACTGATCTTTTCAATATACAAACTTTGTTTTCTTGTCCTTTAACAAACAAACCTACATGTTGTTCCATGTAGATTTCTTCGTTTAGTATTCCATTGACAAAAATAGTTTTTACGTCCATTTGGTGTAATTTAGATCTAAACGTGCAACAATAACCAAAAATATTGTATAGAGGTAAACTTCACAACTGTTAAAAAGGTTTCCTCATAATCTATTCCAGCTTCTTGAGTAAAACCTTCTGCAATTGATCGTGCTTTGTGTATCTCTATTGACCCATCTAATTTGAATTTAACTTTGGGAGTTCATTTATTCCTAATAGCTCTACGTCCCTGATGAAGGCCAACTAGATCCCTGACTTTGTTGGTTTTCAAAAACTCTCATTCTTATTTCATTGCTTTTAACCATCCATCCTTTTTAGGGCTTAGAATTATGCTTATCTAATTCACTAGGAGATACGAAGAAAAGATAATCCTTAATCTCATAAGATCATTTAGTTACACCTTTTCTTGTACTCTTACATAATTAAAGTTTAGATTCATTTATAAGATTTGGGGATTCAAAAGTTCTACTAGTATATAGGGATCAGGAACCATATAGTGATCCATTATCTATCTAGTATGTCTAACAACATTACCTAATATTCTGAATTCAACATATCGTAGAGAGGCCCACCTTCATTTATTTCACGTTTTTGTGAATATCATTTTCCAAAAATCTAACATATCGTGATAAAATTTCAATATTACTTCCATCCTCCAATACATCATTGAACGCGTACCCTTTGGAGCTTTTTGAGTATCTTATAAAGATACAATCATTTGTTTTAAACTTAGTTTACCAAACTCACCAAATTGATCTTTAATATATGTAGCACAACCCCAAGTCGTAGATAATTCAGGTTTGTTTTATGACCAGTCCAAAGATCATAAGAAGTGGAAGATACTAATTTAGAAGGCATTTCACTCAATATGTAGGTTGCATCTCCCAGAAAGAGATAGACAAATTTGCCTGCGCCATCATTGATCTTGTAATTTAAAATAATTTTCTATTCCTTCTTTTAGATACACCATTTTGTTGAGGTGTGTAAGGAGTAGTTAATTGTCTAATAATGCTCATTTCAATACATAATGCTTCAAATTATTTTGACAAATATTCACGTCCTCAATCTGTTCTTAAAACCTGTATACTTTTATCTAGTTAATTTTCAACTTCATTCATATATCTTTTAAAGCATTCAAGTGCTTCAGATATATGAGAAAATCAAATAGACATAACTGAAACACGTGAAATCATCAATAAATGTAATGAAATATGCAACACAAGACCTTGGCTTTATGATTTGGACAACAATATTAGAATGTATTAGTTGAAGTAGGAACTCAACTGTGTTAGCTTTCCCAAATGGTTTATGTGTAATCTTTCCAACAAAACAATTTTTACAAGTTGCCACGTCAATTTTAGCGAAAGGACTTAAATTTCTTTCCTTTTCCAACTAATTCATTCGATATTTTCCCTATGACACCTAATCTTGCATGTGATGTAATAACATCAATATCGTTATTACTAGAATAATACGTCATTACACAATGGCCAACATAATAGTCATAATTTAAAGGATTACAAACTAAAACGATCATAACGAAGTCGAAAATCATATAAAACATTATCTAGAGTTATTCTAATACCATTTCAAGTAAAAACAAATAAAAACCAGCATCTAGATGAACATACACATATACTAGGTTTCGTTCAATCTCTGTAGAATATAGGACGTCATGCAACATCAAAGATCGCCACCATGCAAGTCCACTTTGCAAGGGTCTATCCATTTGACATCAAGTCTAACCTTATTTTCTACACAGATCCACCTGTGAAACTCAGCAAAACTCCACAAATGCTTCTCGATCTCAACTCACGTGGTCGGTGGATCCCGAGTCTACAATCCATATAGGATACGATTTAGTTAGTAAAGAAGTGCTTGAAACATATGTAGAACTTTATTATCAATTTGGGAATGCTACCTTTTTTGGCTTGCTACATTCACGAGTAAAACGCCCTAGAACTTGGCAATTGTAGCACTTCATTTTGTTATTGTCTTTCTTCTTGAAAATACTATTTTTTCCTTTTTTGAATTTGGCTTCTTCCTTTTCTTAGAGGGTCCCTCTCCAATCTCTTTCGTTCTTCATCATTTTTCTTCCGGTTTTTCTTGCGCTTGAAGCTTGAAGACTTTGTACAACTTGACTCTGCCACAAAGGCATTAGAAGTAGTTTTAGCAACAGTAAGCCGCTCATCGTCAAGTTCAACATGGGGGAAACATCATAGAAGGTTTTGATACTATGATTATGGATCAAGTTAATCTTCAAATGTTACCAGTTATTGAGAAGAGACCGGATTGCTCCTTGAACTTGTTGCTCATATGAGACAACTTGACAAGCACTTTTGACTTGGACCATCATGTTTGACATTTTTATCATGACACTTCTTGTTAGTTTCAAATTGATAGTCAACTGTCGGAGGTGGGAACAGACGTACCCCCATATGTTCCTCGCAGATGTACCCACAAAGCATGAGCAGTTGGAAATTCCTCAAATTCATGTATGAGGTCATCAACTACAGAATAAACTATTATTCCACGTGTAGTGGAATTAACCTTTTTTCCAAGCTTTATAAGCTTCAAGGTCTCTTTTATGTTGTGCAGTATTATCCGCTTCTGGTTGATTCAAAACATGGTTTATACCTTCGAGAATATTTTTCTCTTTCAGCACATATCATATTTTATGACTCTAGATATCGTAATTATTACTGTTTGTTTTTCACCTTTATTTAAGTTAGCAATTATACTTTTTGATGCCATGTCTGTTATCAAGAGAAATTTTAGCAAGTTTCACTCATCAATATTAATTTAATCATTTAAGCATGGGATGATTGCATATACTTCATTCAAAAAAATCAATTTTCATAATGACTTCACAGTTTGTGTAGAATCCAAAAGGTTACTAAGTTTCCTATCATCATCTACAATCTAAATCTTTAACCAAAATTTGAGACTAACTTTCTAATGTGTATACTAATATATTGAAGACTTTAATTAACAAGGATTTTTAAGTCTAATAACTTATATTTTTAAAAAAACAAACTACATAGTTCATATAAGGAAAAGTAAATAAGTAATAACAAACCACTAATTATTTTAATAGACTAAAATCCTCTCAAAAGTCTTCAAGGCAACAAATATCTATCCTTAGGCTGACTGGGCCAAATATCACGATAAACATCAGTAAATCCACTATTCCAAGGTTCACGGGCAGCGTCTTAAGCTAAGGCTCTCCAATCGAAAAGTTCCTTATGATCATCCAGTTCAACCCATATTATTTTTTAAAAATGAATTAAATCACGTGAAGGAGTATTAGAGTATATTTTCAAAGATTCAAACTATTTAAATTTTCTCTCTTTTCCCTTCTATTGACTCTTTCATTCCTTAACAGATTTTGTATAGCCTTTGAGATACCAATCCGTACGATCTCATGCCCTCGGAAACATGTCTTACAGTGGCTTACTCTTCTACCTTGTTCATTTTCTCAACTTTAAGAACTTCCTCTTGGAGTAATTTGAGCATGTCCCCGTTCAGCTATATCTGAAATGGGAACAAAATGAAAATTGAATAATACCATTTAATGTGACAACATATATCACAAATTTTCGTAAAAGAAAAGAAACATCTTAAAGAACACAAGGAGCGATCTTGAGAAAAAAAATTAAAAGGTACTGAAATTATAATGTAACTACGCTCCCATAAAAAATTATATCAGTAGGCTCATTTTTCACACATTACTTTTTTCACACATTACTCTTTCCATACAAAAGTACTTTAATGCTAATGTAGGTTATCCCATAAAATATAATGAATTAAATAGTGCTAGATCCAAATAAGTAGTGATTTGATCACGTTCTCTCAAAAAATTTGAAAGAAAAAAACTAACACAATACACTTTTAATAAAGTGTGTGTGTTTCCAATATATATATATATATAAAGTTATGAACCAAAAAGGTACTACACGTTTTTCCATAAATCAGTACTACTTGAAAAAGATAACATGATAAAGTGGAACACATTTTCAATAAAATTATCATGTAGTGCAAAGCACTTTCTTCAAAAAAGTTAGAAAGCATACAAGTGGTACACCTTCTAGCATAAAAAAACATAAGGAAAAAGATTCATATTTCCCAAAAGAACGGAAATTACAAGCCATCTTCCCTACTTATATGTTATTAATACAAACACTTCTTTTCTATTCATGTTCTTCAAATATTTCTTATTAATAGAATAAGTACACAAGTATGACTATTTTCATTCTTCTTCAAATATTTCTTATTAATAAAATATGTACACAAGTATGATTATTTTCATTCTTCTTCAAGAAAAATTCAAGATAAATAAGACCGCACATATTTGTGTACTTCTCCATCAAAAAATGAATAGAAGGAAATACATGAGTTCAAAACCACGTTTTGATCTTTTATCTTTATAACAGGTAAGTACATATTGATGTTCTTTTTTTTGTAAAAAAAAAATCACAAAAAAACCAGTGTTTTGTGTCTAGCTTTTGTAAATATGGAGCATTCAACCCTTGGTCTGATCCTATCGTTAGATTTATGTAACAGGAACGAAGTTATGCATTAACTTCAATGAAATGTTAATCGAAAAGAGTTGCTCCTAGTCGGACCTTGAATCACTAGAAAATGAAGGATGAATTTTGCCAACTAAATGTATTCTTTGATTTGGTTGTGTTTTTCCGTTTCTTGTAGTGTTTGTCGTATCTTTCTTTTGAAATGAAGAACATCCTTTTAAAGTGAAACATGGGATAATAGATATTGAAAAAAAAATTGTAACAGTTCCCCCTCTTTCAAGTTTTAAAACTACACCCCTTTTTATTTAATTTAGATTATCTCTAATCTGATTTTCTTTTTTATAAAACAAAATGGGTTGGTTAAAAATGATTCGGGTCGGATCGGTTCACATGTGAGA
Organism: Solanum pennellii; assembly: GCF_001406875.1. Classification (NCBI taxonomy): domain Eukaryota; kingdom Viridiplantae; phylum Streptophyta; class Magnoliopsida; order Solanales; family Solanaceae; genus Solanum; species Solanum pennellii. The sequence goes on from NC_028645.1 coordinate 22,955,046, forward strand.
CTCAGGAACCACAAAATACAACACAAACATCTAATAAATAAGAATTATTAAACAAATTTTTACCCAACTCTATATCAAAATACTAAAAAAAAAAAGATTTTATCGAAATACTAAAAAAGAAAAGATTTTACCTCCTTTGGAGAAGCTAAGTAAGAGCTTGAGGTGTTAGAGACGATTCCACCGCAAACATATGAAATCGGGTGGAACCGGAAATGATGAACGAAGTCAAAGAGTGAAAGTAGAACCCAAAGATAAATATCCTCTCGGTTTTCGACTATGTATTTTTTAATAGATTCATATATCTATTTTTTCTTCAACTTTTTAGACTATTCTCCTCAACGTATATGTTCATGCCATACTTTTTTCCAACCTTCTCCTTGTTTTTTCCCCAATGTATCTAATCTATATCTTCCAATCATTTACAATTAAAAAGTAAGGGGGTTTTATAGGAGGAACTTAGGGTTCAGTTTGGGGGAAAAGCTCAAGGGCAAATCCGGTTAGAATAGGGAGTTTTCGAATTTCAAAATTGAAATCCTTTCTCAAGGACAGGAATATACCAAATCGATTCCAAACTCACCAAATTCGAATGATAGGATGGCAATGTTGACGTTGCAGATGAATCTCATCTTCTTGACGCGCTTCGTGGCACGATCTCGAGGCTGCAAGGACGAATACTTTGATTGTTGTAGCCAAAATCACCGTGCAAATAAAGTTGGCGAGGGATACAATGAGGATAAAACTGTAACCCGCGAACGTTGTGAACTCGACGTGTCCTTATGTTCATTATTGTTTGCTGGAGTGAAGACGCCGTCAGTTTTGTTTTGGCGTTGTATCCATTGCTATTGGAATATTACCGTTTGGGAATTGATGTCGTTCTCTACTTGATGTTGCTGCTAAGTTGTAATGTTAATGTTGGAAATAAATGGATGCTTCTGGGTTTCTTTTGAGAAGGAAAAGGGCCAGGTCGGGGGGAAGAAATGGGCTTGGCAAGGTAAAAGAATTTAGGCTTAGCAAAAAAAAAAAAAATCATATTTGTATGTTATAACTATAATTTGTATAATTGCACTCCATAAAAAACTTTATGTTTAGGATATAAGTACAATAAAACTAATCCTAATTTTTATTCATGATTAATTATTTTGAGAGGAAATATTTTAAATTCCATAGAATATTTTCACAACTAGATCCATAAAAGAGTATGTCTTTGATAAACATTAATAGTTATGTCTTCTTCATTGTTTGATAAACATTGATCTTTAAAAGCATGTTTGTACCTTTTTCGTTTTATATGTTATCTCAAATGTTTAGAAAATTCATTTTTTTAACTATTACATAGAGGTACAAAAATTACAGCAAAACTAAAAGTAATATAAAAAATAATATAACGTAAAAAGATAACTAAATGTTACATTGAATGTTATTTTACTAGAACTCATACTTAACTTTAAATACATAGTTAAAGAAATATAGTGTATCTCTATTTTTAACATAGTCACGCTTCCTTTTCTATTCTTTTTTTTTATGATTTTAGTTTTTTGTACACATCAAACATTTTGTCTATAGCAAGCTGACTTCTAACAAAATCTGATTCAATCAATATAACAGAGTTTTTGTCTATATATGTTAATGTAATGTCTTTTATTATGGATGTCATGTCATGTCTTTATTTACTTTAGAGAAAAGACATAAAATGCCTTCTGAACTTGTCCACACAACTTACTTTAGCACTTTAACTATAAAAGTGTTTCTTTACCCCACTAATTTAATTTGAATTGAATTTATTTACCCCTTAAAGAGTGACTTGACAAAATTTTTATCACCAACTTTTTGTAAGTGTGTGAGAAAGGAAAAGACACCAAAAGCTGACATGTGTTATTTTTTTTATTGGATTACGTACTTAATAATACTAATTTTTAAATATTTTATTTGAATTAACTTTTCACTCTCTATTTTTTTCTTTTTCTGCATCGTTTTCATTTTTTCCCTTTTTGTTCTTTTTCTGGATCCTGTTCTTTATTTTTGTATCTCTTCCCATGACTCTTTCTCTTTTTTATTCTTTTCATTTAGTTCAAGTAAACATTTACTCCCAAATGTAACTTCTTCCACATTTTTGCTTCTTTTTTTCTTTTCTATTTTTAATCGTTTCTTATTTCTTTGACAGAATTTGTAGTGTTTGATTCATCGACATCATTTTGGACAATTAAGATTATTAGATCTATCAATTAAAAAAGTTATCAGAATGAAGTTGATTTCCATTAAAAAGAAATTCGAAGATATTGTTGGCAAAAGATTAATTATGGAGATTTCACCCAATTCATTAATAAATTTTCATTTTTATGCAAACATTTTAATCTTTGAAGAAGGTGGTATGATGTAACTAAATTGAATATGCAATTGAACTTTGAATTAAAATTTGTATATTGAGTACTAAATTTTTTGATGGATTTAATTTTTGGCTCAGTATTAAATAAAAATAATTATTATGGAGAATTAAGCAATTAATCAGGAATTTAGTTAATGTACACGTGGACGAATGAAAACACGTGTGAGTCAACAACACCCAACCTTCAATTGTGCTGGTGATGGAGGGTTGAACAAAAACACTTAAAAGATGTTAAGGGGGATATTTAAACACTCATGTAGTTAAAGTGCTAAAGTAAGTTGTGTGGAAAAGTTCAGGGGGGATTTTATGTCTTTTTTTTATTTTTACTTTTCTTTCTTTTCTGTTTAAACTTGTAATTCTTTCTATAAACTTGATATTACAACCACCTAAACATTTTTGTAATATTTTTTCTTTATACATATCTTTTTTATAGCCAATTTCTTTTTGGATAATTAAAACTTACGTTTAATAATTAAAATATAATAATTTCTCTGCTATAATAAATTTTTTATTTGTCATGAAGCATTAAAAATATCAAACCTCCAACATATGACACAAGATTTTCATGCTATATTTTGTGAAGAGCTATATTACTATGTCAAACTTACATACAAAAGTCCTTGTCTTTGAAGTTAGCAATGGTTTTATGTACGCTCCACTATGATATATTTACTTATATCAATTAACTTTTCAAATGTCAATTAGGAGAAAAACGTTCAATGCATATGTCTAGACCTAGTAATATTATAACGAGTACTTAATGCTACGGGTAAACATGAAATGATTTAAGCAATAACCTTAACACGAATATAAGAAAAAATTTCAATGCTTGAAGTCACTTGCACATGCGCTCTTAGATTTCTCACTCACAAACTCATCATTCGCCTTTATTCGTGTCTTTTCAAAAGCTCGGTGGATAAGGTGGCTCCTAGTTCCTTATAAGGGTGGCAAATGGTCGGATTGTATTGGTTTTGCATGGGTTGAATATGGTTTGAAAAAAAATAGGTTGGATCATAATCCATCCAAATATAATATGGTCAAATATGAATTTGGTTAAGTATGGTTTGGTCAAAATGGTTTTAACCCATTTAACCAAATTTGTTTTTCAAAACATAAATGTAACCCTCTCCACATACCCCCCCTCCTCCACATTTCACCAACCTACCCCTGAAAAAAATTATTTTTCAAAAATAAAAAAAATCTATTAAAAAAAAAAAATTTACCCCGCCCCCTGGCAACCCCTTGCCCCCCGCTCTACCTTCCACCAACATACCCTATTTATTTTTTTCAAAAAATACCCTCTCCTCACGGGCATTCTCCGCCCCCCACCCCCACTCCATCCCAACTTCCACCAACCTACCTCTAAATTTTTTTTAGGAAAAATTACTAAACTACACTACTTTAATTTATCTAATTCCATTAATTCCCTACTAATTTATTAAATTTCAAAAATCCCTTTTTTGACCCCCCAATGATACTAATTAACTTCACATGTTGGAAACTTAAAAAGTTAAATTAACCATCCCAAAGTTAGAAGTTACCGTCCCAAGTAAAAATTGGTCCATTCCCCCAAAAATCTCGCCTTCCCCAATTTTCTCCCAAAATTTTCCCCCTAATTTTCAGTTACAATTGTAAATCAAATTTGAAATTCAAAATATTCTATGGATTATTATCAATATTCATCCGAATTTGACTCCTAAATCTGGTATATCATCATCCACATTACTATTTCTTCAAAAAAAATTCAATTTTTGCATATTTACTGTGCTTATTGTTCAAAAAATTATATTGTTGATTTACATAATCAAATTCTATGTAGATCTGAGTTCTTTATTGTTGTATCAAACTATTGTCATGACAAAACNAAAAACAGTTTACCCTCTCCTCCCGGGCATTCTCCGCCCCCACCCCCACTCCACCCCAACTTCCACCAACCTACCTCTAAATTTTTTTTTATTGAGTGAAAGTTAAAATAAGTGATCTATGGATCAAATAGATACCCATATTGAACCCATTTTGACCATATTTGAATAGACTTTTAAAATAGCTTAAAGCCCATAGTTGACCAATATAATATGAGTGATCCAAGTCATTATATATGGTCAAAATGGACCCATTTTATTAATATAGGCTGAAATCGCCACCCCTAGTTTCTTAACTCAAATTGAATAGCACCTCCACAATTAAATATAAGGAATAGCATTGGAAAAATTATAACTTGATGAAACAAAAATGAATATCTATCTAGTTGTCTTATGTGCACCGATGAGTGCAGGAGCCTCATGTATGGTGTGAGGGGATCGACCTACCGCCACAGGTCTTAATTAAATATTTTTTAAAGAATTGTGCATAATTGTCTTTACAACCCTTTGTCTTCAAGATCGCTTAAATAAATATCGGGATATATTCACAATTGCTTTATCGTGATCAATTTTATATGAGGCTTGCTTAATCTACGACGCACCAACAAATTGACGAAAAATATTTCTAGTTGTAGCTTTCGCTCTAAACTATTTCTATCTAAAATGTTTCGTAAATCACCTTTGGTTGCGCAATATTATACCATTGCAAAAAACCACAACAACACAATTGTGTTTGAAAATTCAAAACAATTTGCATACTCATATCATTTTTATACAAAATTAATTACTTTATGGAATTTCCATAACCTTGAATGATCTGGCTTAATTAATCTACTTGTTTTTTTGCAAAAATGTTTTTTATGCTAAATTATATCATAATTATATTGTTACTTATTAATTAGATAAAGTGTTGGTGTATATGCACTTTATTATTAAAATAAAATATTAAGTGCATATGTTAGTGGGTATATATTATGATAAAAGATGACTATAGTGCTTGTAACTTAATTAAATGACTATTAGTTCTTGTAGCTTTCATGGTCAGTTTCTTGTAACTCATATGACCATTAGCTTCTTGTAGCTTATGTAACATATATATCACATTTTTCACGATCCAAGGTATACCCTAGGAGTAAAATGGTGTATAGGACCCGAAGATGCCCCATACAAGCCACTTAACATTCATTATACAAAAAAATAGAATATCAAAGAGATAAAGACAAATATTTCAAGTCTAAAAGATTTATGAAAGTAAAGAGGAAGTATACACATTTGTCTCAAAGTCATTTAGTACATAAGAATGAATCTAGGCGTAGCCCGTACATCATGTTTCAAAACTGACAATAAAGAAAGAAAATTGAAAACAATGAAAATCCGTCCTCGAAGCATGAGTACCAAAGCTCAAAGATCTCCTCGACGAACTCCAACCACGAAACTATGAACTTGACTATCGGTCACTACAAAACATGTACCAAATATGATATCTATGCATAAAACATTTAAAACATGCTAAAAAGGGACATTTCCATGACATGCAATGTCCAAGGTAAAACATGATATAAAAAGGGTTAGAGGACATAAGTCATAAAACATGGTCACTGCAAGCTAACAACTTTAAACGTTCATGAGATACTTGTAACTTTAACCTTAGTTTAATTAGAATGACTCCTTAAATCATTGATTCATTTTAGCTGAGAATACTTTACAACCTTAGAATCCTTTATGTGAAAAAACATTTCACATTCATGCATGAAATAGTTATGTGATAAACCCTTTCAAAACAATTAACCACTATAACAACATTGATACTTTACTCTCAAAGTATCTTTACAACATTTGCATTAATTTCATGAAAAGATGCTTAAATTCATAAACTTTACTTCCATAATTCAAAACCCACATCATATAGTCATTACTTAGAAAACATGGGAATTGCATGGATTAATGGAGATGATCATAAAAACAGGATTAAATAAATTCATTCATAAAAGATCATAAATCCATTAATTAAATATATAATCAAGAGAACCCATAACATAGAAGAAAAATCCTAATTCAATTGGTGATTTCTAACTTTGAAAATTAAAGAAGTTGGGACCTCAATGAATAGAAGAGATCCATGGATGAAAACTATCATACCTCAATGTCAATCTCTTAAATTCAATGGGGGATTAGGATACTTGACTTGAAACCCTAGGTTAAACCCTTTTTCTTCAAGCTTTCTAGAGAGAGAGAGAGATAATTCTGGAGAGGAAGACTTGTTCTCTATTGTAAATTTCAGAGACTGATTTTAGTTGGGAATTTTTGAGGTTGAAAACACTTATATAGGGTTTTTTACTTAAGCATAAAATTACGTAGTATTAGGCAATAATAATTAAGGGAAGACCCAAAAGCCCATGAGAAAATAACTGTCGAACCCATCGACAGTAGGAACCTATGGTTCGTGCGTCAACCTACGAACCATCCTGTCCCTCTGTCTATTGGTTTAGAGAGCCAAAATTTTGGACCTAAAATGATAGGACATACCCACGGTCGTAGTCCAAGTGACGCGCAGTAGGTCCCAAGTGTAGTCCTTAACTTTCAATCTCAAAATCTTTATAAGTTTAGGACTCATCTACGAGACATATCTATGACTCGTGCATTGGATGACAGACCATCTTGGTGAACCATTGAAAAATACAAAAAACTTGACATTTTTGAAAAAAACAACCCCAACCAAGGTCACCACCTACAATACGTCGGCCCACCTAGAAATCGTCGATGGCGTCGTAAGTGCTGACTCTAGATTTGTGAAAAATTGAAATCTCTCTTTTTTTTGAATTTGAGGTGTTATATTATCTTCCCCTTGGTATCATTTGTCCTCGAATAAGATTCAGGACAATATAAGGAGGGCTGGAACTTAAACCTAACAATGCAACATGAATGAAATCCTAAAAATGCACTATTCGGGGAGGAAACATCAACTCCAAGATAAAGCATGTTCCAAATATCATATCACGAAGTTTATATGTAACTCATACTTAAATGCACATAAAGATGTAGAAATCAATCATGTTTAATCATTTTCTCAAAACATAAGCTTTCTCATGGACATGCATAAATAAGGAAATCATAGGAATATCTAAGACACATAATACCAAAAGAGTAAACCTTGAGGAACTCAATACCTCAAGCTAGAGTAGGAGTATAAGGAAAGAGTTGAGGATAACAGGGCATCATATTGGTATCGGTGTCCCAAGTAGCACCCTCAACTAACTGATTCTTCCACAAATTTTTTTTATTTTTGAACTTCTTGACTTTCTAGTAAAAAATTTCAACAGAAACTTCCTCACAAGAAATATTATCCTGAACTCCCAAACCTTTCGAGGGAACTAGATGTCAGATCACCAAAACATTTCTTAAACAAACTAGGTGACATCGAAAATAGGATGCACCGTTGCCAATTGTGAGGCAATTCAGTTTCGTACGCAACTTTACCAATATGCTTTAATATTTGATCCAGGCCTACATATAGATGGGTAAGGTCCCCTTCTTACCAAACCGCATTATACCCTATATGGATAAAATTTTCAAGTAAACCCAATCGTTCACAACAAACCTAAAATCTCTTTTTCTAATATCGGTATATGACTTTTGCCAACTTTGGGCCATTTTAAACCTTTCTCTAATAAGTTGAACTTTCTCTATAGACTCATGTACCAACCAGGAACTATAAGGGAAACTTCACTCACCTCAAACCAACCTATAGGAGATGTACATCTTGTACCATGTAATGCCTCAAATGGAGCTATACCGATACTTAAGTTATAGCTATTGTTGTAGGCAAACTCAATCAATGGCAACTTATCTTCCCAATTACCCTTGAAATCTATCGCACAAGATCTAAGTATATATTCCAATGTTTGGATAGTACGCTCCGCTTGCCCATCGGTTTGTGCATGAATGGTTGTACGAAGCTTAACATGAGTACCAAGACCCTTTTGAAAAGATTTTCCAAACTGAGAAATGAATTGGGTGCCACGATCATCGATAATGGATAAACGCACTCCATGCAACTTTATCATTTCTCTTGAGTACATCTTAGGATAATCCTCTTCCGAATAAAAAACCTTCAACATAATGAAAGAAGTTTATTTTGTCATCCGATCTAGAATAATTCCAATCGAGTCATGTTGCCGCCAGGTGCAAGGAAAACCCAAAATAAAGTCTATTTCAGATCTTCTCACTTCCAAGTAGGGATGCTAATGTCTTGGGACAAACCTCCCTATTTTGATGCTCAAATTTAACTTGTTGACAATAAGGACACATCCATAAATTTCGTAGTATCCTTTATTATCCCATTCCATCAATATATCTTCTACAAGACGCGGTGCATATTGTTGTCTCTCGGGTGAATGGAATATCGAGAACAATGGGTTTTTCACAAGATATTTTCCCTCAAGTAACTATCATTAGAAACACACAAACGATATTAATATATAAGTACACAATATTCCCCTTGGGAGAAAGCCTCAGTGGACCTCTTAAGCACCGATTCCTTTCATTCAACAAAAGTTGGATCAAGACCTTTCTTGGTCTTCACATCCACCACAAAAGATGATTTTGAACCATAGAACCACATTTAGTAGATTCCGCTAACTGAACACCTAACTGTGTTAATCTATGAACATCTCAAACCAACTATTTTTTTTTTTTATCATTTTCCATGTGAGCAACACTACCCATAGATAACCATATAAGAGAATCTTCTACTAAGGTGATACGATAAACTCATATCATAATCTTTCAATATCTCAAGCGACCTTCTTTGGTGAACATATAGATCCTTTTTATTAGACACATACTTCAAACTCTTGCGGTCGGTATAAGCATTAACATGAACATCATAGAAGTAATGCCTCCAAATATTTAAGGCAAGAACAACCGTCACTAATTCAGGGTCATGCATATTATGATTCTCATGAATCTTAAATTTCCATGAAGCATAGGAAATTTTTTTTCCATTTTGCATAAGCACACATCCTAGAGAAATCCTCGAGGCATAACAATAAATAACAAAATCATATGCCCCTTCAGCAAAAGTCAACACCGGAGCGTAAGTAAGTTTATCCTTAAGTTTTTAAAAACTCTATTCACATGCTTCGGACAATATGAAATTAGCCTTCTTTTGATTCAATGCTTTCAATGGAGAGGCAATCATAGAAAACCCATCAACAAACCTTCTATAGTAACTATACAAACCTAATAAACCTCTAATATACTAAGGGAATATAAGTCTAGGCCAACTCTTAATCACATCCCTATTCTTAGGATATACCTCAACAAATCAAAGATTTAAGGAGCTATTCTAATTTCATTGATGAGCATGGCGGTACGACATTCCATAACTACCATCTTGGATACACCCAAAATGTACTTACTTATCCTTGCCATTGATCGACAATCATAGTAGGAAAATATTGAGAAAATTTCATGAAATTCAAAGCATATTCCTTTAAAATATTACTTTCTTGACAAAGGTTCATTAAAGCGAGAACATTTTCCTCCCCCATCTTAGGGGGAAATAACTTATAAAGGAAAGAAATCTTTAACTTTTCCCAATCAATAGGATCCACATCATTTTGCCTTCTTTCGTTCCATCGGTTGAACCATATTTGAGAAAAACCCTTCAGTTGATAAATGACATGTTCCGCTTTTTCCATTGGATTCACTCCCATGATCATCAACACCTTGTAGACCTCATCGATGAACTCTTTAGGTTCTTTCTCAATTGTAGAACGATAAAACTCTAAAGGATTAACAATATAACTTTAGAAGATTCATATAATAAAGTACCTCACTCTAGATGATGTAGTAACACATTTTGGTTCACAGGAACCACAACCTCCCAATTGGCTTGAGTTATCATGGCTTAGGCCAATACTTGAAAACGACCCTAAGCATTGCATTAGTTGCTTGGCCAAAGGGTCGACCAAAATTTGAAGAGATTGAGGAGGAGATTCTTGTTCCACATTCTCCCTCACATTCCTTCTAGCATAAGCTCTTCAAGAAGCCATATCCTGTAGAGCACTAGATAAGGATTAAGAGAGAGATGTTATAGAGTTATACTCTATTGCACAACTTTAAAGTAGTTAAAGAAGTGGAGTTTCCTAAACATCTTGTATCCTCTCATTCATAAGTGTCGCACACTTCACACTTATGACCAATACTCTAATGGACGTTGCTTATGCGACTTCCTAGGACCTTTGTTAAAATTTTGCTCTGATTACCAAGTTTTTCATGACCTGAGGTAGCCCCTAGGCGTAACATGATGTATTGGAACCGGAGATGTCCCATACAATCTACTTTTCATTCATCATACAAGAAATATAATAAAAAGATATAATAACAAACATTTCAAGTCTAAAAGTTTTGTGAATGTAACGCAAAAGTCTAAACATTTTTTTCAAAGTTATCTCGTACATACAAATATATATAGGCATAAACCATACATAATGTTCCAAAACTAACTATAAAGGAAAAAAAATGAAAACAGTAAAAAGAAAGCATCCTTGAAGCATGAGGACTCACCAAATCTCAAAAATCTCAACTAACTCTAGCCACGAAACTGGGAATCCTGACTGTCAGGCCCTAAATTTGGGGAAATGTAAGCAAGAGTAAGTGCTAGTACAAAAAATATGAAAAGTATGATAACTCTGCATAAAACATTAAAAACATGCAAAAAATGGACATTTTCATGACATGCGATGACCAAGCTAAATTATGATATAAAAGGGTTGGCAGACATAAGTCATAACACATAGTCAATGAAAGCTAGCAGTTTTTAAACGTTCATGAAAACTTGTAAAAGTAACCTTAGTTCAATACATTGGGAGATTTACCTTCAACCGACATATAAGACCATGCGAATTATCAACACGGAATCCGATGTCTACACCACACTAAAAAGGGGTTTCCTACTTGCCAAGGTAAGAATGAATTATAGCATATGTATATCCACTAGATAATATTTATCTAAGAAAATCATCCTATAAGGGCAAAAGGTAATGGCATATAGAGATTTTTTAAAGGAACCGGACCTTTACTGACAGGGGATCTCCCATATCAATATTCTCTGGTTTTGAGCATAAATACCACGGAGTAATCATTTTCTTAACTTGTTCTTATTATCCAGGGAAAGGCACATCAACTTGCGAATCCAAGCTAATTCATATGTCATCTATGAAAACATATCATTCAATAATCAATCCAAGCTAGGTTTCATTAAAATAGATCCTTAAATCTTTGATTCATTTTAGGTGAGAAAACATGAACCTTAGATAGGGATATTTTTCATCCATGTAGGTTTTAAATAAAGGTTTTTAGGTATATCCTAAGAAGACGGATGTGGTCAAGAGTTGGGTTTAGAAGTTTCTTGGGTTTGGCTGGTTATTATAGAAGTCTTGTTAAGGGGTTTTCTTCTATTGCCTCTCCATTGACTGCATTGATTCAAAAGAAGGCTAAGTTCACATGGTCTGAACCTTGTGAAAAGAGCTTTCAGGAATTGAAGGATAGAATTACATCCACTCTAGTGCTAACTTTACCGAAAGACACTAATGGTTTTGTGGTTAATTGTGATTCCTCGAAAATAGGCTAGGGTGTGTGATTATGAAAAATGGGAAGGTTATTGCCTATGATTCAAGGAACTTAAGTAGTGAAAATAATTACCCACGGGCCTTGAATATGCGGCACTTGTTTTTGCCTTAACGATTTGGAGGTACTATTTATATGGAGTTCATGTGGATGTTTTTGCCGACCACAAGAGTTTGTAGTATGTGTTTAATCACAAGGATCTAAATCTACACCAAAAGAATGTTGTCTGAGTTATTGAAGGATTATGATATGAGTGTTCTATATCACCCTATTAAAGAGAATGTATCGGTGAAAGCTCTTAGTTGCTTGTCTATGGGTTGTATTGCTCATTTGAGAAACATAGAAAAGAGTTAGTTTGAGATGTTCATAAGTTGGCTCATTTGGTTGTTCAGTTGGTAGACTCTATGAAGGGTGGTTTTATTGTTCACACTTGATCAAAATAGTCTTTTGTGGCGGATGTGAAAGCCAAACAAGGTCTTGATATGACGTTGGTGGAATTAAAGGAAGAAGTGCTTAAGAAGTCAATTGAGGCTTTCTCACAAGGGGGATATGGTACACTATGATACCAAGGATTCTTGTGTGTTCCTACTATTTATGACTTTAGCGAAAAGATCGTGTTAGAAGCTCATAGTTCTCGATAATTTATTCACCTAGGAGCCACCAAAATGTACCGTGATTTGCGGGAGATTTATTATTAGAATGAGATGAAAAAGAATATTGCAGGGTTATTGGATAAATGTCTTAATTGTCAACAAGTGAAAGTTGAACACTGTGAATCGGGGGGTTCATCCCAAGACATTAACATTCCTACTTAGAAGTGGGAATTCTTGAATATGGACTTTGTTGTTTCTTTTTCTCGTACCCGGAGACAACATGATTCCATTTCAGCTTTTATAGATCGAATGACCAAGTCGGCTCATTTCATTTTCATCAAGGTATTTTATACGACGTAAGATTATGCTTAGTTGTACTTGAGGAAAATGGTAAAGTTTCATTGATTGCCTTTATCCAATATCTCTGATCGTGGTACTCCATTCACTTCACAATTTTGTAAATCCATCCAAAGAGATCTTGGTACTCACCTTAATCTTAATACAACCTTTCATCTATAAACCAATGAACAAGCAGAGTGTACTATACAAACTTTGGTAAATATGTTGAGAGCTTGTGTGATAGATTTCAAGGGTACTTGGGATGATCATTTTCGTTTGATTGAGTTTGCATATAACAATAGTTATAACTCAAGTATTAGTATGGCTCCACTTGAGGAATTATATAGTAGGAGGTGTAGATCTCTTGTAGACCAGTTTGAGGTGAGTGAAGTTGCTCTAATAGGTCCCGAGTTGGTGCATGATGCTATGGAGAAAGTTTGACTTATTAGGGAAATGTTGAAAACGACTCAAAGTTGAAAAAAGTCATATGTCGAAGGAAGAAGAGATCTTGAGTTTTATGTAAATGATTGAGTTTACTTGATATTTTCACCTATGAAGGGTGTAATGAGTTTTAGTAAGAAAGGTAAGCTTAGTCCTTGTTATGTAGGTCCATAGAAGGTAAGACTGCTTATGAACTAGAATTCCCTAATGGGTTGGAAACGATGCATTCCTTTTTTCCATGTCTCTATGTTGAATAAATGTGTTGGTGATTTGACATCTATAGTTCCCTTAGAACGTTTGGAATTTAAGGAGAATCTTACGCATGAAGAAGTTCCAGTTGGAATTTTGGAACGAGAAGTTACAAGTTGAGAAATAAAGATGTTTTCTCATTGAAATTATTGTGGATTAATCAGTTAGTTGAGGGTGCTACTTGTAGGCCGAGGCTGATATGATGTCCCGTATCCTCATCTATCATTTCTACTCCTACTCTAGCTTGGGGTATTGAGTTCCACATGATTTACTCTTTTGGTGTCATATGTCTTAGATATTCCCATGATTTCTCATTTATGTATGTTCATGAAAAAGTTTAAGTTTTGAGAAAATGAGTCAACTTGATTAATTTCTACATGTTTATGTGCATTTGAGTATGAGTTTCATATATACTTCATCATATGATGATTAGAGCATGATTTAGCTTGGAGTTCATGTTTTCTCCTCGGATATGTGAACTTATGTGATTGCATCCATGATGGGATACTAAATTTGAATTCTTCTCCTTCATGTGATGTTTAGAATCTTATACGAGGATGAATGTCCCTGAGGGGGAAATAATGTAACACCTTAGAGTTCAGAAGGCATTGATGGTTTCGTGGTATTCGTGATACCTCGAAAATAGGGTTAGGGTTTGTTCTATGCAAAATGGGAAGATATTGCCTATAATTCAGATAATATAAGATTCATGAAAATAATTACCATGCTCATGACCTTGAATTGTTGGTTGTTGTTTTTGCCTTAAATATTTTGAGACATTATTTATATTGTGTTCATGTGGATGTTTTAATAACAACAAAAGTTTGCAATACGTGTTTAACAAAAAAGATCTAAATCTTTCAAAAAGAAGGTGGCTTGAGTTATTGAAGGATTATGATATGAGTGTTCTCTATCACCTAGATAAGGAGAATGTGGCGGCGGATGCTCTTAGTCGGTTATATATGGGTTTTGTTGATCATATTAAGGATGATAGAAAAGAGTTTGTTAGAGATGTTCAAAGATTGGCCCGGTTGGGTGTTCAATTAGTAGACTGTACTAAGGGTGGTGTTATATTTCACAGTGGTTCAAAATTTTCTTTTGTGTCGGATGTGGAAGCCAAGAAAAATATTGATACAACTTTGGTTGAATTAAAGGAAGTGGTGCTTAAGAAGTCCGTTGAGGTTTTCTCCCAAAGGTGAGATGGAGTAGTTAGATAACAAGGTCGTTTGTCTGTTCCTAACGTTGATGACTTAAGGAACATATCATGTGAGAAGAACATAGTTCTTGGTTTTCAATTCACCGGGAGCCATAAAGATGTATAGTCATTTTCAGGAAATCTATTGTTTGAATGGGATGAAGAAGGATATTGTAGAGTTTTTGGATAAATGTCCTAATTTTCAACAACTGAAAGTTAAACATAAAAAACCGGGAGGTTTATCCAAAGACATTAGCATTCCCACTAGGAAGTGGGAAGACTTGAATATGGACTTCATTGTTGGATTGCCTCACACCTGGTGATAACATGATCCAATTTGGATTATAGTAGATTGAATGACCAAATCGGCTAGTTTCATCCATGTAAAGGTTTCTTATTTGGAGGAGGAGCTAAGTTGTACTTGAGGAAATGGTAAAGTTGCATGGACTGCATTTGTCCACTTCTCTAGTTGTGGTACTTAATTCACTTCATAGTTTTGGAAATCTTTCCAAAAGGGTCTTGGTACTCGTGTTAAGTTTAGTACAATCTTTTATCCCCAAACAGATAGGAAATTGGAGTGTACTATCCAAACTCTTAAAGATTTGTTAAGAGATTGTGTGATTTATTTGAAGGGTAATTGGGATTATTATTTGCATTTGATTGAGCTTTTTTAATAATAATAGTTATCACTCAAACATTGATATAACTCCATTTGAGAGGTTGTATGGTAGGAGGTGTAGATCTCTAATAGGCTAGTTTGGAGTGGGTGAATTTTCCCTCACAAGTCCTAAATTTTGTACATGAGGGTATGGAGAAAGTTTGACTTATTACAAAATGGTTGAAAATGCCTTAAAGTCGAAAAAAGTCATATGTCGATGTTCGAAGAAGAGACCTTGAGTATGATGTTGATGATTGAAATTACTTGAAAATTTTACCTATGAACAGTGTAATGAGGTTTGGTCAGAAAAGGGAAGCTTAGTCCTTTTTAGGTAGGTCTATATCAGATTTGGAGGCTTGTTGGTTGGGTTGCTTATGAACTAGGATTGCCTATTGAATTGGCCTCGGTGCATCCAATTTTACATGTCTCTATGTTAAAGAAATGTGTTGGATATCCAAAATCTACAGTTCCCTTAGAAGTTTGGGAGTTAAGGACTTTCTTATGAATTAGTTCCCATTGAAATTTTGGATCGGAAAGTCAAGAAGTAGAGAAACAAGGAAGATTCTTTCGTGGAGGGTTGTGGATGAATCAGTTAGTTGAGGGTGCTACTTGGGAGGCCACGACCGATATGATGTCCTAATATCATCATCTCTTTCCTTCAACTCCTATTCTATCTTAGTATTGATCTCGTAGGATATACTTTAAGGGAGATAAGCTCTCTCTCAAGAAACTTACCCCATTTCAAATGAGTTCCTCTGAGACACACACTTTCTGCATGAAGAAGAGACTCCGCCTTAACCCACCAACTCTCTCGAGCTGAGTGTGTGGAAATTAGAATAGGGTTCACTCTCTCGAACTGAGCATCATGTTTACCTACTCCCACCGGCTATCAATTTAGTAGTCTTAGTTTCACGACCTCTCTCTCTCGCAAGACAAAAACACATATATGAGATCATATTTGCAATTACAACCTCATTAGATTCATCCACAACTACTAAACAAATTCACAATTAAGCTATGAATAAACTATCAACAAGCAATACCCAAGAACTAATTTACACCATATTCACAAAATCACACCCTAAGAATTGGGGTTTTAGATAGACATGTACAGGAGATAGAAATTTATACCAAAATGAGCTTGCGTTCAAATAGGTATGAAAATTTAGGTCTGTTTACAGGCCATGAATGAAGAATCAAATAGACCCATGTCCAAATCCTTGGAGATGAAACCCTTTGAATCTTCAAGTTCTTATCCAAAACCCCTCTCCAAACATAGAGCTCAAAATAAAAGTTCTAAAGATAATAAAATATGATAAAAACTTGAAAATTTCTGATAATAATTGATACTAAGCTAAAACACTCAATAATTATTTTTATTTTCAAATATTAGTGCTGGAATGGGTCATTCAGTGTAGTTAGTCGGAATCGCTGAACCAATTGGCAATTCACCCTTTGATATCTTCATCATCGTCTTGCGCTTAGTACAAACATCTTCATGTTTTGGATCACTAGACAATAAGGTATTGCTTCATTGAACTTCTCAGTGATTCGACGACTTCTCTTTTAGATCACCAATTTGATCTTTTCCTTCGGCGCCCAGCACACTGGAACAAAAGGAGATCTTCAAACCTATTGGCGATTCTCCATGACTCCAATATGTAAAAATCATAAGTACATAATTAAGACATTATGTCTAGTCTTGTCATCTTCAACACAACTCCAACAAACCTATTGGCGATTCTCCATGAGTCCAATATGTAAAAACCATAAGTACCTAATTAAGACATTATGTTTTGTCTTGTTATCTTCATTCTAGGAAAGATCCTCTAGCCATAACCACCTACACTTTGTGCAAAAAGATGAAGAAGAATGGTGTTAGTACAAGAATGCGTTAAGAATGATGACCATGCAAAAACATGAATTAAAGAGGACATTTAGTTAGAAACCATGCGTTATGACTTTTAGTAAAACTTCACAAGCATCTGATACAATAAGCAAAATATAGTTCACATACATTATATTAGACATGGATACTATTCACAACAACACATAAAGCCATTATCACATTTAAGCAGATTCAATATCTCCAATACATTACCTTTTATTTTTACCTTAACTCCTTTACCTAAAGCAACCCTTAAGTAATACTTAGTGCAATGCATGAGTAGTGTCCCATTCCACCATTCATAACAACGCACCACCTTAAGGTCACCAAGGTGAACATTCATACAACCTTCATCAATTTAAGCACATACATTCATAAGGACATAACATATCATAAAACACAACCTTCACATAAGAACCATCACCTACTTACTTCCATCGTTCATTGTACTTTGGGGAAACTTCTTCATTACCTACATTAGACGATGTGAGCTAAACATAAAATGTAGTGTCAACCCCTCACACCGAAAGGAGCACATCTTACTTGCAAAGGTAGGACATCAACATCACCATAGCATCTAGGTGGATCCACTATCTAGGTTCCTATGGGGGCATATAGTTAAGGAACTAGGAGGCTTTTACTAGAAACCCTCTTTATGCTAACTAGCATTGTAGTTTCCACAACATGAGAAAATCGGGTGAACCTCCCTTCCTTTGTGAAGGAACACCTCTCATTGTCAAGTTCACTTGGTGCTAAGATAAATTCCCTTTCTAAAGATCATTTAAGTCTTTATTAAACATTTGTTCATACAATAGGCCTTAGGAGATGAAATCCTTATATAACATGTACATAGCTCATAAGTTGTATGATGAGAATTTCCTTTCATCACAACCAAAATCATGTGAGAATGTCCTTTCACATAATCATAACATAGTCCAGTTTAGATTACAAATAAGGAAAACCATCCAAGAGACTCTCATTCACTAGATTATAATTAACATCATTCATTCATACATTCATCTGTGTGTATGTGTTTATACATGACAAAACCTTTCACATAAGCACCTTTAACAACACATGTTCATACTTCATTAGCCATATATTTTTCATGCATAATAAGAGATAAAGGTGCATATGAGAATTATCTTTTTAATTGACACCATAAACATATTATACTCATAGTTATGCATGAGATGTATGTGCACATTGGTCAACATGGTCACATAATAGCAAAAACATTTATATTGAGAAACCACCCTTCGTGGATCAAAACACATATACAATATCGCTCAAGTCATGAATAACTCACATATAGAGCATTAGGGAATATAGACCACACACCCACATTACATCATAGGAGACAAGAGCACATTCAACACTTGAATAGACAACTCCTTACATGTATAAGATAACATATTCATATAGGGTTATATAAATAGGGGTCATCCTACACTAATACTTTTCACAATCAAGCATGTCGACCATACCTTACCCTAACACCATCATTTACATTATACTTCACATTATCAATACACCTTAATCATGATGCTAGCATTGAGAAGTACAAACATAACCTTCATACTCATGATCATAGTAATATCAATTCACTTTACATCTATAGCCCTTAAGTCCATGATTACAACATGTATAGATTTACAAGAAGTAAACACCACCATCATAAGTTGACCAAACCGTAAAACATCAATTCCAGTACTATATACTAGAAGTTAGGTCAACTCAACAATTCTCCAAGCCATGATCATCATAGATCAATCCTCAAAAATTCATAATCAATAGGTATAGATACCAATAACATTCAACAATACATTACAATCTAAGCATAATTCAATTAACAACTAATCAGGATCACAAAACCCACTTTGTAGGCTAAATTGAGAAATCAGGGAGATCATAGGTTCCTCAAGAAATTACATTGAAAATATTCATTAAAAAATTATTTAAACATCAATTTATCATTAGAATGACTTTGAAACCATTTGACAGTGAACCCATTTTTAGATTGGAAATTGGGAAATTTGGTCTTAGAATCACATTGGAAAATCTTTGATAGAACTCCGTAGATGAAAGGTTATCCAAGGATCAAGGGTTACCATATCTTAATACAAGAAAAACCCATGTAATTTTGAAAAGAATCATGTTGAAATCCATCCCCTAACTTGATCTTGAGCTTGGTCACCATTGGAGTTTTGAGAGAATTTTGGAAGAGAAGAGGGCTTTTGATTTATGGGAATGGGGGTATATATGACTTAAAAACCGTTTATAACAAACCCACAATGTACCCAAACTACCCCATATTAATTGGACCTTTTTAGATAAGTCAAACTTAACTTCCATATTTGGAATTTTTTTCGGGGAACAAGTCTGCATCGCAGAGCTGTTCCCACAAGATTTTTTGAAACTAACAGTTACGACCCAAGAGTACCCCCTAGAAGTTAGGGCATTCACAAATCGTCACACAACTTAGTTCACCTCTCGGAGTTCTTGTATAATCCCTTTAACATTGTTCATTGTATACATGTATGAAAAGTAGTGCGGAATTGAATTTTTTCACAAAAAATATTAATAATTAAAAATATCTTTTTTATAGGAAAACATAATGAATGGCTAAGTCTCAAAGTCATCATCATAGACACACAAATATATCGGGACACGGCCCATACTTCAACATATAGAAAATAGCTAAGTCTATTACAATACTTTCAATAAGGAAATCTAAACATCATAATGTCCTCGAATCTAGTGAGGACATACTAATCTCTTGCTTGAATGACCACATCCAAGCTTCACTTTGATACTCCTCTCAAATGCCACCTACACCTCTAGAGATAGATGAAATATATGGAATTAGTACATTGCATGTACTAAGTATGACATAATGCATAAAATCATGATAAAAGGACATTTGTATAAACATGCTCTTTGAGTAAAACATATTATCATAAGTATAAGAATCACATATAACACCAACACCACATATATTACACAAACTCATTTTGAAACACATAAGCATGAGACCTTCATACCAAAAATGATTCTAAGTCTCACTTGAGTGAATTATGAAGAGACATCCCATACATTCCCTTTACACACACCAAATAGATCCTTTAGATTATCTAAGATAAGATTATTCCAATTTTATTAATTAAACTCCTTACCTAGAATTACTCAAAGGCTCACCTAAATAAGACATGAAGAGACCACCCATACACCCTCTTCAAGCCTACCTAAGCAATCCTCAAAGATACTCTAGATAGATACTTTTTTATTAACATACCTTTACTTATGTCATTATGTCCATTAGACCATTTAAGAGACATTCATCAATCAAGGAATTTCACATAATGGTATTAGAGAAGGCCAAGGACTCACATACTAACATCTTCAAAGCCAAGTCGTGTAGTGACTAGATAGAGTCTCATTACACTACCTAAACTTGCTAGTACTTATCCAACAACATCTACCCCACATAATGAGAATAGGACATAACCGACACAGAACATACTAACTAGGCATGGAATCCTATGTCTACCCTACTTGGATGGAGGGTGTTCGACTTGCCAATGGTAGAAATAGGACACATCACATGTAGGCACATGGTTAAGGAATATCGAGGGCTTTTATGAACTCTATTCTCTTTCTCAAGTAGAGTCACATTGCAGTCTACTCTCCTGCTCAAGTAGAGCTACAACATAAGTATTCACTCGGTGCTAGCCTTTGTTCTCATAAAGTAAGTTCAATAATCTAAAGGTATATGATAAGGTGCCATCTCTTTGTCCTACCAACTCATAATAGCCCTACCAAGAATGGGTTCGCTAGGGCTTCCACTCAAGGTCTATAAGGATAGCTCATTCTTAACCTTCTTCTTATTTAGAAGGTTCCACATATAGTCATGTCTAAAAGAGCACCATGTTTGGTCTACCGATCCTAGACTTTCATTCAACATTCATTCCTAAACATACAAGAGAAAGGTGTATAAGCCTACTAATTCAAGATGTTCATGTTCATATTATTCATGTATCAAGTAAGGGACATAGGTCTACCAAAGCAAGACACACTTCATTATCATCTTATCACATATAACATAACATTCAGGAAGCACATAGAGACAACTAAATATACTTGATAGTCATCCTACTCACTTCTATAGAATCATCAATATAAACCATCAGAAGCCTCATATAAGTCATCAACAATCATCATACTTCATTATCAAGTCATTCACATAAAGACTTCAGTATAGGCTACTAGCGACACCTATCATTAATTAGGAGAACTCATGTTTAGACTTCACATGACACATAAGTCATCTTGACCCTCCTATTACTCACATAATCAAGTTATAACATGATAATATCATAATACATAAAGTAATGGAGACGAGGCCACATTGTTTTACAATTCATAAAATAATGCCGACAAGGCCACATAATTCACAAGTATAGCATATAAACACAACCTCCATAAGTGGACCATTCAAATCATAATCACAATTCAAGACCTATATTAAATAATATAAAGAGAGTTAGGCCAGAATACCACCAATCCACTTTCACAACTTCAATCCATAGCCAACTCGACCAACACAATACCCAAAGGCCCTTACCAATGACCATGATAACCAATTCAATCCAATAATGATAATGATTAATGAATTCAAGGTAATTCAATATGAATTTATGAATCTAAGACAGCCTGCCCATGATTCTAACATAATTCTTCCATAATTCAATAGCCCAAATCAAACTACACAAGAATTCAATAGTATAGAGATATGATCACTTCACCCATAAAATAGTCAAAACTAGGAGTGCATGGTTTCGATGGTTCATACAGTTTTTAGGTTAAAATCATCAAATTAATCAATTCAATCGTAATATAATGATTCAAAATGTTTCATGTAAGAACACATGTCTAGATTACAATTTAGAAATTCATACTTTGAGAATGTCTTTGAAAACCACTCTGAATATTGGCTCCTTGAAAGAAAAGAGATTCAAGGATGAAAACCATACCTTAATTGTGATGAAAAACCCACGAAATTGATGGAGAAAACTTGAGAAAATAAATCTTCTCCCTTGGAGCTTCAAAGCTTCATCAATGGAGATTTTGGAGAGAAGAATGGAGAGATTTTGTTTTGTGTTGAGGGTTTTGCTTTGTTTGGTGAGTTCTGGGGAATAAAAGAATCAATAACCGTCAGTAAGTCATCCCCAAATTATCCAAAATATCCCTTAACTAATTAGACATTTTAACCAATTCAAATTTGACTGTAAAAGGACACGATAAAAACTGGAAGTTTACTGCGCATCGTGGAGGCATTTTTGAATCTTAGTTCTGGAAAATTTCGAGGTAGAATAGTTTGTGACGGCTCCGCATCACAGGGTAAACTTTTTCCCACTTCAGTACCAGCTGTACGACGGGCATCCACTGCCATATCTTTACTAGCGCGGCATCTTGGCTGTCCCATGTTTGGGTCATCCTTGGGGACCCTTAGGCTGGTCCCCGGGGTGTCGTTCTCAGACGTTTTGACCCTTTACATATCCGTATATGCCTAGGAACCATCAATAATCAATTTCACCATCAAAAAATCCCCCAAAAATTCAGTACAAAACACTACGACACACTAGTTTAACTCCGACTAGTTTCCGAACGTCTTGGATGTTCTTGGACGTTTGACCTCCAAACACTTCCAAACTTTATATACTGCCTCTAAACACCATTATAAACCATTGTAATACATTAAGACATCATGAAACACATGTTAAGCTCTATTTCAACCTAGCTCATTTTTGAGGGTGTAACACTAATTTTTGGGACAGTAGGGTCCGCTATGTCTCTGCGATGTGGACCAATTTTTTGGTCTTTGGAGGAGCAGTTCCCGCACGGACTAGTTCCTTAGGCCTACTTCCCAAAATCTGCCAAGGAAGCCTCTTTTCCAATTGTTTAGGTCCTCCCCGAGGACCCTTAGGGTGGTCTTCGGGGAATCGTACCAAACGTTTTGACCGTAAACATGTCCCTCTAGGTGTTAGGGTAATCTCTACTGACTTTAGACACCAAACAACACATAAGAACAAGGCAAATATACATGAACACACTAGCACACAGAAGACCAGTTTCCGAACGTCTTGATCTTCCTTTGAAGTTTGACCTCAAACTCTTCAAACAAACTATTACAAGTTGTGACACATCTTATATACAAGTTATTAACTCTTAAAGCACATGTAGGGCTCTAGATTATCCTAGGTCATTTTGATGGTCCTAACAATAATGTAACACCTCAGATTCGCTAAAGGGGAAAGTTTCAGTTTTCACTAATATTTGGTGCCATACGATGAAGGCCAATCACGGCATGTAGGGTCTGGTCCATTGATTGGTCATCAAAACATGCTAAATAATCATGAGCCACAAACTGTACCAATAGACCGTCGTTGGGTCAACGTTCCGTGGATCAAGACCTCAAAATTTAGTTTCCAAAATGGTTGATGGACGAGCAGGATGAATTGTCGGTCAAACCACAGTTCGTCGGTCTAAAACGTTGTTAAATGTGGCAGTCATTTTTTTAGGGAATAGTTTGTTCTTTTCTTAATAATGGTATCCTATTACTATGTCATTTTACCATGCACTAAAATCCTATATAAGTCTTTTGACCCCCAAATTTCCCCAATTGAAATATTTTTCTCAAATTTCTAACACAAGAATAAGTCTTCTCTCCAAATTTTTCTGTCCCAAGAAACATGTTAAAGAAGAAAATTCAAGCTAGGGTTCAAGGTAAAGACTTCATTTTTCAATTGCTTTGGGCTTAAATATCAAGGTATGGTAGTTTTGTCCATGGACTCTTTCCATTCATAGAGTTCCCAAATTCTCCTAATTTCAACGTTAGAAATCCCCAATTGAGTTAGGGTTTTCTTCAATTGCCATGAGTTCTCTTTAATGTTAATTTAAATAACTAAATTATGATCTCTGACTTATGAATTGATGAAATACTATGATTTTTGTGATGATTTCCCATGAATCCATGTAAAATTCCATGTTTCTCAATTAAGATGATGTGATGTGGGTTTTGAATTATGAAAAAGGAGATTATGAAATTAAGCATCTTCTTATGGGATCTAGGTAAATGGTTAAAGAATGCTTTGACAGTAAAATATCAATGATGATTATTTCTGTTGTGTTGTTGAAATAATTTCTCATAAAAACATTTATGTATGATTTGTGAAAGAACATTCTCACATACAAGATTCTTAGGGTTGAAAGGTTTTATCAACTGAACTATGATGCAAAGATTTTAGGAGTTATTATAATAGGACCTAGCATTGATTGGTTACTTAATGGTGTCTTTCCATGGATGGTTCATTACGTAGATTGGATTTGGTATTGGGTTATACCTTTCCATGGATGACATATCACTTAACTTGGATTGGCAAGGTGACGTGACCTTAAATTGATAATAGGAACACGCTAAGAAATGACTATTTTCAATAAACAAATAAGCAAATTTATGATGAATCAAGGTCACCTCAAGGAAGTATCGTAAATATGTTTTTAAGATGATGTTCACTTGCATTGATAACGTTTTATGACATATGATTTCTAACTCTCGAGATGCATATTTTAGTTTGATAATTATTTACTTATGAAAATTTCCCCTTTTAGTATGTTTTAAATGTTCTATACATGAATATCATACTTGGTATATATTTTTTACTAACACATACTCTTTCCTACATTTCCCCAAATGTAGGATCCAATTGTCAAGGTTCTCTGTTTCATGGCTGGAGGTGGATTTGCGAGATTTCTGAGCTTTGGTGAGTCCTCATTCTTCGAGGACAAACTTTCATTGTTTTCAGTTTCTTTCTTACATTCAAATTTTTACATGATGTATGGGATAGACCCAAATTTCATTATATTGTAGTAGATGGATAAAGAGACAAGTGTTTAGACTTTCGCTTTACTTTTATGAAACTTTTGGACTTGAAATTTTGTCTTTACCTCTTGTGTTCTATTTCTTATGTTATGAATGCTAAGTGACTTGTATGGGGCCTCTAAGGGTAATATATGCCATATTACATCTAGGGTGTACCCTGTGTCGTGAGGCATAGTGACTGTCATTCTCACTTCCAAGTCACTCATTTTTTTCGTTCGAAATTAGCAAACAACAAAAACACAACTATACTACAACTAAATCAAATTAAAACCAAAATTCTCAATTAGAATTCTTGGCTACCATTCCCCGGCAGCACCACAAGTTTTTTTTATATAAATCTCAATTCACCCTCCAAAACAAATTCAAAAAGTAAGTGATCATAAATAGTAAAAAACCTTACAAAGAGTTGGGACCGAATCCCACCATGAATGGTGTATCGTATATGACTCGTTATCAAGAAATTTGGATCTTAAATCCCCTCATCTGTAATAGTAAAAAAAACTGGGTGGATGAAACCACCAATTTAGTAGAAATCTTTTGTTAAATAATTATTGCAATTAAACTAGAAATTAAACAAAATCAAGAGTTAATAAGTAATAGAGAGGTGCGGGGATCGGAAATATATCTCACGTAGTGGTTATGGTGTTTCGCTACAGTGATGAACATTCATGAATAGGGTAAGTCATCTTCATTGACGCTAATCACCTTTCGATGTCAAAAATCTATGCATAGAATCTTGTTTTAGTCTCATGTATATGCCAATCCTAAACAACCCGATACCTTACTCTATCCTATCATTCAAGAATAGTGAAACTAGGTTATCACCCATAACCTCCATTTCAAGCAAGCTTCAAACATCTAACTAACTCACTAGTATTGAACTAATTAGTCATTCCAATCAAAAACTTCGAGCGTCAATCGGAGATCAGAAGTAGAAATTAAGTTTTCAATCTTAATCAATTAGTTTACCCCCATGGTAATATGAATAGCTAGAGAAGTGCATAGCACAATACCCATAACATTAAATCATCACTCAACCCCATTAGGGAACCCCTAGATCTTGGAGTTTTAGCCACCCATAACAAAAAAGTAAATAAATTATTCTATTAATGAAATCAGTCAAGGGTAACATGAAATCAAGCAATAAAGAGAGAGCCTAATTTGGATTCAACTTCAAATTGTAAAATTTAAGAACAAAGTTGTCAAACCCCAAAATCTAGAGAAGTGTTCTTCAAAGGTAAATTGTTCTCTCTACTCTTCACTAAAATTGTAGACTCTATGAATTTCTCAATCTATTTTAAAACTCCCTTACAATTCTATCCTTTGGGTAATTGATACTTTCCTAAAATTTGTCCCAAAAGTCCAATCAATGACTGATTCAGCAAGATTAGTCAGGCTCGCTGAACTTGCTCATCAAATGGCCCTTCGCTCCTCATCTCGCCTTGTGATGCTCTATGCTTCAACTGTTTGAACCTTAGTTGGAAAACTCGATGAGTCAACATTTCACGTTCAGCGAATTGTCAAATACCACCTTATTCCTTATTTTAGCTTTAAATATCTTCCTTGCACACTTTAACTTTCGGCGATGATTGTCAAGTCCGTTGATCTCACTACGTGCATCGCGTTTTCTACTAGAGTTTGCCGACCTTCCTTGGTAGAAACAAGTGCCTTACATTGTCAATTTGGGAGAGATTATGCATAGTAGGCGATCTTTCCTTCATGTTAGGCGATCAACAATGTTCACTTTACACTTTTTCTTGTATATTTGGTCCTTCATTCAAACACTAGTCCTTGTCTTATCCAATTACATTCGTAGCTGCAAATCAACAATATTCTATAAGAAAAAGACAAAATTAGGCATTGAGGACACTAATTATTGATCTAAATAGACCTTAAAAGAGTTAAAATATACCAGTCATAAACATATCAGACATATATCTACAACAAGCTCTAAGTCTATGGTGTGTCTCTAACCCATACATCACATGTTGCACTGTTTCCACAGTTTCCACTAGACTAAATCCCTAGAGCTTTAGGAAATTTAAATTGTTGATCAAACGTTAAATAATAATTCATCTAAAAGTAGCTATTTGAATTAGTAAATAAGCATAAACATTCTTTCCCAAACAAAAAAATTTCAAGGGGCAAAAAGATGCTTCGTCAAACTCCTCTATTTAAGTGCTATTATTAAAATTGTGAAGGGCAAGGTATTATTAAATACATTTCATGTTTTCCTAGTTGAGTTATGGTTCATTTCACACAACTATGATTCTCTATCTATTGATGAATTCAAGTGATATAGTTTTTATTAAAGCCACTAATTTCAACAGAGTTAATTCATAGTTGTCTTATCTCCAATTAAAATTCTTTGGATGTTATACTACAAAATTTATTTGAATCCAAAAAAACGCGTTGAAGTGTTCAGACACATAGGCAAGGCTTTTGAAACAAACACCTGGAATAAGCTAATCAAGCTCATTATTAGAAAAAGATTAGTAAGGCACGAAAAATACAATAAAGTTAACTACACGAAAAGGGTAGACTAATGGAGTTCATTATTTTGAAAATTTGATAATTTTGAATTTTTCATCCACAAAAAGTATTATAAAATTAACTTAATTTTACATCCATGCATCTATACAAACAAGTGAACTTACCTAGTTAATACAATCAGAAACTTGTACAAAAATTTTCGGTCTGTGAAGATTGAGATTAGGAATCCAAAAAAGTCATGAGAAGTAAAATTTGTTTACCTTAAAATGGCTATCTCAATTCCGGATCTAGTGAGCCAGCTGATGCTTACGAACTTGAAATGGCAGAGAAAATGAGGGAGAAATGGTGATGTACAGATGAGAGAAGTGCAGGGGAGGAGTGAGTGACGTTTCCAGAAATACGAAATGAAATATTGTTTTCAGAAAAAAAGTATAAAAGTATAGTTTCCAATTTTATTTTTTAATAGATAATTTTATTTTCATATTGGGAAGGTTAAATCCTCAACTATTTACTTACATTTTTCTATTTTTAGACGGTGGGAGTTTCGAACCTCCACTATTTACTTTTATTTTTGGCAGCTACAAAACCCCGTGTATTTAATGCAAATTTAGCGGATTGCAACTAACTTCCACTATTAAAACCCAATAATTTTTGCATTTTTTGCAGTGTACTAGTCATTTTCTCCGATACCAATTGTCATGACCTATGAATAAATTGCAGTAGTTCCTTCTCATACTGAAGGTCCTTGTCTAACAACACAAAATCCCACTTTATAATATAATCCCATCCCCATGATACTTCTTCCAAATGGATACATAAAACACGGGATAAAATTCAGATGATCTAGGTGGTAAGACCCATCTATAAGCCACTGGCCCTACACAGTCAAGAATCTAAAATGGACCAATGTATCTAGGACTAAGCTTTCCCTACTTACCGAATCTCATCACCACTTTCACGGGTGACACTTTAAGAAGAACTTTCTCACCCATCTAAAATGCTATGTCCCTTACCTTATGATCAACATACTTTTTTTGTCAACTCTGGGCTGCTAGGAGCTTAGCTTTGATGTCGTTCTTACCTTATCCTAAGCATACTTCACAAAGTCGGCCCCCAAATGTTTCACATCTAGTCTCAAATTATCTTATGAGTGATCTACATCCCCTACATAGAGATCCTAAAATGGTCCATATCTATGCTGGAGTAATAACTATCATTATAGGAGAACTCACACAACAGCAGGAACTTATCCCAATGTCACCCAAAATCGATCAAATATGCCCTCAACATGTCTTCTAACACTTGAATAGTCCTCTCTGAGTGTCCTTCCGTGTGTGTATGGAAAGTTGTACTAAAAGTAAGTTGTGTTCCCAACTCATCATGTAATTTCCTCCAAAACCTAGAGGTGAACTGCGTACCATTGTCTTAGATGACAGAGAGGGTCACCTCGTGTAGCCTTACTATATCTTTTACATACACTTTCGCCTACATACACTTTTGCCAATTGTTGTGCATCATAATTTATTCTAACTGGAATAAAATGGGATGAATTGGTCACTATATCAACCACTACCCAAATAAAATCAAACTTCCCCAAAGTCTTGGGAAGACCAACGACAAAATCCATAGTTATCTTTCCAACTTCCCTTCGGCAATTGACATTCACTGAAGCAAACCTATCGGCCTTTGGTGATCATATTTTACTTGTTGGAAATGTTGATACTTACCAAAAAACTTTGCTCTATCATTCTTCATACCCGACCATCAATATAGCCTCTTCAAGTCTCGGTACATCTTGGTCACACCAGAATGATGGAATACCAAAACCATGTGATTTTGTCAACAAGTTTTAATCAAGTAATCTACTCTAGGAACTCAAATCCTTCCTTTAAAACTGAGCACAACCTCGTATCAAGAGTGGTATCTTGTGCCTTTCCAAATATTGCCTTATTTCTATGCTCATTCAAATTGTAATTGTAAAACTTTTGGCCTTAATCTCCTTAATGAACGTGGACCTTACTTCAATGCTAGCTAACACCCACCTTTATCTGCGATTCACAACTGCATGAACTTAGACTACAAAGTTTGAATTTCCTTAGACAAAGGTCTCTTGGATACACTCAAGCAAGCTAGACTACCCATACTCACCGCCATCTGACTTAGTGTGTCTGCCACTACATTAACCTTATCCTGATGCGATTGGATGGTCACATCATAATCCTTGCGTAACTCCATCCACCATTGTCGACTCAAATTCAGATCCTTTGAGTGAAAACATGTTGTAGATTGGGATGCGCAGTAAACACTTCACACTTGACACCATAGAGGTAATGCCACAATATTTTAAGAGCAAACACTACCGTCCCCAACTCTAAATCAGGTGTTGGGTAATTTCTCTCATGCACATTCATTGTCGCGATGCATAAGCTATACCATTGGAAGCATCACAATGAACAGTAAAATCCTTACCTTCAACAGATAGTGCTAGAATAAGTGTTGTGGTCAAAAGAGTCTTGTGATTTTGAAAGATCTCTTCATACTTTTTAGTCAATTCAAAAGGTAACTCTTTCTTGGTCAACCTTGTCAGATGCGTGGAAATAAAAGCAAAGTTCTTCACAAATTAGTGATAGTAGTTAGTGGCTCCACTTAACTCCTAACTTCAATCATAAAACTAGGCTGAACCTAATTTTTTGCTGCTTCAATCTTTTGGGAATCTACCACAACCCCTTTCCTTGAAACTACCTACCTCAAAAAGGGAACCGAAGTCAACCGAAATTCACATTTCGAAAATGTTGCAAACAATTTTTGTTTCCCAATAACACCTAGAACAATACGATTGGTGGTCGACATGCTCTTTCTCATTCTTCGAAGAAACCAAAATGTCATTAATAAATACTATAATTAAAAAAATCAAGAAATGGTTTGAACACACCTTTTATGTAACTCATGAAAGTTGCCGAAGCATTTATCAACAAAAATAACATTACAAAAAACTCATAGTGCCCATAGCGGTCTTAAATGTCGTCTTGGTACACCTTAAGGCCTAATATTTAGTTGATGGTAACCAGACCTTAGATAAATCTTAGAGAAAACTGATGCACCTTGAAACTGGATGAAAAGATCATTTAGACAAGGCACTAGGTACTTGTTCAAATGGTGACCCTATTTAATTTCCGGTAATTATACACATCCACATACTACAATTATTTTTGTTAACAAACAAGACATGAGTACCACATAGAGAAGCACTAGGATGGGAAAAACCTTATAAAGAAGTTGTTGGGTGTGAGACTTAAGCTCTCTCAATTTTACTAGGGTCATGCTATATGGGGGAAAGATATAGGTTGGGTACAAGGTTCCACATCAATGCACAAAGTTATACTTCTATCTAGTGGCATACGAGATAAATTAGTAGGAAAAATTTCTCTAAATTATGAAACCAGACAAAACGATTAAATCGAGGAGACTAAATCTCAACATCCCGAATATGAGCCAAATATGCCAAAAAATCCTCCCCATTGGTTTCCTAGCCCGAATGGAGGATATGACCTTAGTTGGCTTAGACTTGTACAACCCTTCCGACTCTTATTTTTCCCTACCGGGATCTCTAGAGTCACAAACTTAGTGGTACAATTAAGCACGTCACAATAGGGGGACAACCAAGTCATGTCTAAGATTATATCAAAGTCAATCATATAAAAAATCACCTAATCATGCTAAGTGTGAAAACCCATAAACAATATAGGACAATCGTGATAAACATGGGTGACTAAGACATACTTTCCTACTGGGGTGGAATTATGGATAGGGGCATCATTACATCAAAAATCATATCAAATTCCTAGGTAAATTGAACGGACACATAAAATAAGTAGAACCCTGATCAAATAACATAGTATCAATCCGGTCATATTCAAGAATAGTATCTGCGATCACTGCATCAGAAACCTCAACCTCGGTCTTGCCTCGAAAGGCATAACACTGAGCCTTGTCATCATATGGGTAACTTCCCTACCTGGCTGCACTATACTTATGCATGCATTACCATTTCCTTGACATCCACTACCTCATTGATTTCCTCCCTGTCCATCTTGTGGACGCCCTGGACAATTATTACCATTTCCCATGGGTACCACTTCTCTCGTATGTTGTTCCGTGAAATCCAACATACGCGGGCGATCAACGTCTTCAAAGAGACTTAGATCGTTCATAAGTATGTAACCCAACCAAGTGTTGGGATCGTTCCCAGAAGGAGTGTTATTAAGAATATCTCAGTCAAGCATAAATAAAGTCATACTAGTTATAGCTACGAGAAATTATCGAATAAAACATGATAAATTGTAGGGGATGACATCGAGGTCAATTAACAACAGGGTTTTGCAATCGAATTACAACTAAAAAATAGTAAAAATAACAATAGAGACTAATACGGAAACATGATTCTTGAGATGTGACTGGAATATGAGATAAAAGCCATAGTAGGGTAATTGCTATTGATAGTACATTACTAAATATAGTTAACTAGGATAGACTTTAGAGGGGGTACATTCTCTCTCGATCAACTTACCCCGAATAAACTCAATTTCTCTCGAACATGGAGTTCAAGCCTTTAAGCACAACCTACGCCTTATCTCAATCACTCTCTCAAACTGAAAGTTTGGAAACGACACTAGGATTCACTCTCTTGAGTTAAACCCATGACGACCCAATAACCACTGGCTATCGATTTAGTATTCTTAGCTTTAAAACCTCTCTCTCTAGCATGCCAAAATCACTAACGTGAAATCGCATTTGCAACTAAAACCTCATTTAGTTCAAACACAAATACTAAGTGAAATCACATTTAAACAACAAATATACTAACAATAAGCGACACCCAACAATATATTTAAATCATATTCACAAAATCACACCCCAAGATTTGGGGTTTTGTCTAGAAATAGAGAAAAAGAATAAAATGATACCAAATATAAGTAACATCAACTAGGCATGATTTTTTTTGTTCAAAATAGTCTAGGAAGTAGAATTTCCAACACCCACATTGAATTACTTCAAGATGAGAATCTTTAAATCTCCATGGTTCAAGAGAAATGTTTTCCAAAAGCTCTAAAAAACAAAAAATAGAAGCTAACTCTAAAATTCATTGTTCAAAACTATGAAATTCGATATTAAGGTAAAAATATTAAAAAATATTTATAGTTTTCAAAAAGTTGTGCTTCAAAGGACCACTCGCTGTAGTTAGTCAGGATTGCCAATCAACTCGGCAATCTGCCAGTTCGTACATTATCGTCGTCTGGCGAATCCCTACAATATCTTTGCATTTTAAATCATTGGGTGAAATAGTAGTGCTTCGTAGAACTGCTCGGCTACACGCTGACTGCCCCTGTGCACCGCCGATTTGATCCTTTCCTTTTAGGCTTAGTTCACTTGAATAAAAGGCAAGGATGGGACCTTTTGGTGACACGCCAAACGGGTTGGATGATCCTCAGGTCTTTATTTCTTTGTTCTTTCAGCTGCCTTTGTTTCTTTTAGCTTGAATGTGTCCATACTTTGTCTCCAAATCTACATACCTAAAACTCAAAGTATTTTAACAGTTTTAGAGACAAATTTGCATTTTCTGAGACTAAACCTATCAACATGTAAACGTAAATGAGTCAATATCATGCACTCGTCAACACTACAAACTTAAACTTTTGCTTGTCCTCAAGTAAAACTCAAGTTCACCAGTTCAAAAAGGATGTCTCAATCGGTGCTACACAAGACTCAATCATGAATGCACACAACAATACTCATCTTACTCACACAAGTATCAATTGTGCACTCAAAGACTAGGGTTGTGACACACCATTATCAAAGATTTTAAAGCTCACGACACTTTGTTTCAAATGCAAGCTCAAGCTCAACAAAAGTGATAAAATGACTTCACATAAGAAATTACTCCATTTTCACACACAATGATTCACAATTTAAAGTTCCGGAATCAATTTCAACGCCTCAGGCTCACAATGATGTACACAATGTGTGAAATAATGTATAGGTTTGCCCGTATTGTAGGCTAAGTAACTTTCATCCTCATGAAATGTGGTACTCATAACTTCCTTTCTCCTTCTTTAATTATTTTCTGTTGTGCTCATAAGACAACCCTTTATTCACTTTCCATGGATTTTTCAGAAAACCCCATTTTTTTGAACTTCCAAAACTTTATTCCACGACCTTGTCTTTTTCATTTTTTTCTTCGTTGTTTCTCTTTATTTTTTTTTTGTATGGAGGGGTTCCATTTTTATCAACACCATAGGTTAAGGGTGACTTTTATTGCACTTTTTGTCTTGCCTTCTGTTTTCACCACACCCCCAACTTAGGCTTTTGGCCTATGTTAGCTAAGAATTCAACCATAAACCAAGAGGATTATGGGTAGATGATTAAGAGAGGTAATTGTTTTCGTCAAGTTTCATCCAAAGAAAAGTAAGTCTCAAGGGGTGCTCAAAGAGGTTCACACACTCACAAGGTATGCCACATAAGAGGTAAAGGTCAAATTGTTTCACACTTTTTCAACAACTGCGCCTAAGATCATATCATGAGTTCACATCACTTAGTGAACCGGACTAATTAGAAAAATTCTAGGTGTCATCATGTCTGGTTAACGATAAGCTCATTACACAAGGAATTGACCCTAAAGTAAAAAAATACTTCATACTTTTGCAAGTATGTAATGTTCATTGCAATAAACTCAATTTGATAATTGAATAATCACAACGTGATGCAAAGAGTTCACATGTTTTCTGTGCAACTTCATTTGGTCTCATTGTAGCCGGACATTCATGTTCGTCGATTGCGAGCACTATCCAAGTCATCGGTATAGATCAAAGTGAGACTCAAATTTTCCTAAGAAAAACAACATTCAAGTATGTGCAAGAGGTGATGGAAAGAAGAAAAATTTTCAGACGAGCCAAACCATTTACAATTTAAAACATATGGAGCCACAAGCTCAACATCTGCAAAGAAAGTATGAAACACAACAGAACAACCCAATATATACATAAAACATGAGTCATGAATAATACCCAAATAATGAGTCGCACCCCACCACAAATAAAAGCTATTTGTCCTCAAATGCAGTAAACAAAAATCCAAAAGTCAAAATAGAAAAGAAATAGAGGAAGGTAGAGAGGATCCTGACTACATAGTAGCTTCATCTCTCTAGGCATCAGTGCCCGATGTGTCAACCTGGAATTTGACAATGGTCCTAGGAGCCTCTTCAGGATAATCAGTGGAAGGTGACTTACTAAGATTGTCAAAGTCATGAGCAGCCAATAAGGAGTGGATAGTTTTGAAGAATCCACGTCTCCACGAGAAAATAGTGGGGTCTCGGGAATTTATCCTCTTGCTTGCACTAGGCACTTTTTGCCTTATCATCTGTTTTGGGAGGGTTTGTTTCCCTTATATTTTTCGTTATTATTTGTCGGGGTGGCATATCTCTTTCATCTACTTTCGGTCTAGCCATTTTTGCAAAGCTTTGAGAAAAATTTAGAAAGTATTCAAACAAAAGTAAGGAAGTTCAAATGCAGAATCACTTCACCGAACTAGTTGGCGAAGCGCGCAACCACTTAGGCTGTTTGCCGAGTAAAATGAATAGAGAATACAATGGTGCAGACAAAGGGAAAACAAGAAGTCTTTCAATGAGAAGCCGTATGCATTCGGCGACCTCATGCTTCTTGCCAAAAGTTACATAAGACAAAATCACATTTAGCTTTAATTTAAAGGCGAGATAGGGACTTTAGGCAAACCGCTGAGTGATTCAGCGAGCTCGACCCAGCTCTCCAAATGACCCAATATACCTACTTTCCACCCAACTTCCCAACTTCAATCTTGCAAATCTTCAAAGGAAAATAAAGGCATACACTACTCAAATTAACTTAGACCCAGTGAAAATGTTGCACAACCCACGATTTATCATCCGTTTAAAGAACAATTTTCATTATAAACTATTAAACTCAATATAGGAAAAATTTTTGAACCTAACAAGCAAATAAATATTCTAATACTTTTAGCAAGGCCCAACAGAGATCAACAAAGTAATGTCACTTTATTTGAGTACAACTTTCCATAAAAGAATTTTAGGGCTTGGAAACCAACCTTAGATACTGATTAAGATGTAATTGAGATGGTGGGCAGCAATGCAATCCAAATCATAGTACAACTCAACAACAAAAATGATATAAAGATGGAAAGATTTTAAAATAGTGAGGCTTCACTCACCTCGCCGAGTTTTACAGAACCACCATTAAATTTTGGGAATCCAATCGGTGTTAAAGATTGGGATCGCCAAATAGATTGGCGACTCACCAATAATTTCTTAGGCTCGTCAAGTTTTATAGTCTTTAGCTTAAATTTACCTTGATTCCAACGGTGGACTGGGTCGGGGTAACAGACTGTTTTGACGATCCACCAAATGGAACTTTTTCTCCCTAAACTTCTTCTTTCCTAACACTTGCCACAATTCATCATGCACAACCAACACAACATTATTTTAAAACAAGCAAAAAATAGAAAAAATGATTTTAGGTTGCCTCCCAAATAGCTCCTTAGTTAATGTTGTGTCATGATGCAAGTCCTTACTCACTCTCCATCATTGGGACCTGCGTAGTGTCACTAGGTAAGACCAATTGTTTGATCTGGTGGAGATGAGGTAACTCATAGTTCATAGATTTCTCAAGTAGTTGGAAGATCTGGAAGGAAAACCAATTATTCATTTCATCACTTCGACGTTCTCCTTCATCTGGTCGAGCACTCTATCATGTTCACTTACCTTGCGAAGAATGATTGAGAGAATGTCTACCATATGATTTCCCTCTTTGTCCCTAGGCCTTCTTCTCTCTTAAGGAGGGATGTATTTATCATTCCTTTTGCATCGGACGTTGATCTTCCCTACATTTTTGGTCAGCTCATTCATGTGAGTCATCAATGCGGCCAACATGAAGTTCTTTTCTATTTCTTGGTGTGTTTCAGCCATGTGATCAAGCAGCTGGGCTGCTATCATATAGGGCACTAATGCTAAGGGCTGGTGCGCATAGTTTTTTTACTTGCTTTGCAATACCCCCCGAAATGAGTTGGTCGAGCAATATCTTGTTTTCAGTACAAAGACATATATAGAAACATGGATAGGCAGGCTGCCAAAAACCAGTGTGCGCGAGCAACATTTGGAGAAGTTGGTGCGTGACAAACAGCCTTCATGAGGCACTCTGCCTCAAGAATTGAGAGGCTGACACGATCCTCACTACCTTGACCCAAAATCTCAAAAAAAAAGAATGGGAATTGGCCCCTCGACGCGCATCCACTTCCTAGAATCATTAAAGTCGTAATTTTGATTATCTAACTTCTTAAAAAGACTCATTTAAGTGGATGGTCTTTTGGGTATTTTATAGGAAGACTCTATCTGGATTATAGGTCAGTTTTAGACCACTTTACACGTTCCAAATCAGATCAAACAAGTTTCTCTCATCTCTCTCAAGAACACTCTCTTTTCCAAACTCTATTGAAGAACAAGAAGAGCTTAAGTAAGAAGAGGAGGACTTCAAGATTTTCTTCCAAAATTCGAGGATTATTCGTCAATAAGGTATTAATTTTTCACTCTTGGGATTCCTTTCTCCAAGAGGTCCTTTCGAATATGGTTTTCAAGAATCCAACTCCTAGTGTTTTTACTCTACAAAACGGGTTTTCTTCCTAATTCTAGATTTATGACTATTTATAAAAAATAATGGTTTCTATGGTTGATTGAGTGTACATTGTTGAATGTTTGACTTGTAATGTCAGATTTCTGTGTGAAGTATGTTCCTTATCAAATTTATGGTTTTAATTGGATTTTATCTACTACTTGATAACATGTGATTGTTGGGATTGGGACTATGACTTGAATGAACTCCTAAATAACCTTTTTCCCTTATCCTATATTATGAATTGATCTTGTATATGACTTGAAGAGTTGGTATTGGTTATGCTATTTAGTATTTCACTATGTTGTTTGATGGTTGTTGTATATTGAATATAAATTCTTGAATAAGGTCTTTGGAAGCAAGAGGTAAGTCTTCTAAGTCATGATTATACTGTGTTGTTTATGTTAGCCTATAAATGATGTTACAATGGTAATGAAGTATAAATGATAATGCTATGTATATAATTTGGGCTATGAATATGATAATTGTGAGATCATGATAAGAATACGATAAGGCAAGTTTATGATATTCGCTGGTATGCTTTACACTAGATGATTATGATCTCACAAATGA
The DNA here is from genome assembly GCF_001406875.1 of Solanum pennellii. Classification (NCBI taxonomy): domain Eukaryota; kingdom Viridiplantae; phylum Streptophyta; class Magnoliopsida; order Solanales; family Solanaceae; genus Solanum; species Solanum pennellii. The sequence goes on from NC_028645.1 coordinate 22,993,004, forward strand.
AGGTTTGCGGTGAAAGGAAATTCTCATCTAATCCTAAAGAGCTCATGATCATGTTTATAGAAGGAGTTAATATCCTATGACCTATGAAAATATTTACGAATAAATGATGACTTAAAGGTTATTCACAAAGGGACTTCAGCTTAGCACTGATGAACTAGATATGAGAGGTGTCCCTTACCTAGTTTGAAGGTATGTTCACAATGACTCTCATGAGATAGAGGCTTCCATGTAATCTGGAACTATGGACCTCTAATATATCTCCTAGTTCTTGAATATGTTGCCATCATAGGATACTAGCTAGTGGATCCACCAATAAAGCTATGTCTTGTTTAGTTCTACTTTGGCCGGTAGACCACCTTCTTTCGGTTTGGGGTTTAATGACACCGGATTCCATGTTTAGCTTACATCGTCTAATTTCGGTTAAGGCGAATGTTCCCTCAAGTAAAATGAAATACAAGTCTATGGACGTTGACTAGGGTAACTTGAAGATTCTACTTAGTATAGGTAGGGGCATAGAACTCTACCTAGACATTGCACAAGTTGACTCTAAGGGAAGTCCTAGGAGACTGTTCTTATGTAATATGATAACATGAAAGGTATGATGCTTATGATACATGTTGTTACTCCTATATGAAGTTGGTGACGTTAATGAACATGTTTTTGGTCTATATTGCTTTATGAGATGATGACTACCTATGTTACAAGTTATATGAAGCAAAGCTTTAGTTATGGTCTCCTACCTTATCTACTTGGTTGTGTGGTGTTATGGGGCTTCACATGACCATGGCACTTGTAGGTTAGGGATGTGATCATTGGTAAGTATTGTGTGTTATGTTTATATGATCTATAGAATATGAAATGTTAACATGACTCTATGATAATATGTCTTTGATTATGATAGTGTTGTATGTTGATGAAATCTTTAAATTATATATATTCTACGATATGTACATTGAAGACATTCATATAACTTAGCATAATTTCCAAAGAAATGATAAATGATCCTTTTTCATGCATGTCCTTAAATGTTATGTGTATATGCCCATACTTAGTACATGTGGCGTACTAAGCCCATTAATTTATATTACTACAAATGTAGGGCCCGACCATTGAAGATTAAGAAGGTCGAATGAAGAAGCTTGGAACTCTTTCTCCAAGTATTGGTATGTCCTCATGTTCGGGGATGCTATCTTTTCATTATTCTAGCTGACGAAGACTTTAGTAGATTTTAAGAATACTCGTATTTCCATTTATGTTCTTTGGATTCCTTTGTATTAAGGCCTATATGGCATATTGACTATTTATTGGCTAAGTCTATATTTGTAATCTTTAGACGGTTTTAATATGAGAGACAAGTTTTAGAATATTGTATGTATCCTATTATAAATGTTAATTATGAAGTCTAAGTATACTTCACATAGTATGTAAAAGATTTAAATTTTCCGCAATTTTAACTGATGACATGTTATGAAAAATTATAAGGGCTTGTGTGAGTCCTCTGAGAGGACGACGAAGCTGGTCGCATCTGAGGGGTGATCTCTAGATGTGACATTTAGCCTAAAGAATGGTGAAAAACTGCAAAGAAGTCGCCCTAGTTCATCTTCTAATTCTTAAGAAAGAAATTTGCATAGCAATGACATTTTCATGGTTCATTTTGTAATTAATTCGTGACTTCCCTGCGATGGAGGCTCCCATCCCGCCACAGCGGGTCCATCCTAAAGGATTTTATAGGAATAAAGAGCTAAATTAAGAGTTACAAACACTTATTTCACAACACACCTTAATCCCATGACACTCGAAAACTACCATTTCATGCCAAGATGAGTTCTAAAAGTTCTACTTAGCCGAATTCAATTTCGTAAAGTAGTATTACGTCATTGCTATCGACTCATTCAATCAAATTCATTTTCAGATCTCTCCTAAATTATCAGATTTCCCTATACCTAACTGCCTCTTATTTCATCGAAATCTAGACTAGGCTAGGAATTCTCAAGTTACTACGAAAATGTTTTCGGCCCAAAATTTTCCCCGATGGCTTTTCTTTAGAGATGGGAACAAGTCGTTAGACCAATAATGTAAGTCAACCTAAACTCTGGTACCAAATTATCACGATCTAATTTCTGAGGTCATAATTTCACCTACTTTACTCCACCAACAGGTAAGCCTAATCCTTCACCTTCATTTATGAGCAACAAACTACAATCTAGAAGCCATGAATAAGGTGTAAAAAATGTATCACAAAGAAAAAAGGGAGTAATATAAGAAAATAGAACAAGGAACCATCCCAAGACCTAACATCAAATAATAGTTGAGCATTTAATCCAAAACGATACTAATGGTTTTCAAAACTCCAACACAAGTAGAAGTTCTCTCTAAATATAATATAAAGACTAAGCGTAGCAAAAAGAGATGAAAATACGTAGCTCCAAATTCCAAGAGCTCGCCTAATATCAAAACTGCAAGCTGCTCTACATGATTCCAAATCAAACGTGATAATTAGAAATACGATTTGTAGGGAGAAGAAGTGTAGTGTGAGTACAAAAAATGGTACTCAACAGTCAACAACCAACTCAACTTAGAAGATAACACAAGCATAAACATGTAATAAAAAGAAAAACACATATAAAAAAATAGGAGATGTTGAACTAGATAGACAATAAGCACAAGAAACAATATATCATGAGTAAGAAGCGAGTCAATAATGTACTAGGAGCGCAAGCCAAGAAACGATTTATAGGCAAATAGATTCCAAGTCAACTACCTAGGGCCATAAGCACCCACATCTTAAAGTCTACGGTCCAACCCTATCAACTTACAATAAAAATATTAGAGAACAACAAGTAGTCAAATAATAATCTAACCATACCCCCATAAGATTGAAAGTGATAAACAACAAACATAACCAAATAAAACCTATAAATTGGAGGGTGCAAACAATTATACTGGAGATAGGAAATGCAAATGAATTCAGAGGATGCAATAGAACCGTATGTAACCAAGTGTATGGACCTATCTCCTTGTTGCTAAGGTGAGGTAGGACCTGTGTGGTTCTCTCTTCATATTTGGTGGGTAATAAAGACAAAGGAATCCATAGGGACATGTGTAGTGTGTATACAATGCCTGGCGCTTCAATCGTGTGATAATCATGAGCAGCTAAAATGATGCAACAAAGGGAGGCCACGTGCTCACTAGTCAAAGGTACTATGTGTATCCCGAATGCCTCAAATATCTCAGGTAGTTAAGGAGCACGTCCCTAAGACATCATAATATTAAAAAATAGTAAATTAAGTGATCCAGATGGTTTGACTCCTGTTAAAACTAGTTTAGAATAAAAGTAGAGCAAACAATAAATCACCATGAATGCTCGGTATGCCAATGCATGGACTGAGATGGTACCACAAAACCCACGACACGTATCATAACAAACATCTAAAACAACGCACTCAAGTCAAACAATTATACATCCAAGAAAGCCACACTATGAAAGGACAGACCTGCATATGGCCTCGAGGCCAAAAATATAAACAATCTTAAAAAAGTATAACATGTCAGCTTCTCAGCAAAATGCAAAGGACATTATAAGAGTTCTTAAATCCGTTAAAAGGGAAATCATCTCAAGGGACAACACCCTACCCCAATCATACCACTCATGTCCTTGATTGAGCATAGCAGGACACCAACCCGTGACTATGACAAGTCGCCAATTATGCTACTACTCCTATAGGGTGAAAAAAATAATTACATGGGCGGTAAAACACCATATAAAGAACTTAAGTTCCAACCTAATCTAACAAGAATAAGCACGAACATGTACACCATTATTGAAGCTATGCCTAAACTAAGGATCTCAACGCTCGCACTAAGCCTAAACCTCCTACAGAATAGTGGAAAGATGGAATAAAAAGAGGAGGCCTAGACCCCAACAAGTAAAAACAAAAATTACATGAAGTCAATCCTAGGTATAATATAAGAATCTCAATCAAGAAAGGACATCGAAGCCTACCTCAAAACCGACCACAAGCGCTTCAAATCCACTACACACGATCTACCTACTTCTAAAAATGCCTCTGTACAATATTACACTATCAAATTCTTGATCACGACGCCATTAAAAACGTTTCGACACTAAAATGTTAACAAGTGGAGAAGGACGCAAAATCATCTCAATATAGGAGTGTGATACCCGCACTAGGAATCCTAAATGGATTCTATGAGAAGGTCCTAAATATTCATCAATCTTTTATTCCAAAATTGAACGTAATTCGTGGCCCAAATTGGACAAAACAACAACAAGCAATCAAATCAAAATTTAAGCTAAATGGAGATAAAGGTAGCAACTTGCTTGTGAAATTTACCTCGAATGAAGGGTCACCAACACAATCCAACCACTCCATCATGTAACCTTAACAACTAAAATCATGTGGGACTTTGAATCAAAAAAGTCTGAGTTCAGACGTAGGATAAATCCCAATTTTACTTGGGCTTGTCACAACTGACTTTATGTGTAGGCCAGTCGGATGGACGTAGCAAATGAGGGGTGGGCGCATAGACGCGTGTGCCAGATATCGTGCATGAAGTGGAGCCCTCTCTTGGATGTGCTGGCCAAGGTGGTTTCTAGCTGTGAATGTGTCTAAGGGTGCACGAACATAGGGTTCTCCTCATTTTATAGTTGAAGTGCTAAAGGGTCTGAAACTTTGATGGGATACTCGAGAATTATTCAGATTCTCGTGCATGCAAACGAGATATGCTACCCTATAAAATTAGGTATTTCAGACTCAATGGAACCATTGAAACTTCCATCCAAGGTCGTTTCAATGAAAAGTGTGTACCACACCTAATTTTCATTTTTAGCCAAAATCCACAAGGGTCCTTGGGATTAGCCACAAAGCCTCGGGACCCCAAAAATGGTTGTTCTAGATAAAACTCAAAAATCTAGAGGTAACCGCGTTGACAAAATTATCATGTGGGTTTGTTAACTCACAATGTTGATTAAAGTCAAAGTTAGGACTTAAGTCAAAAGCTTAAATGCCTATAGCGCACAGACTCACACTGAATCCTTGAGAGTCATGCCAACTATGAGACTAGCCTAAAAGTACATTTTAATGTCATCTTCCTAAACATTTGATAAAATGTCATCATTCAAGGTTCAAAAGTTCCAAAACTTTTAACTCGCATAAAAGCTAAATGATTGACTAGGTGAAAGAACTCTCAGTCCCACGAAGTCATAAATAACTTGGGGTCACCACATGAAAGATGTAAAGATTGAAAAGATCAAAGATGAAGAACATGACCTGGAGGGTCATTACAGTATCATATGTTAGGTCAAATGCATAGATTGATAAGTCTCCCATGGTCCCACAGTAAGACAAAATAGGTTTTATCATTAGGTCACACAAGCACCACTACACTTGGCATTGCATCTTATTACATTGAATATCTATATCATTTGTGAACTCGTGAGGGCCTTTTTGTTGAAATTGTGAAAGATGAACTTGGTCATTTGTATTGTTGTTATGAAATTGTTGGAGTGTTGTTATTGAGATATGAGCTATTTAAATTGTGCACTATTAGGTGTGCCAAGTTTAGTGCAGGTTGTCGTTGTGAAGATTTGGTTAAGAGTACCAGTATTCCATATTACTTAACTTTGCGTTGTGGAGTTTTCTTTCTTAGTATTGTCTTTTTGTATTAACCCCTTTCTTATACACGTCTTTAGGTTTTAAGCTCGCATTAGAACCATTACTCTTTCCTTTTCTACATCTGAGGCTTACTGTGAAAATTGGCCAGGTAACTGTTTTTCATCTCACTGAACCCTCTCACTTCATTTTGTGATCTTGTTCTATTATAGAAACAATGTCATTTGAGACTTGTATTTCCTTCCAGTTCAATATAACACGTAAGAGGTTTGTACATGTGACAACAAGGTTTGGGGGTGTATTTATGTTGATTATAAATTTCCACATTATTTTATATAATTAGAGTTTTATTTTCATTCTACTTCCATATTTATAGTATTATTTGGGTTTTAGGCTGACTTATCTTGGTGTGATAAGACGAGTGTCATCATGTCCAATTTTGATCGTGACACGTATTTCTTGATTTGATTTAATTTCTTCTTTAATTTCTACTTACATCAAATATTTATTGTTTGAATATCTATTGGGAAGGGTCCACCTACAAAGGATCCTTATAAGACTGTTAGCTCATTAGTTTGTTGGCCTCATTAACCCTATCCGTTACTATATAAATACACAATTATAGATGTAGGGAATTAATGTTTTTCCTCTCACAAACTCAATACAAAATCAATATTGTTGGAAATATTTATTTGGTCGGGTTCACCCATAAGGAATGGTAATAAGCCGTTTACGCCATTAGTTTGTCCTCCTCGTTAATCCTAGACTCTAATGCATAAATACACCATTATGTATGCAAGAAAATAAAGGGTTTCCACTCACTAACCAAATATGAGACAATAAGTTAGAACCAACTTATTTTCACAAAAAACTTTTCCAAGCAAAATATTTTCCTTCATACCAAACACCCAAATCATCACATCATGAATTCATTTTTAGCATAACTAGTTATGGATATGCTTTTCATATGTATCCATGTAAACTATTAGAAAAAATTTAAACTGGTATACATGATATTAATCGTAATGATAAAATTATTCTTTATAGTTTGCATCCATATCTTAAGAAATCATTTTATTCATTGATTTTGCTGAACACCAAGCTCAAATATTATTTGTTGAGTTGATTTTTCTTCTTCATTTTTATATTTAACTCAAATATTTATTGTAGGAAATATCTATTGGGTTAGGTCCACCAATTAGTGGTGCTAATAAGCCGGTTAGCCATTAGTTTGTGATAAACACCCCTTCAAAAAAATTTCGAACTAAGACTCGAACCATCCTTTGTAGTGAGTAAATTTTTCCAAGGAATTTAAAATTTATCAAGTATTAATGTCATTTTACTAAATTTAGCACCTTGATTTTAAAAGAGAATTAAATTTGAAATAACAAAAAGCTGAATTTTGGAGAGTTAAGCTAAGTATGAGTTTTGGATCAAATTAAAACGACCATAACTCCTAGAACAGGACGAGTTATGTTCAATACAAGATACCATAGGAAGGATCTTTGAGTTATCTTTCCAAATCCGTCGAGTTTGCTAAATTTGAAATTCGGATGAGTGAGATATGACTTTCTGAAGTTAGGTTGTCTAGTTAAGGAAAGTTAGCTGAAAATAGTGAGGGATATTTTGGACTTTTCCTTACCCAATAAGATTTAATTCGTTTTTAGTCATATTTTAGGGTTATAATATTTTAGGTTCAGTTTTATAATACTAATAAATGCCTAGGCTTTTAGTTCAGAGTTCAAGAAAAGACAAGAAGAGAAAAGAAGAGAAAAAAGGAGGAAAGAGGAAAGGATGAAGGAGTTCTACAACGTTCTTGATTTTAGTTGCGGATTTTAGCCATGGGATTAATCCCTAAGAGGTATGTAAGCTTTAATAGTGTTGGTTAAGTTAACCCACACGCCAATCATGTTATTTTTCAGCGAAATTCCATGCTTAAATTTTAGAGATTAGAGTTCTTGATGAGTTCTTGATAGGTGTTCTTGAGGTTCATTCTAAATCTGGTTGTGTAGAATTTTTGATGATTTATTTATCTCAAATTGAGTAATTTTAGTGTTGTTTACTGTAGATTAGAATATAATTAAGTTAAGTAATTGAATACAAGATAGGGGAAGAAACCGTTAGATTTTAGGGGATTTAGGGTGAGAAAAAGAACAAAAGTGCTCGGCAGAATTTTCTTGGTTGGTTCCTGGTGCGGCGCGCTTGCCAAAGCGCCCCAAACCGACCTCTTTATTTAAGGGGCTGGCGATCCACGCTACCCATAGCAACAAGATTCCCTGCCCCATCCAATTTTCCTCCTATTGCTCCGTTTGAGTTCGTTTAAAATGCAGTTTCACTCCTTTTCTATTCTACCTAATCTAAGATTCTTCTAAAAACCTAAAATCAGTCCTAACATGATCAAAACCTTGAATTCATAATTCAAATTCAAGATAGAGTTATGAGTTAGGTTTTTTTTTTTTGAGAATTCTTTTAAAAATTCTAAGAAAGTCCTTTTGAGGAGTCTTCTACCACTTCTAGTAACATGTTTTAAGACTGAAGAGTATTTATTCATGAGTCTACAATATCACCTAGATCCTTCATATCATTAATTATAACTCTTGAATTCAGAAATCATATTCAAGAGAAATTTAAGAGTAGAGTTCAAGAAAACTTTTAAGTTAAATTGTGAATTCTGTCAGACCCATCCTTGATTAAGCTAAATTTTGAGGAAGTGAACCAGAGAATTAGAAGATTCATATACATGAGTTCTATGTAGTTATGTAGATCTTTTAATCGAATTGTTTCAAACCTATAATTCCACATAAACTTCGTAAGTTGAGCATCTTTCAAAGAATTGGTATCTTCAAGTTCTAAGCCTTCAAGTATTGAGTTCCTAGTAAATCTTTGAGATTGATTTCCTAATCATTTGATTATTACATTTTATCCATGAATTCCTTAAGTTGAATTGTTCATGCCCATAATTCCACATGAACCCCATAAGCCGAACAATCTTGAGAGAAGAAGTTCCTTTGAGTTCTCGAGTTGAGTAGTTCACGCTCATAATTCCGCATGAGCCCTCTAAGTTGAAAATCATGAAATCATCCATGAACATGAGACCATGAACCTTGAATGCATACATCAATTCAAAGACGTTAAGATTCAAGTTTAAAGTTCAGAAATAATTTAAAGTAAAGTTTTTAAAGGTTTTTATGAGTCTTATTTAAAAATTTTTAACTTTGTTTTTAAGAATCAAGTGTCAGCTAAGTAAAGAATAGGTTGATGTTATTTTCTTTAGAGATATAAGGGGACGAATTATTCCCAAACAACTTAAAATTTTTTAATGAAAACTCTGATTTCCAAAGGAGCCTGAGTGCTAGTTTTTTTTAAAAGAACTATAGCTTGCTAAAATAAGCAAGCAGGGAAACTAAGACTTCCAAGGTAGACTTTGAGCTAAGTATTTTGAGAACTAATCTCAAACAACAGAATCAATATATTATTAAACATAAGAGCAGTATATGTTTGGGAATTGTATTGAGCACCGATATAGGGGAGAGTTCAAAAAACTCACAGCCTCCATAAACTATGTAGCCATTATGGGTAGAAAAGGGTCATACTTTTTAGATGATTTCTTTTAACAGTTTACTAGTGGATCCATTAGGTAGTTCAGGTCCAATACTCTGGCATGGTTAGGATGGCCGGGCAGCCTAGGCCGAGTAATACTGTATCATCACTATAGCTCTTAAGTGATTGTTTTCGGTTAGAGAAACTCTCACAGAAGTTATAATGTTTTTATATACACCAGTTATTGTATTTTCATATTCATTTCAAAGTTATGTTGTATCCTTGTTATACACACAGAGTTGACATCATGTTTTAAAACAATTTTTCTTTATATTGCACTTGTTTTAAATTACATTATATTGAAATGAGGTTAGTTCAGTATCAGGAGTTAAGTATCTTAAACTAATTTGTTCTTCATTGAGTCGAGTATCATATCTTTGAAGTTTAGTATCGAATCCTTGAGTTGAATATCTTATTCTTGTGTTTAATGAGTCTGAATAGAGGTAAGTATGTTTCCTTTTTATTCAAGTTTCAAGCTTCTGTTATACTTTAGAAACTTTCATACTCGTAAATTCCCCATACCGAGCCATTTGGCCAGCATCTTTTGATAATGCAGACACAGGTATTCAGGATAATCAACAGGAGCTTTATTGATAAATCGAGATTCGAGTTAGCTATGGTAAGCCTCCTTGATTCTCAAGGATTTTATTTACTTTTCGGTTTAGTTATGAGGTCATGGTTCTTGTCCCGACTTCCATCATAATCAATTAGAGGATTCATAGATAGTCAGTACTGTTGGAGAATTTGTATTATTCATTTATTTTATTAAATGTTTTAAAGACTAAAGTTTCCTATTTATTACGAGTATTTGATTATTCAAAATTTTCATTTGAGTCAAAGTATTGTAATAGAATTTCATTATTTAAATCAGTTTTAAGCTTTATCATACTTAAGTTAGTCTTCCACTTGTATTCAGCCAGGATGAGGGTTCGCTTGGGGACCAATAATGGTCTTTGAGTGTAGGCCACGTCCAGGGTGTAGACTCGGGTCGTGAAAAAATTGTTATAAGAGCACAGAGTTTAAGTGTCCTGGGGTGTCTGTCAATAAGATTTTATTTATGGTTGTAAGGGCCACTTCTATGAATGAGGTACTATAGACATTTAAGAATAGTTTCGCCTCTTTCATAATCTTAATCGTGCGAAAGATATTAGTCATAGAGATATATTATAACTCGTGTGTTCGCTTATTCATTTGACTATCCATCATACTAGAGGTGGTTGAAAAATTAAAGTTCAAAAAACCGTATCGATGAGTTGTTCTTAGAATGATTCTTGAGAACGTCATTAGACTCTAGAGGAGCTTGTGAACATACCAAGACTAAGTTAAATGTTCAATTTTAAAGGAATGCACCCATATTCATTTGGATTGTGCATTTGAGTTAAAAGTGAATTGTACTGTTTTCTTTAAGCCTTGTTTTAGCTGATGTTCTTTTTAAGAAGTATGTTTAGAGCTTGGGTAAGATTTTCACCCGAAAGAGTAGCATGTCTTATGAGATCATGAGCAGTACTAGTGAAAGAGCCCTGAGTTAGAGTAATGTATGCAGAGGGTTAGTAGTACTAATAAGGGAGATAGTGATGGGGAAGATTATGTTACTATAGTTATGCACCTCAGATTATTGTATGACCCCCAAAATGAATTAATTTATATAGAAACACACTTGTGCCTAATAAGCTTTTTAACATGTTAATTAAGTATTTTAAAGAATTTTTGATTGATTTGTAGTCATTTGGAGGTCAAACGTCCAAAAATGTCCGATAACATTTGAAAGTTAGCCTTGAGACGTGCATGTGTGTCTTGACATGTTTTATGCGGTTTTTGGTTAAAACTTATATGGAATGTATTTAAAATTTTAATTAATGTATTTACGTTGTCAACATCCGGGCACGACTCCCCAAGGGCCCTGCAAAAAGCCCTCAAAGGAGGACCCAAAGTCTTCCTAGATAGTGCCTTGGCAGTGTCTACCTATGCCAGTCAATCGATGGCCAGTAGGTGTGGTGACGCCTCGTCGATGGGTGGCATCACTCCATACTAAGGCATGGATAAAAATCAACCAATACAAGCATCAGACCCAAACAACAGCGAGCAAAATGTCCCGTCGATGGGCATACAGGGCGTAGGTTGCTCCGTCGATGCAACATGCAACTCCACTACCAGGCACACTATTTCATCAAAGGGTGAATGGGAAATTCACCCCACGTCCTAACCTAAACATAGGTGGTTAGATTAGATATTTTTGGGTATACTAAATTCGTTAGAAGGATCTAAACTCCAAACCCAATTCATATTACAAAATTATACTTCCCTCTCCCAAAGAAACCTCTCTAGAAACCTCCATTGGAGATGAAGCTCAAGAACAGCTTGGAGCTTGTATTCCCATGGATTATTCATCATTATTTCGTGGTAATCTATAAGGTATGGTGATCCTTCATCTTTAGATAACCTTCCATCTAAAGTACTCTTTCAAATGTTTTTGAATGAAAGTTCATAATCAAACTTCCTAGTTTTCAATCTAGCCATGGGTTCTTTCTCAAATTAATTTCAAAAGAATGTTCTGATTAGTTGATAATAATTTACTGATTTTTAATGTGAATGTCAATCCAATTTCATGATGAACCCATGTTCCCTCCGATTCTTAAATTAGCCTATGTTATGGTCATTGTGATCTTGATTATGTGTTGATTAAATTATGATTCTAGCATGTTGAATTGCTTATCTCTACTTCCTACCATGTAAATTGAGTATGAATTATGTGTAATGGATCTAATATGGATCAAGGCTTGAAGATTTGGTAATATTGACTTATGCTCTTCTATCTTTTATTGATTGTTAATGTAGAGTACTTGATATGATCTCCATTCTAGGGTAATTGAAGTATGATTTCGTTTAGAATAAGATATCGTTAGATACTGTCCTATATCATATTATTGATGAATTATGAGTATTTATAATTGATGATCAATTCAAGGGAGTTTTGGTAAGATTGATCTATGTTCTTCTATCCTCTATAGATTTATAATGGAATGTACATAATGTGATCTTAATTCTAGGATAGATGAGGCATGATTTCGTTTATGATTAAGATACATTTAGCTACTTCCATATACTTGAATTGTTGATGAAATATAAGTATTGATCAATGGTGATAAAAGGTTGATGAATTGGTAAGATTCGCCTACATATATATATATATGTGTGTGTGTGTGTGTGTGTATGTATATATATATATATATGTGTGTGTGTGTGTGTGTGTGTGTATATATATATATATATACACACACACACACACACACACACACACACATATATATATACATATATATATATATGTGTGTGTGTGTGTGTGTGTGTGTGTGTTGATTATATCCTTGATGTTTAATTGATGTTATATGAATGTGTTGTTATGATGATCACACAATGTGAAGCTTATGCCTAGTTTCTATTCTAGTATATGATCTAGGTTGTGTGGCTATATGTTATAAGCTTGTGAATGACTATGTTAGGGTTAGGTTTAAGTGCTTCCATTAATGAGCTTTAATGGTTAACGAAACCTTACCTATGTACCCCTACATGAAGGTGTGATTATCTAATGTTAGGAGTCTTAAATGTAAAAGTTGAAGTTGTCTTGTCTCCTATGCTATTATGTATTGTGTGTTCTATGCTTGAATGTGCATTGTGGTCTTAAGAGGGTGTCTGCCTTAATAATGTTTTTGGTATCCCTTGTAGGATCATGTCGACCAATGTACACACACTTACACCTCATGCATGCTTACAAGTAGCATAGGTTCATGGTGTCTAATGAAAGGGTATTCTCCTATGCACTTGTGTCAACTATATGCATGTATAGTGTATGTCTATGAAGCATGCTATGTATCCCTTAACTAGGATTACTTGGTAGGTGTACTAGTATGAACAAGGGTATGAGACCTTGTCTATGCATTAAATATGTGTGCCTTGATAGGATAGTTCCTAGGTTAATTCTATATGTACATGAATGTGATTGCATGACTAAGCTATGAGCATGACTTATATATGAATGTAGTGAAGTATGAACATGTGTGGGTTATAGGTTCCATGAACTATGCTTGCCCTATAGGATCTAGCAAGGTATCTCACCTAATATGCTAACATGTGTTAATGTTCTACTTTGGCCAGGTAGAGCACCTTCCCTTGGTGTAAGGCTCTACAACACCAAATTCCATATAGCATCCATGGTCTTAGAGTCGGTTAAGGTTATAGTTTCCCTAATGTAAAATGGACAATGAAAGTAAAGTAAGGACCCTAACTAGGATAACCTAAGGGAAGTTGTTTAGTGTAGGTGAGGGTATGTGACTTTACTTATACATTTCACAAGTAGCTCTTGAAGGGAGTTCTAGGAAGGTGTTCTAATGTATATGTATATGTGTTGTGTTTCTCATGCATTATATCGTATTCTTGTCTACTTATTTTGATGACATACATGGTAAGGGTCCTAATCTGTCTATATGATGAGCTCTTACCCTATATGCATAACGTCAGTCTTAGTGACTATATGAAGATGAACTTACTTGATATATGCATGAAGTGAGTGATATGCTTGTTGTCCCTTGATAGGTTATTTAGTATGTCTGAGGTTATGGGGATTCATATGTACATTGCACTAGTAGACTTATATTGGGGCTATGAGTAAGGTCTTATAAAGAGACTAAGTACAGTGAAGTTAGCATATGTGAATATTGACTATGGTTCACTGTAATGGCATTGGAGTCTTCACATGAAAGTGTCTTGTGATATGTTAAACTTCTATGAATGCATGTATTGAGTTAGGACGGTTTTATGTATGAATACCTTGTGGCTTTAAGGTGATTCATTGCACCAAGTATCACTAGAGGGTTACTTGGGAGGTTAATGAGTTAAAGAAAAGAAGTTCACTGTAAAAGAAAGGAGTTCACTGTAAACGAAATATGGTTACTCTAAAGTGGTGCTTAATATGCCTGAAATGCAACATATAGTTTTATGTAATGTTGTTACCATTGAATATGCCTAATTAAGTATGTAAATGGTATAAAGTTTATTGTATCAAGTTTTATGAAGTTTTCATAAAAAGGCATAATGCATGGTTTCAAAGCAAAATGTCCCCTTTTAAAAGGATGCTTTTGCATGGTTGTCATACTTAGTTAATTCTTGTAACTATACCATTCTTCTTTACCTTTTAACACCAAGTGTAGGGTATGGATGCTTAAAGGATGTCTCTATGGTGAAGGGCTTGATATTTGTTTCTCAGGCTCAAAGAAAGGAATCCTTAAGATTCAAAGATGTCCTATCTCAAGTTTATGTTAAAGTCATGTAATAGTTTAGTTATGTATTATGTTATAAGGTTCGTGTCCATAATGTACTATAATGATGTTGAGTCTAAGATGGCAAAGAGACTTAGAGTCTAACTATTTACTTATGATATTTTTGAAGTGATGTTTTAGCATGTGATGTGCTGTGAAAGTTTTAAATTTTTCACTAAATTTACCTACGAAAATGCGATGAATGATAACTATGGGCTTGTATAAGACGTCCAAGAGGTCAAGTACGCCATGTTACTTCTAAGGGGTGCTCCACGGTCGTTACAATTAAAATGAAGAGCTTTCCCTTGTGGTAGACTAAGAAGGGAAGAGTTTTGAAGAGCTCAGGATATGAGGTAAAGTAAGTGTTGCAAGTCAATATGAGTTAGAGTATGCCTTAACTAGAAAGGGGTTATGATGATGTATCATCGGGTAGATAATGACCAATTGTTAGTGTTGAATATAAGATCAAAAGTATTCATAAATTTATAGATCTAATTCAGGCTTATGAATTTTAAAAGGAGAACCTCATGGTATTCAAGGGATGATAGAGTTATTTGAGAGATAATGAGAAGTAAGTGAGTAAGAAGTACTTAAGTTGTGAAGTAGAATGTGATGGTAATTCGAGTATGCAGACTAAGAGGTAAGGATTGACTAATTGTCATGAAGTGATCGTTGACAAGTGTTTTCAAATTACCATAGTATTAATGAGGTATGGTATAGTAGTTAAGCAATCGTAGTAACATTCGCGTTTAGTAATGAACATTAAGCTTGAAGTTGATATGAGTGTCATGATCCAAAAGAATGATAACATAAGGGTGATGATGTTAGTCTTGAGATTTAATTTAGAAGACTTGACATAGAATGGGTGAAATATTAAGAGGGTTGTTACAATGAATGTGTGTAGTAAAGACCCTACCCTTGAGATAAGGGCAGTGAAGTGTGGCTAGGTCACAAGTGTAAAAACATCATTAAGAGGAGTAGACTAGTTAAGAGATGACGGAATAGGTCCATGCCTTTCAAGTGTCAGATTTAGACCTAATAGAGATAAAAAGATGAGAAAGAAAGTAAAGTTTTGAGAATTTCATAAGGATCTGGTTAGTAGGAGTCCATGGAGTTGTTAGAGTACTAGTCTTAAATGTGGTGTTTCAAAATATTAGGTGGATTATTGAGATGAGCAATGTGGTGGTAAAGAGTAATAGTGTTTGGATGAGATTCCAATAGAAAGGTATAGAACCCGAACCTAAGTATTTGGGTTATGCTTGAATATATTGAAAGTGTACTATAATAATCATATCTTGGTAAGAGTAACACCATTCTATACCCAGTTCAGCCGTCATTCGAGGATGAATGATCCCAAGGGGGAGATATTATAACAACCCTGAAATGTTTTTCGAATTAAGACTCGAGCCATCCTTCTAGGTGAGTAAATTTTTCCGAGGAATTTAAAATATTTTAAGTATTAAGGTCAGTTCACTATATTTAGCACATTGATTTCCAATGAGAATTAATTTGGAAATAATAAAAAGCTGAAATTTAGGAGTTAAGGTAAGTATGAGTTTTGGATCAACTTCAAATGACCATAACTCCTAGCACATGGTTCTTTAGGTATGCTAAAAGATACCATAGGCAAGATATTTGAATAATACTTCCAAATCCACCGAGTTTGCTAAATTTTGAGTTCGTATGAGTGAGATATGACATTCTGAAGTTAGGTTGTCCAATTAAGGAAAGTTAGCTGAAAATAGTAAGGGGTATTTTGTTCCTTACCTTACCAAATAAGATTTAATTCATATTTAGTCATATTTTAGGGTTAAAATATTTTGAGATTCAGTTTTATAATCCTAATAAACACCTAGGGTTTTAGTTGAGAATTCAAGAAGAGAAAAGAAGAGAAAAGAGGGGGAAAGAGGAAAGGATGAAGGAGTTTGTCAACGTTCTTGAGTTTAGTTGCGGATTTTCGCCATGGGTTTGATACCTATGAGGTTTTTAAACTTCCATAGTGTTGGGTTCGTTCACCCACACGCCAATCATGTTATTTTTCATCGAAATTTCATGCTTAAAGTGTAAAGATTACAGTTCTTGATGAGTTCTTCATAGGGGTTATTGAGGTTCATTCTAAGTCTTGTTGTGTTGAGTTTTTGATGATTTATTGAAATCTAATTGAGTAATTTTAGTTTTTTTCCTGTAGAATAGAGTGTAACTAAGTTAAGTAATCAAATTCAAGTGATTGGGGAAGAAACTGTTCGATTTTAGGCGATTTAAGATGAGAAAACGAACGAAAGTGCTCAATAGAATTTTCTGGATTGGGGCCTGGCGCGGCGCACCTGCCAGAGCGCCCCAAACCCACCTCTGTACTTCGTGGGATGTCTCTCTGCGCCACCCATAGCCCCAGGGTCGCCTGCCCCATCCAATTTGCTTCCGGTTTCTCCGTTTGAGTTCGTTTATAGTACACCTTCACTCCTTTTCGATTGTAACTAATCTAAGATACTTCTAAACACCTAAAATCAGTCCTAACATGACAATGACCTTTAATTCATAGTTCAAATTCAGGGTAGAGTTGAGACTTAAGTTTTTTTTTGAGAACTCTTTAAAATATTTTAAGAAAGTCCTTTTGAGGAGCCTTCTACAACTTCTACTAACTTGTTTTCAGACTCAAGCAAGTGAGTATAAGAGTGAAGAATATGTATTCATGCGTCTACAATATCACCTGTATCCTTCATATCATGAACTATAACTATTCAATTCATAAATCATATTCAGGAGAGAGTTAAGAGTAGAGTTCAAGAAATTCTTCAAGTTAAATTGTGAATTCTTTGAGATCCATCATCGATTGAGCTAACTATTGAGGAAGTAAACAAGAGAATGAGAAAATTCATGTACATGAGTTCCATTTAGTTATGTATATCTTTGAGTCGAATTGTTTCATACCTATAATTCCGCATGAACTTCGTAAGTTGATCATCTTTCAGAGAAGTGGTATCTTCAAGTTCTAAGACTTTAAGTGTTGAGTTCCTAGTACATCTTTGAGTTTGATCCCTAATCATTTGATCATTACACGTTATCCATGAAGTCCTTAACTTGAATTGTTCATGCCCATAATTCCACATGAACCCCATAAGTCGAACAATCTTGAGAGAAAAAGTGTCTTTGAGTTCTTGAGTTGAGTAGTTCATGCTCGTAATTTCACATGAACCCTCCAAGTTGAAAATCATGAAATCATCCATAAACATGAGATCATGAACCTTGAATCCATAATTTAATTTAAGGAAATTAAGAGTCAAGTCTAAAGCTTAGACGTAAGTTAAAGTAAAGTTTTAAAGGTTTTCAAGAGTTTTATTTAAACATTTTGAACTTTCTTTTTAATATTCAAGTTTCAAGATAAGTAAAGAGTAAGTTAAAATTCTTTTCTTCAGAGGTATAAGGGGACTAAGTATTCGCAATAAATATAAAATGTTGTAGCATATAACTAGTAAGGAAACTCTGAACTCCAAAGGAGCCTTAGGGTAAGTTTTATGAAAAGAACTATAGCTTTCTTAAAGAAGCAAGCAGGGAAACAATGATTTCCAAGATAGCCTTTGAGCTAAGTATTTTTGAGAACTAATCTCAAACCATAGAATCAATATGTTTTTAAACATAAGAGACAATATATCTATTGGGGTAGTATTGAGCATCGATATGGGAGAGTTCAAATAACTCACAACACCCATAAACCATGTAGACATCATGGGTAAAAAATGGGTCATATCTTCTTAGATGATTCCTTTTTATAGTTTACTAGTGAATCCATTAGGTAGTTCAGGTCCTATATCTTGTCAAGGTTAGGATGGCCCGGCAGTTATTGTATTTTCATATATATTTCAGAGTTATGTTGTATCCTTGTTTAACACACAAAGTTGACATCATGTTTTTAAACAACTTTTCTTTATATTGCACTTGTTTTAAACTTTTTTATATTGAAATGATATTAGTGTATATCAGGAGTTGAGTATCTTGAGTTAATTTGTGCTTCATTGAGTCGAGTATCATATATTTGTAGTTTAGTATCTAATCCTCGAGTTGAGTATCTTATTCTTGTGTTGAGTGAGTTTGAAAAGAGGTATTTATGTTTCCTTTTTATTCAAGTTTCAAGCTTATGTTATACTTTAGAATTTCCCTTATGTACTGAAAAATTCCCTTTGAGCCATTTGGCCTTCATCTTTTGATAATAAAGACCCAGGTATTCACTGTCATCAATAGGAGCTTTTTTGATGCATCCGAGATTCGATTTAGCTATGGTGAGCCTCCTTGATTTTGGAGGATTTCACTTACTTTTAAATTTAGTTATGAGGTCGTGGGTCTTTTCACGACTTCCATCATAATCAGTTAGAGGCTTTATAAATAGTCAGTATTGTTGGGGAGTCTGTATTATTCATTTATTTTATTAAATGTTTGAAAGACTACAATTGTCTATTTATGGCGAGTATTTGATCATTCAAACATTTCATTTGAGTTAAAGCATTGTGATAGAGTTTCATTATTTAAATTTGTTTTAAGCTTTTGCATACTTTAGTTAGTTTTTTGCTTGTAGTCAGCCAGGATGGGGGTTTTCTTGGGGACCAGCAATGGTCTTCGAGTGCCAGCCACATCCAGGTGTAGATTTGGATAGTGACATTTTTCCTCTTCCTTAGCACTAGCTCTTAATATACAAATTCACCATTGTGGATGCACGAAAACAAAGTTTTCCCAATCACTAACCAAACATAATAAAAAATTTGAAACCAACTTATTTTCTAAGAAAACATTTCCATGGAAACATTTTCCTTCATACAAAACACACAAGCCATCACTGCATGAACTCACTTTTCGCATAACTAGTTGTAGGACGTGTGTTGCACGTGTTTCCATGTAATTCATACATTCGGCTATTGAGAGAGTTCTTCTTTATAGTTTACATTCACATATTAAGAACCCATTCATAACTCTAATTTTGCTGCAAAAGTTGCTAATAAGTTCTTCGTCTAATCTGATGTGAACTTGATCTAACCGTATAACACAAATCTCAAATCTTATTTGTTGAGTTGATATTTCTTATTCATTTCATATTTTCATCAAATAGTTATTGTTGGATTGGAATCCGTCCTTGCCTCTGGTGTCTGAGGAAGAAAAGGAAGCTGAAATATAGGTGTTAGAGAGTCTAAGCGGGGTTGTATAAACGAACTGTAAGCGGGGTTGTATAAACGAACTCCTTTATAGTTCTCATCCATATATTAATAACCCATATATAATTTTGACTTTGCTACAAAAGTCGCTAATCAATTCTTCATCTAATCTTTTTTGAACTTGATCTAACTGATACACTCAAAATACACCTCCAAAAATAAGTATAAGCGTTTGTATCAAGTAAAGAACCCAACTATTAGGTTAGGGTCGATCCCACGAGGAAAATGGTTTAGATTTAACTTCAATGTATGATTACTTCTATTTAGTCAAGTCTATTTCGAAAATAGGAAATTAAAGGCGGGATTGTGTGAAACAGAAGTCTTTTAATATCTCTAAGTGAAATAATTAACTAGAGTAAATCTATTGTATGTATCAAGATGTGAGAGAAACTAGGGTGTAAGTGTTCCCCATAGGTTCAAAACGTCATATCCATAGCTAAAACAATTCTTCCCTAGTGTTTTGCATGCAAAGTGATAAGTTAGGTATCTCTAAGTCCTTGGTCCGACACTTAGAGAATTTCACCCCGTACCTTGGTCCGGCTACGTGTGTCTACATTACTAACCCTTACCTTTACTTCATATTAAGCATCATATTCGATGTATGACTTAGTTATTACTTCGCACCAATCGAAACTAGCTTATTAGATAGTATCCCACTAAATCTATGTTGATAATTCTTTTCTTATTAACTGCCTCCTTGGTCCGGCAAGTAGAAATAAGGCGAGTTCTAATACGTGCACTCGTTAAAAAGACTTCGAAGAGAAATAATTATCAATGCATGCAATAACCTACATGAGAATTGTTATTAAGCTAGGTTTACTTTGTTAATCACCCATGATTCCCACAAGCCTAGTTGTGGATTTAGTTACCCATGCATAGAAGAAAACAATTCATAGTGGATAAACAATAAATCATGAAATTACTTTGACAAATTCGAAGAAAATCCAGAAATACAACTTGAAACAACAAGAAATCACTTAAAACCAGATCTGGAAATTTGAATTAATGTCAAAGTTGCAAAAACCAAATCTCCAAAGACAAACTAAGAATAGTAGTAATAGAATCCAACCCCAAAAAATGAGGTTTTACACAATATTTATAGAGAATATTGTCCTAAATTAAAAGAAATTAAAATAAGGAAAGTTGTCAAAAAAAAATGCGGATGTAATCGATGACCCCCACAGACGGTCCGTCGATAAAAATGGACAGTCGACTGCTTCCTTCAGTCCAGACTTAGCATCTTTTTTTCTCCTTCAACTGGCATCTTCTCTGAATCAATCAACAGACAAAAAACACAGTGTGTCGATGCGTCTACGGTCCGTCAATGCCTTCCGTCATTCCATACTTAGACTTTCTTCAACTTCGGGTACTACGACTATCTCTGATTCAATCGACGATTCAACAGGACAGTCCGTCGATCAATTGATGGACCGTCGATCCTTCTGTAGCCCGATACTTTGTAATATTTCCCCGAGATTCTACAGATACCTGAACTTTCAATCGACGGTCACCATCTACGATCCGCCGATGGCCTTTGTGGGTCACCTTTGCACTAAATCTCAGCTTCCTTCTGTGTTTTGGTTTTGCACACCTTTCCTTCAAAACAAAGATAAAAAAATATTAAAACATCTACAAAAAGGCTCTAGACACACACCAATCTTAAGGAAAAAGCATTGAAAGTATTGTAAATCCAAGGTACATCAACACCTTCAACTTAATTTCGTTGTTTGTCCTCAAGAGACGCACTATGACTCAACAATAACACTTTGTACAAAAGTATCCTTTTTTATGCTTTCGCAATCACATGACTATCAATCCCAACTTTTTCTTTGCTTTAGTGCTGCTTCTGGTCTTAGGTTTTATAAGCTAAATCATGTGGATCAGAACATTAAATAAAATCACCATGCACCGACACCTCTACTCTTTTGCTTCTCGCCAAGGTACCAACTTTCTGATATTTCAACTAATGTCCTCACTTCAAAAGAAATCCTCCTCCTTCACACAGTGATTTTAACTTTGGGTACAAGGATAATTATTCAACACTCACGCTCAAAACCAATTCAGACCTAGTTAGTACTTGTCGCTATAGGCTTTCCCTTATTTTCACTGCTTAAGTTCACCACATTAGACTCTTAGGATCATGATAGGACTTTCTTAACTTGTAACGCGAGCTCAAGGTCAGGTACAACACATATGGGTACACTTTAGTGACTTTTTTCCCTCCCTGACATTTCGGCTAAGCGTCCTACCTCTTTCATTATCTATCAAGCCTTACTTTTCTTTTCTTGTCATCTTTGCCTTGCTTTCACCTTTGTTCTTTGTGGAAGTGACTCTTGTTTTTTTTTTCAACTCTTTTATTTATTTATTTATTTAATTGATAATTTTGAATGAGTCACCTCTCTCGATCACTTTTGGTTTTCTTTTCCATATTACCCTTTTCATACAAACTTTTTGGGTCAGCACTCATATTAGCCTTCCTCAACTTATAACTTTTCCATGAGTCAAGCTACACAATACCTAAGGTTGGGTCAAGGCCAAGACGAGTTCAGTTTTTACAATTGCCACCCTCAACTTATGCTTTTGGCCTAAGTTAAGGTGCACACGTCCAAGGAGGGACCAGGGCCAACACGTTATACCCAGGGAATGTGAGTTGGTGAAGAAAATAAAGGTCTATTATAGGCTAAACATATTTGGATAAAAACAGATAACAATTTCATTTGGTTCACTTTACTTTAGTCTAGATGTTTGCTAATTTGAGCAAAGGCCTTTGATCCTTTCCTAGTTGTCTATAACATATTCGTTTTGCAGGACTAATCGCGCAAGTTCTAGATAGGTACCAACAGTGGAACGATCAAACTTCCTCACACTGTCTTGACACCTCTTACCCTATCAGATGGTCGGACACCTAGTTTGAGCATTAGATTGATGGTCATGCAGTGGTGCATCTCTATGTCATGATTAGAGCCAACATATTCAACTATAATATATATTGTCATGCAAGCATTTTCTTAGAACGGGATATCATTTATACGTAGCCATCATGCTTCATATTTCAGTTTCATACATTATACAAGTTACGACATGCCGGTTCAACAAGAGAGTAATCAGTCTCTTGGGGGAAAAGATCACACGAAAGAAAACCCCTAAGAGAGGATCGTGAGTTGGACTACTCAAACTTCACCCTAACACTTACTTTCCTTTTACCCTACCCCCAACAAAAAAACATGCAATTGTCCCCACTGCATAAGAAATATAAAGACAGGGTGGTAGGTGAAGCAAACCTGAGGCACATAGAGCCTATGATCAATAAGCAGGCGGGTCCGGTTTCCTGGAACCCGTAACCTCAATAGTAGGGTCACCCTCAGTGGTGCTCCTCTCAAAAGCCTCCAGTCTAGAACTAGATGTCCCAACAACCAACACTCGAGCTTTCATCTGACGGGTCTCCTCATCAATCAACGAGACTCTCACGTCCTCAAGGTACGCCCGCTCCTTCTTCCTTTCATGGGAATCCTCTCCCTCAGTGGTGTGGATGTAATGGCACCTCTTGGCACGTTCACGTGGCTCAGACAATGGTGTTGTCGGGGCAGTGATCTCAAGTGGAAGGATCAACCCCTTAGGCCAACTCTACTGTAGCCGCCAAATCCTCACTCAACGGCCGCAACACAACTCTTGGACCTCTCTACGGTGCCGCCACATTTGCCTCATCCATGATGAGACCTATATCCACCATCCCAGCCGGAGTAAAGAGTGTATCATTGTAACACCTTGAAAATCCAAGACACATTGTAAAGCCTAACATAGGTGTCATAAAGTCTAAACACTGTTTCTAAGTCCATTTTTAATGAATATAGGTCATTTAGGAGGTTTAAGAACCAAAACATCCAAAACATTCGGGATGTCGGTTTGAAGGGATGTTAGTCTGCCTTGGCCTATTTGACTAACTTTTAGGAGTCGAAAATGTACAAAAATTTGTGGAAAGGTATCTAATAGGTGTTTGAGTTGTTTCATGGTTGAAACGTTGGGGTACGACTCCCCAAGGACCAACCAAGGGCCCTTGAGGAGGACCACAGTAGTTTTATGCAACACTGCCTGACAGTGTGCATCGACGGGACAGAAGATAGCTCATGTGTTGATCGACGAGGCATCGATGCCACATTCTTCCCACACATAGGATGGTGGAGAACGTCCGTTCACCTGCACAGCCTCTGTACTCATTGACGGAGTGCAGTGGTGCACGCTACGATTCGTGTGTGGATCGACCGAGCGTAGATGCCACCATCGTCCCACACTTAGACAATTTGGTGGAAGCCCTCGCCTTCACAGTCTCTGACCAAGATGTTGGAGTACAGGATAGGGCGGTTATCCGTGACTCACAGACACGCATCGATCGGGGTCTCATCTGTGAGGTCGAGTTTCAAGGCCAAATTTTAAATGATTTCACTTAATTAATCTAGTGGTTTATGGGTTAGTTGGGGATTAAATGAAGACTAGTTAAGTTGATTAAGTCCCACTATAAATACCCTTAACCCTAATTAACCTAAAGACAACTCTTAAATAAACTCTCTTCCTTCTTTCTTCTTTCTCTCTCTAATTGGAAGACTCCATAGAATCTTACCTTAGGAGGTGAATTGGGGGCTGAAAAAGGGTGGATTCATATTCAATTCTCAACAAAACATTAAGGTATGGGTTCTATGCACCTTTGAGACTCTTTCCTCAAAGGGTTCCTTCAAAATAGATTTCAGAATGTTGGGTTTTCTTATGGGTTTCATTCAATTACGAAATTGAAGTTATGGATTGAGTTGTTAATGAATTCCTATGGTTATATTCAGTACATTAACATGTAATTCAACTTGTTTATGGTAATTGTTGATGGTTTGGTCTAATTTGAAGAATATGATCCTCTATCCCAAACCCTAGGTACTGATCTTGATCTATATTCAATTGAGTGGGTTGTTGAATAGATTACTATCCTATGACGTTATTATGATTAAATTAAGATGAAATATAGGCCTATCATGCTAGTTCTTGAGCTGTGATTTAGATTATGAATTATAATGTGAAATTAGCCTATGTATCTTGTATCAAGTTCTGATATAAAGATGAATTGTGTTATAGAGATGCAATTGGGCTTGTTATTCTATTGGTTATCATTGTGTGATGATGTTACTCCTAAGTTGGGTTGAGTTATGAGTTGATGGTAAGACCTTGATGATAGATTATGAGGAAGACTTGATAATGTCTTAAATCTCTATCTTTACTTCCAATTGTGATTAATTGTTGTTAAGTCATGATATTACATTGGAGTATGTCTTATACTAGGATTATAGGGTGGTATGATCTTGAATTGAAATGTCATAACTATGTGTGAGGTTGATTAAGGTGTCTGTGATATAGGTATGGTGAAAACTATTAACGTGCCTTTATATGTTATGAAATGCTAATGTGTTAACCTAACTTATATGAATTGTGATGAAAGGACTTATACTGATAAAATTCTTATTGAGCTATTGATGATGATGATTATTCAATGGGTAGACCTATAGCCTAAATTAAGTTATGATTGATAATTAAAGGCTTAAAGACATTTCAAAAAAGGGACTCTAGCTTAGCACCGAGTGAACTAGATAGAGGATTGTTTCTTCCCACATAGGGAAGGTAGGAACACTACATTACTCTTTAGATTGGAGACTATAATGCATCGCGCATAAAGAGGGTCCAAAATAAATCTCCTAGTTCCTTAACAATGTTGCCCCCCATAGGAATACTAGCTAGTGGATATATGTAGTTGCTATGTTACATGTTTTGGTACTACCTTGGCAAGTAGTCCACCTTCTTTCGGTGTAGGGTTTTATGACACCAGATTCCACACTAGCTCATGTGGTCTATGTCAGTTAGGGCAAGATGTTCCTGAAAAGGTAAAACTAATTAAAGGAATTGAACTCTAACTTGGATAACCTAAGGGGTCTAGCTTAGTCTAGGTAGGGGTATTAGACTCTACCTAGATATTGCACTAGTTAGCCTTGAGGGGAGTCTTAGGAGGAAGTTCTTATATATGTGTATGTTATGATAATATATGAGGTATATTTGATGACCATGGCACATTATTGATACTATATGTTGATTAGTTCACTTATGAATATGCCTTGGGTTATAATGTTAATATATGATGAAATGTAAACCTAAATGCCATGATATGTAAAGTTGAACATTGGTCATGTTTTCTTGTTAAGGATACTTGATTGATAAAGGTTATGGGGCTTTGCTTGGTCATTGGACGTGTTGACTTAATAAGGACTTGTGAGTAGTTGTCTTGCTTATTATGATATGTTTAACTCTTATTCATTCTTGTGATATTATTCCTTGATGTTAGTGTCATAGTAAATCGTGCTTTAAAGTATGTTGGATAATTATTACTTGTTGACATAGTATGCATGTTGGGTTGATTGATATGACTTACTTGACTTTGCATTAAGTCCCTAAAGGGGTAAAATTACTTGTTTTAACTAAAAAGTCCCTTTTAGCATGTTTTGCTTGTGTATGTGCATAAGATATCATTCTTAGTACATATGGAGTACTAACCCTATTTTATTCCCTTTTCCCAAACATTTTAGGTTCCGCCGTTGAAGAGTTTGGAAGGCGACGTTGTTGAACGCTTGGATTTTTCCTTTCATCCAAGTTGGGTAGGTCCTCAACTTTCTAGGGAAATGCCTTCCTGTAGCTTTGGATTTTGTCATTACTTATTGACACTATCATTCCTTTCCCTTTTAAGTGAATATTGTGCTTTCGTATGACCTATACATGGTCTTGTTGAATTGATGTAAGGGTTATGCCCATATTGTGATATTTGTTTAGATGGTATGAGATGAGACAATCGTTAAGACTAATTCTATACTTTTATATATGTATGTGCAATAAAAGAAGAAGGCTATGTAGTTTTCCTATATGAAGGGTCTATGTAAACTCGATATGAATATATATTATGTGTAGGTAGAGGTCTATGCAAACCTCCAAGCAGTGATAATGAAAGTTTTAAGTTTTACCGCATTTTTCAACCTATGAATGTAATGACATGAAACTAAGAGGCTAGTCTTAGTCCTTCAAAAGGATGACGATGCCGGTTACGTCTAGGGGGTAAACCCGGATGTGACAAACTTTGTATTAGAGCATGATGTTAAATATCATTGAGTTATGTCTCTCTCTCTACCACATCTATGTAGGTTTGTATTCATAATTGTGAAGCATGCCACCCTTATGAGTAGGAACCTATATGATGCTTAGGAATCACTCTCTTTCTTGGAAATCTTATATCCTGCCAATAGAGTATACTTATGGTGTGCTGTTGCATCTAATCCTATTGTTGTACTTATAGGAAGCATGAACACTCAAAGGAATGCGGATCGAAGACTTCAGGAGGAAGTTGCTAATGCGGGAGCTCCTCCCCATAATGAGTAAGTTCCTCTACTTGAAGAAAAATACTAATGTTGATCAAGCCCCGGCTAACCCTCCACCTATGACGGAGGCGGAGATGAGGGATATTCTTGCTCAAAAGGCCCAAGCAATGACTGCTCAAGCACAAGCCGCGACGGTTCAAGCCCAATCAATGATGGCCCAAGCCAATTGGGATACTGCTCCCCGTTCTCATCAACAAGTCACTACTATGACTTCCCGTGTAAGGGACTTCTCTCGAATGAACCCTCCTACTTTCTATGGGTCTAAGGTTGATGAATACCCCCAAAAATTCATTGATGAGGCCTAGGGGGTGTCTTCAAGTGAGAAGGCCGAGTTTGCCACATACCAACTCAAGGATGTGGCTCAAACCTTGTTTGTCCATTAGATGGATAATAGGCCGTTGAGGGATGGTTCTGTGACTTGGGAGATTTTTAAGGCGGCTTTTCTAGATCGGTTCTTCCCTAGGGAGATGAGGGAGGAGAAAGTGATGGAGTTCATCAATCTTTGCCAAGGAGGAAAGAGTGTACATGAGTAATCTTTTGATTTCATTAAGTTGTCCAAATATGCTCCTTCTTTGGTCTCCGATCCTAGAGACCAAATGAGCCAGTTTGTGATGGGGTATCGGAGGACTTACAACAAGAGGGCCAATCGTCCATGATACATGACAACGTGAACATTTACCGTCTTATGGTTTATGCAAGAAGGATTGAGGAGGCCAGGGATAAGCGGAAAAGTAGAGATGCTAACAGAGCAAGGTCATTTGATGGAGGTTCTTCAAAGAATAGTCTTGAGATACAAGACAAGCCTAGATTTAAGAAGTGGGTTTCTAATCAAGTCTCTTCCAAATTCCCAAGAGCTAGTGGTGATAGGGTGTCTAACCTAAATTCAAGAAGGTAAAAGGTACTAATTCACCAAATGAGAAGCCAACTTGTAGAAAGTGTGGTAAAAATCACTATGGTGATTGCCTTAAGGTGACAGATAATTTCTTTAGTTGTGGCAAGAGTGGGAACAAGATGAGAGATTGTCCAAAATTGAAAAGTAAAGACAAGGGTAGTGTCCAAGCTCAAGCAAGTGGCTGTAGTGATGCTCCAAAGAAGAACCACTTCTATGCTCTCCGCTCTAAGAGTGATCAAGAGACCTTTTCCGATGTGGTGACCGATATGTTAAAAGTTTTCTCTCTTGATGTATATGCCTTACATTATCCTGGTGCTACTTTATCATTTGTTACACCTTTAGTAGCTAAAAAGTTTGAAATTTTACCTAATATTTTTCATGAACCGTTTATACTGTCTACTCTTGTGGGTGAGTCGGTTGTTGCAACAAGGGTGTATAGAAATTGTCCTATAATGTTTACCAATAGAGTTTCTTGTTGATCTAGTAGAACTCAATATGCTTGATTTTGATATTTTATTGGGTATTGATTGGTTGCATGCATGTTTTGCATCCATTGATTGTAAGACAGGAGTGGTGAGGTTTAACTTCCCAAATGGACCCATTGTTGAGTGGAAAGGGGGAAATTCTATTCCTAGAGGTTGTATTATTTCTTGTCTAAAAGCATGAAAAATTATCTCAAAAGGTTGTGCTTATCATATAGTAATAGTCCAATATCTAGACTCCAAAGTCCCTCCCATTGAGTCGGTACCCGTAGTGAGTGAGTTTCCGAAGGTCTTCCCAAATAACCTTCCTGGTATTCCTCCCGAATGAGAAACTGACTTTGGCATTGATTTGCTACCGGATACAAATCCCACATCAATTCCTCCTTATCGTATGGCTCCGGCCGAGTTGAAAGAGTTTAAGGCTCAACTCAAGGATTTACTAGATAATGGTTTTATAAGGCTTAGTATTTCTATGTTGGGTGCTACGGTTTGTTTGTGAAGAAGAAAGATGGGTCCTTGAGAATTTGTAATGATTACGACCAACTCAACAAGGTCACCATTAAGAATAAGTACCCTCCTTCTCGAATTGATGACTTATTTGACCAACACCAAGGGGCTAGTTACTTTTCAAAGATAGACTTGAGGTCGGGGTATCATGAACTTAGGGTGAGAGGTGAGGACATACCAAAGATGACCTTTCAGACTAGGTATGGGCATTATGATTTCTTGGTCATGTCTTTCGGTCTCACTAATGCTCCGGCATCATTTATGGACCTAATGAATAGAGTATTACAAAATTACCTTGATTCATTTGTCATTGTCTTCATTGACGATATCTTGGTATATTTGAAGAATGAGGATGATCATATGAGTCATTTGAAGGTAGTATTGCAAACCCTTAAAGAACATCAATTGTATGCCAAATATAGTAAGTGTGAGTTTGGGTTGGGGTCAGTGACATTTCTAGGGCTCATAATCTTTAGTGAGGGAGTGGAGGTAGACCCAAGGAAACGGAAGCGGTGAAAAACTGTCTAGACCTTTGACTCCGACTGATATTAGGAGTTTCTTGTGTTTAGCGGGTTAGTATCAAAGGTATATGGATAGTTTTGCGTCCATTGCGTCTCTTTTGACTACTTTGACTTAAAAGAGTAAAAAGTTTGAGTAGTCGGAGGCATGTGAGAAGAGCTTCAAATTGTTGAAACATAGGCTCACTTCCACTCTAGTGTTGACTTTACAAGAGGGTACAAAGGGTTTTGTTGGTTGTTGTGACGCATCCCAAGTAGGTTTGGGGTGTGTGCCTATGCAATACGAGAATGTAATAGCTTATGCCTCTAGGCAACTAAAGGTACATGCGAGGAACTACCCAACTCATGACCTTGAATTAGCAGTCGTGGTGTTTGCTTTGAAAACATGGAGGCATTACTTGTATGGTGTTCATGTTGATGTTTTTACCAATCATAAGAGTCTCCATTATGTGTTTACCCAAAAGGAGTTGAATCTACGAGAAAGAAGGTGGCTAGAGTTGTTGAAAGATTATGATATGAGTGTCTTTTATGACCCCGGAAAGGCTAATATAGTTGCGGATGCCCTAAGTTGGATGACTATGGGTAGTGTATCCCATCTTGACGAAGCCAAAAAGGACCTAGCAAGGGAAGTACATAGATTGGCTAGGATGGGGGTGAGGTTGGAGAGTTCTCCGGATAGGGGTGCTATAGTTCATCATAACTTAGAGCCATCTTTAGTGGTTCAGGTAAATTCCAAACAACACCTTGATTTAGACTTAATGGAGTAAAGAATCGATTCTTGGAAAGTTAAATGAATCATTATCCTTAAAGGGGGGATGGTGTGTTAAGGTACCAAGGGAGATTATGTGTTCCTGATGTAGATTGATTGAGGGATCGGATCCTAGAAGAAGCACATGGGTCCCTCTACGCAATTCATCCGGGGTCGACAAAAATGTACCATGACCTAAGGGAGATATATTGGTGGGAAGGCCTTAAAAGGGACATAACGGAGTTTATCGCTAAGTGTCCAAATTGCCTACAAGTAAAGGACAAACACCAAAACCCGGGTGGCTTACTACAAGAGATCCAAGTTCCTACTTGGAAATGGGAAGACATCAATATGGACTTTGTAGTAGGTTTACCTCGGACCCAAAAGTCCTATGATTTATATGGGTGGTTGTGGATCGATTGAATATGTCTGCTCGCTTTATTCCTGTCAAGTCTTCATATTCGGTAGAGGATTATGCAAGAATCTTCGTAGATGAGATTGTGTGCTGCCATGTCATTCCGTTATCTAGCATATCGGATCAGGGTGCACAATTCACATCTAGATTTTTGAGGTCGTTCAAAAAAGGGTTAGGTACTACGGTGAAGTTGAGCATTGCTTCTCATCCCCAAACGGAGGGTCAAGCGGAGCGTACGATACAAACCCTTGAATATATGCTTAGGGCGTGCATTATTGATTTTAAAGGGAGTTGGGATAGGCATTTACCTTTGTTGGAGTTTGCCTACAACAATAGTTTTCATTCATCCATTTCCATTGCTCCCAATGAAGCTTTTTATGGTAGGAGGTGTAGGTCCTATTCGATGGTTTGAAATGGATGAGTTGTCTCTTCTTGGTCCCGAGTTGATTTATAAGACTTTGAAAAGGGTTCATATCATAAGGAACCGCTTTTAAACGGCCTATGGTCGTCAAAAGTCATATGTCGATCATAGGAGAAGGGATTTGGAGTTTAAAGAAGGTGATAAGGTGTATTTGAAAATTTCACCAATGAAAGGGGTGGTTAGATTTGGCATGAAAGGAAAATTGAGTCCTCGTTATGTAGGTTCCTATTAAATCTTGCAAAAGGTTGGTGATGTTGTCTATGAATTGAATCTTCCTAGTGAATTGGCTTCGGCCCATCTGGTTTTACATGTTTCTATGTTGAAAAAGTGCATGAGTGATCCCAAGTCCACTCTTCCTATTGAGAATCATGGTGTCAAGGATAACCTCTCTTATGAGGAAGTTCCGGTTCAAATTCTTTATAGGCAAGTAATGAAATTGAGGAATAAAGAGGTGATTTCCGTAAAGGTGTTATGGAAAAATCATCTAGTTGAGGGTGCAACATGGGAGGCCGAGGCCGACAAGCAGTCTCATTACCCTCATCTTTTTGAGAACTAAGGTTAGTTATCCTTTTGAATAATATAAATATGACTAGAAATTGACTATTCTTGATTTTTGGGTGATGTTTTGCACATTATTCATTTTTTTTAAAAAAATTACAATTAAGTTACCATAACATTGCTCTTAAACACTTGAAATCTTTTTTTTTTCTTGTTTTGAGTTATGTTGTGCATCTTGATATGGTGAGTCTTCATGAAATGATAGGTAGCATGTTGTTAAGTTGAACTTTGTGCTAATTGACTCATGTAATGTATTTTAAGCTCATAAGTGTTGTAAGAAGGAAATGCCTCATGATGAAGTGTCTTGAGCCTTATGTGTGGTAATATGAGTTTTGATATTTTCCTTGTTTAAATGACATGATTTATGTTGATTTGATATTGTTGATTGGTTAGGCTACTAGTCTTGAGTCTATTCCTTCCTTCAAAAGAATTTTAGTGTCATTCGGGGATGAATGTTTTTAAGGGGGAGGGGGGATAATGTAACACCTTGAAAATCCAAGACACATTGTAAAGCCTAACATAGGTGTCATAAAGTCTAAAAACTGTTTCTAAGTCCATCTCTAATGAATATAGGTCATTTAGAAGGTTTAAGAACCAAAACGTCCAAAACGTCCGGGAAGTTGGTTCAAATAGATGTTAGTGTTCCTTAGACTATTCGACTAACTTTTAGGAGTAGGAAATGTATGAAAATTGGTGGAAACGTAGCTAAAAGGTGTTTAAGTTGTTTCATGCTTGAAACATCCGGGTACGACTCCCCAAGGACCAACCAAAGTCCCATGAGGAGGACCCCTGTAGTTTGATGCAACACTACCTGGCAGTGTGCATAGATAGGACACAAGACGGCCCGTGTGTGGATCGATGGGGCGTCGATGCCACCGTCTTACCATACTTAGGCTGGTGGAGAAGGTCCCTTCACTTGCACAACCTCTGAACTCATCAACGTAGTGCAAAGGTGCAGGCTATGGTCCATGTGTTGATCGACGGGGTGTCGATACCACTGTCATCCACACTTAGAGAATTTGGAGGAATCCCTCTCCTGCACAATCTCTGACCAAGAAGACTGAGTGCAGAACGGAAGGGGGTTGTCCGTCTACTCACAAACAGCCCATCGATCGAGGTCTCATATGTGAGGGTCGAGTTTCACTGCCAAATTTTATATGATTTCATTTATTTAATTAAGTGGTTTAGGGATTAGTTGGGGATTAAAGGAAGACTCATTATTTTGATTAAGTCCCACTATAAATACCCTTAATCTTCATTAACCTAAAGACAACTCTAAAATAAACTCTCTTCCTTCTCTCTTCTTTCTTTCTCTAATTGGAAGACTCCATAGAAGCTTACCTTGTGAGGTGAATTGGGGGCTGAAAAAGGGTGGATTCATCTTCAATTCTCAACAAAACATTAAGGTATGGGTTCTATTCACCTTTGAGACTCTTTTCTCAAAGGGTTCCTTCAAAATAGATTTCAAAAAGTTGGGTTTTTTCTTATGGGTTTCATTCAATTATGAAATTGAAGCTATGGATTGTGTTGTTAATGAATTCTTATGGTTATATTGAGTAGATTCACATGTAATTCAACTAGTTTATGAAAATTATTGATGGTTTGGTCTAAATTGAAGAATATGATCTTCTTTCCCTAAACCTAGGTAGTGATATTGATCTATATTTTATTGTGATCATTCAATTGAGTGTGATGTTGATTAGATTACTATCCGATGGAGTTATTATGATTAAATTAAGATGAATTATAGGCCTATCATGCTAGTTATTGATATGTTATTTAGGTTATGAATTATAATTTTAAATTATCATATATATCTTGTCTCAAGTTGTTATCTAATGATGTATTGTCTTATAGAGATGGAGCTGGCCTTGTTATTCTATTGTTTATCATTGTATGATGATGTTAATCCCAAGTTGGGATAAGTTATGGGTTGATGGTAAGACCTTGATGATATATTATGATGAAGACTTGGTAATGTCTTAGAATATCTATGTTTACTTACAATTGTGATTAATTGTTGTTAAGTCATGATATTACATTGGATTATTCCTTGTACTAAGATTATAGGGTGGTATGATGTTGAATTGAGATGTCTTGACTATGTGTGAGGTTGATTAAGGTGTATGTGATATAAGGATTGTGAAAACTATCAATGTGCCTTAATATGTTATGAAGTGCTAATGTGTTAACCTCACTTATATGAATTGTGATGAAAGGACTTATACTCATATAATTCTGATTGAGCTACCGATGATGATGATTATACAAGAGGTAGACCCTATAACATAAATTAAGTTGTGACTGATAATTAAAGGCTTAAAGACATTTCAAAAAAGGGACTCTAGCTTAGCACCGAGTGAACTAGATAGAGGATTGTTTCTTCCCACATAGGGAAGGTAGGAACACTACATTACTCTTTAGATTGGAGACTATAATGCATCGCGCATAAAGAGGGTCCAAAATAAATCTCCTAGTTCCTTAACAATGTTGCCCCCCATAGGAATACTAGCTAGTGGATATATGTAGTTGCTATGTTACATGTTTTGGTACTACCTTGGCAAGTAGTCCACCTTCTTTTGGTGTAGGGTTTTATGACACCGGATTCCACACTAGCTCATGTGGTCTATGTTGGTTAGGACAAGATATTCCCAAAAACGTAAAATGAATTAAAGGACTTGAACTCTAACTTGGATAACCTAAGGGGTCTAGCTTAGTCTAGGTAGGGGTATGGGACTCTACCTAGACATTGCACCAGTTAGCCTTGAGGGGAGTCTTTGGAGGAGGTTCTTTTATATGGTTATGTTATGATAATATATAAGGTATATATGATGACCATGACACATTGTTGATACTATATGTTGATTAGTTCACTTATGAATATTATAAGGTCTAGACACTGTTTTAAGGCCTATTTTAATGTTTATAAGTCATTTAGGAAGTATAGAAACCAAAACGTTCAAGAATATCCATGACGTCCGAAATTAGTTCTAGGAGGTACTAGCGTGCCTAAGCCTATTTAACAAGCTTTTAGGGGTCGAAAAATGGTGAAAATTGGTGGAAGGGTGTCTAACATGTGTTTAAGTCGATTCGTGGTCAAAACGTCTGGGTACAACTCCCGAAGGACCAACCAAGGGCCTTTGAGGAGGACATTTGCACGTTGGGTCAACACTGCCTGGGCAGTGTGCACCCATGAAAGGGCAATCGATGCACCGTGTGTTGATCGACGGGGCGTCGATGCCAAAAATCGACAAACACTTAGCCAATTTGTTGGAGGCCCTCACCTACATAGTCTCTGACAAGGACGACGGACGTGCAGCACGAAGGAGGCCTGGTCCGTCGACTGACCCACGAATCGTCGATCGTGGTGTCAGCAGTGGTACTGCAATTTTCCTGCACGTTTTAAATTAAGTTCTAGATAATTAATTAAGTGGTTTGGTGGTTAGTTAAAGGATTAGGAAAACCTAATAAACTTAATTAACCCCCCATATAAAGACCCCAACCCCATTAGTCTAATTATAACTATAAAAACAAAACTCTCTTCCTTCTCTCTTATTTCTCTCTTCCTTCTCTCTTATTTCTCTCTCGATTGTAAAACATCATTAAAGACTAGATAGGGGAGGGATTTGAGGCTGTAAAGGGACGATTTCACCATCAAATCTTCATAAAACGTTGAGGTATGGCATCTAATTTACATTTGAGACCTCTTTCCTCAAAGGGTTCCCAAAAAATATTTTCAAAAGTTGAGTTTTTATGTGGGTCGTTCTCAATCGCGAAAATTATGTTATGAATTGGGTATTTTATGTTTTATATTGGATAATATGAATTGATTAAGATATATTCTAAACTAATTATGATATATCTTGAATGTTTGGTTTAGTTTAGTTTGTAGAAGATGACCCTTGACCCTTAAACCTTGGTTTGATTTTGATATAAATTAGGTTGTATTTGGTAGAATTAACTTAGTTACTGATTCCATTACTTTTAGATGATGTTGTTATATTAATGATTAACAAATTAGAATGTATTGTAATCTTTCATGCTAGTTTTTGAGAAGATGATCTAGGTTAGAAAGTGAATTAACCTAAGTATCTTGTCTTAAGCTATGATCTAGTATTGAATTTTGATGTAGTGATTCTTCTAGTCTTGTTATCACGTTGATTATTTAGTTATGATGATGTATACCCGAATTTGGTTGAATTGAGCGTTTATGGTAAGGTCTTGATGATGAACTATGAAGGGGACATGGTAAGTCTTATAATCTCTATCATTTACTTAAAATTGTAGTTAATTATGATTAAGTCATGATGTTGTGTTGGAGTATGCCTTGTAGTAGGATTGATAGGGTGGTATGATGTTAAATTGAAATGTCTTAATTATGATTGTGAGGTTGATTAAGATGTAATTTTTATAAGGATGGTTATGACAACAAATGTGATTTATTATGAATAATAATGAAAATGTGCTAACCTCGCTTAAGTTAATTGTGATGAAACGACTAAACTCATACAATTCTTACTAAGCTATGAAGATGATTATTCTACAAGGGTTAGACCCTATGAACAACAATAAGTTCTGATGATTAATAAAGACATTAAAGATATTTCAATAAAGGGACTTAGCTTAGAACCGAGTAAACTTGACAATGGGAGGTGATGACTTCCCATAGAGGAAGATTCACCCTATAGTTCTAAACGTGGTGTTGACCCAAAGAGGGATACTCATCCAATGGATTCCCATGAGAGGAGGCCCAATTTCCAAGTTGTATGTAGAGGGAAAATACCTATCTCTTAGTTCTTGAACTATGTTGCCCCCAAAGGAAGACTAGCTAGTGGATCCACCTAGAAAGCTATGTTTATGTTTTGTTTTACTCTGGCCAGTAGACCACCTTCCATCGGTGTAAGGTTTTACAACACCAGATTCCACACTTAGCTCTTGTGGTTTATGTCGATTAAGGCAAGGGTTCCCTAAATTAAAATGAACAAATAAAGATAAACTAACTAGGTGACTTTAGAGGTTTGATTTAGCCTAGGTAGGGGTATGGGACTCTACCTATGACTTGCACTAGTTTGTCTTAATGGAAGCTTTAGAAGGTTGATATTATGTATGTGTATGATAATGAATGCAAAAGATGACAGTATGATGACTTTATCTGTAAATAATACTCTATGGTGATTGATAATCTTATGAACATGTAATTGGTCTATGTTGTTAAGAGTATGATGTTGTATATCCTTAACAGGTTATGTTATCAAAATTTTAATATTAGCCATGATTCATGTTAGGTCACTTGATTGAGTAAGATTATGGGGTTTTGCTTGATTATTGCACTTGTTGGCTTTATGAGGATTCATGGGTAGTAGTCTTGATTTATTATTATATGATGAACTCTAATCCATGCTTGTGATGTAATTACTTAATTGTAGGGTTATATTGGATTATGGGTTAAAGTATGTTGACAACTATGTTATTTTCTTTGACTTGATGATGCATAAGGCTTTTCAAAGAATAAAGTAGCATGTTTTAATAAAATGTCCTTTTTAGCATGATTTGAGCTTATATGTGAATATGGTATCATACTTAGTAGTACTGGCGTAATAACCCATTTCTTCCTTTTCCCAAAACTTTTAGGTTCTGGTCATTGAAGTGTTTTGGAAGCGACTTCAACAAGGCTTGGATCCTTTGATCATCAAAGTAGGGTAGGACATCGTTTTTTAAGAGAGATTATCCTGCACACCAAGACTCTAAATAGGAAGAATTAACTCGGGATCACCAATAGACTTTTTAAGCATGGAAACATGGAAATTCAGATGAACAGAAGCCAATTCACTAGTAAGTTTCAATTCATAGGCAACCTTATAAACCCTTTGCAAGATTTCATAGGGACCCACATAACGAGTACTCAACTTCCTTTTCTTGACAAATCTAAACACCCCTTTCATAAGTGAGATTTTCAAATACACTTTATCACCTTCACCAAATTCCAAATCCCTTTTCCAGTGATCGGCATAAGACTTTTGCCGACTATAGGCCATTTGCAACCGGTTCCTTATGATATGAACTTTTCCCAAAGTCTTACAAATCAAATTGGGACAAAGAAGCAAAGGCTCACCCACTTCAACCCATCCAAACGGATACCTACACCTCCTACCATACGAGGCTTCATAGGGAGCCATGGAAATGGATGAATGTATAATATTATAATAAGCAAACTCCTCCAAAGGCAAATGCTTATCCTAATTTCCCTAGAAATCAATAATACAAGCCCTAAGCATATCCTTAAGGGTTTGAATAGTACGTTCCACTTGTTACATCCGTTTGGGGATGAAAATGGTACAGAACTTCATCTTAGTACCCAACCCTGTTTGGAATGACCTCCAAAAACGTGAATTGTGTACCCCGATCCGGTATGATGGATAACGAAATACAATGGTGACACACAATCACATCTATGAAGATTCTAGCATAGTCTTCCACTGAATGAGTACACTTGACGGGAATAAAGTGAGCGGACTTGGTCAACCTATACACAACGACCCATTTACAGTAATATTGCTTTTGAGTCCGAGGTAAACCCACTACAAAATCCATATTGATGTCTTCCCACTTCCAAGTAGGAACTTGGATTTCTTGTAGTAAGCCACCGACTTTTGATGTTCGGCTTTTGCTTGTTAGCAATTTGGATACTTGGAAACAAATTCCGCTATGTCCTTCTTCATACCTTCCCACCAATATACTTCCCTAAGTTCATAGTACATTTTTGTCAAACCCGGATAAATGGAGTAGCGGGACCCATGGGCTTCCTCAAAGATCCAGTTCCTCAACTCATCTACCTTGGGAACACACAATCTTCCTTGGTACCTCAAAATACCATCGCCCCTAGGGAGAATGCCTCATTAAGCTTGCCAAGGATTGATTCCTTCAACTTCATCAATTATTTATCAAGGTGTTGTTTGGAATTAACCTCAACTACTAATGATTTATGAACCATGAAACCACCATTCGGAGAATCTTGCAACCTCACATCCAACCTAGCAAACCTGTGAACATCTTTCACTAGGTCTTTCTTGGCTTCATCTATGTGAGACACACTACCCATAGTCATACGACATAGAGCATCCGCAACCCCATTGGCCTTGGTGGTGTGATAGAGGACACTCATATTGTAATCTTTCAACAATACTAACCACCTTCTTTGTCAAAGATTCATCTCCTTCTGGGTAAACACATATTGGAGACTCTTATGGTTGGTATAAACAAAAACATGGACACCATACTAGTAATTTCTCCATAGATTTTAAGGCAAATACCACGACTGCTAACACAAGGCCATGAGTTGGATAGTTTCTCTCATGAACCTTAAGTTGCCTAGAAACATAGGCAATCACATTCTATGTTGCATAATCACACACCCTAAACCCACTCGGAATGCATCATAATACACAACAAAACCCTTTGTATCCTCCGATAAAATCAACACCGGAGCGAAAGTAAGCCTATCCTTCAACATTTGGAAGCTTCTCTCACATGCCTCCAACCACTCAGATTTCTTACACTTTTGGGTCAAAGTAGTCAAGGGAGATGCAATGGATGCAAAACCTTCCACAAACCTCCGATAATAACGTGGTAAACCCAAGAAACTCCTAATGTCGGTTAGAGTCAATGGTCTAGGCCAATTTTTCACCGCCTCTGTTTTCCTTGGATCAACCTCAACTCCCTCACTAGAGTTTATATGAAAAAGAAATGTCACCGACCTCAACCAAAACTCGCGTTTGCTATACCTTGCAAACAATTGATGTTCTTTATGTACTTCCAACACCACCCTCAAATGGTTCATGTGATCACCCTCATTTTCCAATACACCAAGATATCGTCAATGAAGACAACGACAATTAAATCTAGGTAACTTCAAAACACCCTATTCATTAGGTCCATAAATGCCGCCAGAGCATTTGTGAGACCAAAGTACATTACTAAGAACTCATAATGAACATATCTAGTCCAAAATCCCGTCTTTGGTATATCCTAACCTCTCACCCAGACTTGGTGATACCCGGATCTCAAGTAAATCTTAGAAAAGTAGCTTGCCCCTTGGAGTTGATCAAACAAGTCGTCAATCCGAGGGAGAGGATACTTGTTCTTGATTGTGACTTTATTGAGTTGGCGGTAATCAATACACATTGTTAAGGACCCATCCTTCTTCTTTACAAACAATACCGGAGCACCCTATGGAGAAATACTAGGTCTTATGAAGCCTTTGTCTAGTAAATCATTGAGTTGAGACTTCAATTCAATACGACCGGAGTCATTCGATAAGGAGGAATTAAAATGGGATTTGTATGCGGTAGAAAATCAATAGAAAAATCAATTTTCCATTTGGAAGGAATACCGGGAAGATCATTAGGAAAGACCTTCAGAAATTCACTCAGTACGGGGATCGACTCGATTGGAGGAATTTCAGAGTCTAGATCTTTGACTCTTACAATATGGTATAGACAAACTTTAGAGATATTTTGCATTATTTTAGACAAGAGGTTATACAACCTCTAGGAATAGAATTTCCCCCTTCCGCTCTACAAGGGGTTCATGTGGAAAGTTAAAATTCACAACCCTTGTCCTATAGCCAATAAAGGCAAAGCAAGCATGCCACCAATCCATACCCAAAATAATATCAAAATCAAGCATATAAAGTTCTACTAGTTCAACATAAGAAACTCTATTGGGAAACATTATTGGACAATTTCTGTACACTCTTTTTGAAACAACCGACTCACCCACCGGAGTAGACACTATAAAAGGTTCATGAAAAATATTGGGCAAAATGTCAAACTTTTTGGCTACTAGAGGGGTAAAAATGATGAAGTAGCACCGGGATCAAGTATGGCATATATCAATAGAGAAGACTTTCAACATAGCTTTTACCATGTCGGGAGAAGTCGTTGCTCACCCCTAGTCCGGAGAGAATAAAATCGGTTATTCTTTGGAGCCTCACTATAACAACTTGCTTGACCTTGACCACCATTTTCTTGACCCTTCATATTGGGGAAATCCCTAACCTTGTGGCCACTCTTGCTACAACAAAATTTATTTCCCATCCCAACCAAGCATTCACCAAAATGACCCTTTCCACACTTGGCACATGTAGGATACTCATTGGGTGAGTTTCCACATCTTCCCTTTGGGATCTCGGTTTAGTTACCCAATCATCACGAGCCTTATGGAACTTGGATGGATCTTGATTAGAAATCCACTTCTTAAATCTAGGCTTTTCTAATATCTGAAGCCTATTCTTTGAAGAACCTCCATTAAAAGAGCTTGCCCTCTTAGCATCTCTACTCTTTCTCTTAGCCCTTTCTTCTTCCACATATTTGGAATGCACCACAAGTCAAGAAATGTTCATGTTTTTATGTAGCATAGCCGAATGTTACTCATCTTGCAAATAATTTGACACCCCCATCACAAAGCAGCTCATTTCATCTCTAGGATCGGAAACCAAAAAAGGAGCATATTTTGACAATCTAGTGAAATTCAAGGAGTATTCATGAACACTTATACCTCCTTGGTGAAGGTTGATAAACTCCACCACTTTAGCTTCCCTTAACTCCCAAGGGATGAACCGATCAAGAAAAGACTTCTTCAAGATCTCCCAAGTCACCGGACCGCCCCCTAATGGCCTATTATCCCTGCATTAGACATACCATACTTGAGCTACATCCTTGAGTTTATAAGTGGATAATTCGGCCTTCTCACTAGTAGACAACCCCATGGCCAAGAGTATATTGTAGACTTCTTCAATGAACTGTTGGGGGTCTTCTTCAACCTTAGACCCGAAGAATGTGAGAGAATTCATCCGAGTGGAATCCCTTTGATGGGAGACCATAGTAGAAACTTGTTGATGAGGACGGGGTACAACCTCTCGGTTAGCTTGGGCCGTCATATCTTGGGCTTGAGCAATGGTAGCTTGGGCCAACTGGATTAAGGAAACACTTATATGACCATCCGTCAAGGGTGGAGGATTGACCAATGCTTGTTCAACCACGAGGAGGAGCTCCCACATTGGCAATCTCCTCTTCAAGCCTTCGGGCCGCATTCCAGCGAGTGTTCATTTCCTAAAATCACAGAAATAGGCTTAAATGAAAAAGCACACCATAAGTATACTCTAATGACATAATATTAGATTTCCAAGAAAGTGAGAGTTTCCTAGGCATCACGTAGATTCCTATTAATAAGTGTGGTGCGCTTCACAATTATTAATATGAACTTACATAGACGTGGTTGAAAGAGATATTTACAAAAAGATAATTCAACCTCATGCTCTGATACCAAGTTTGTCTCATCCGAGTTCACCCCATAGACATAACTGGCATCGTCGTCCTCTTTGAGACTAAGACTAGCGTCTTAGTTTACATCATTACACTCATAGGTCAAATTTAGCTGAAAATTTAGAACTTTTCATTAGTTTTACTTGGAGGTTTACATAGACCTCTACATACACATAACATATATATATCGAGTATACATAGACCCTTCGTATAGGAAGGTTACATAGCCTTCTACTTTTATTGCACATAAATATATATATATATAGAAAGTATCATAGTCATAATAGTCGTCTCATCTCATAACCATCTACTATAAGTATATCCCATTTTTGCCTAGCCCATATATTTATCAAATAAGACCAATTATAGGCCATACAATGTATACTACTAAATTGAAAGGAAAGAAATGAAAGAGTCTTAAAACTCATAACAATTCCTTAAGGTTGATAGTGTCATCGCCCTCGGAAATTGAGGACCAACTCTACTTGGATGAATGAGAAATCCAAACNATATAACACAATTAGCAATTTGGGCATAGCCTATACATTAATGTAAAGATAGCCATATATAGGCTTTATACATTCCGTACTAAAATGAAAGGAGATAGAACATAAGAGTCATAGAACTAAAACAACAACATAAGCTCAATATTTGCATCGACCTAGGAAAACGAGGACCTTACCTACATGGATGATCAAAGGATCCAAGCCTTCTTCTAATTGCCTTCCGAAACACTGCAACAACTAGAACCTAAAATGTTTGGGAAAAGGAAGAAATGGAGTTAGTGCGACACTTGTACTAAGTATGAGTCCATATTCACATATAAGCTCAGATCATGCTAAAAAAGACATTTTATTAAAACATGCTAATTTTTTCTTTGAAAAGCCTTATGCATCATCAAGTCAAAGCAAATAACATACTTGTCAACATACTGAAACCCATAATCTAATAAACCCTACAATCAAGTAATTACATCACAAGCATGGATAAGAGTTCATCATATCATAATAAATCAAGACTACTATCGATGAATCCTCATAAAGCCAACAAGTGCAATAACCAAGCAAAGCCCCATAACCTTACTCAATCAAGTGACCCGATAAGAATCATGGCTAATATTCAAATTCACACAACATAGCCTTTTAAGGATATACAATATCATACTTTTAACAACATAGACCAATTACTTCTTCATAAAAGTATCAATCACTATATAGTATCATTTACATGTAAAGTCATCATACTATCATCTTTTGCATTCATTATCATATACATACATAATATCAACCTTCTAAAGCTTCCATCAAGGCAAACTAGTTCAAGGAATAGGTAGAGTCCCATACCCCTACCTAGGCTAAGTCAAACCTCTCAAGTCATCTTAGTTAGTTTATCTTCATTTGTTCATTTTAATTTGTCTTAACGACATAGACCACAAGAGCTATGTGTGGAATCCGGTGTTGTAAAAAATTACAACG
Source organism: Solanum pennellii (assembly GCF_001406875.1). NCBI lineage: Eukaryota > Viridiplantae > Streptophyta > Magnoliopsida > Solanales > Solanaceae > Solanum > Solanum pennellii. The sequence goes on from NC_028645.1 coordinate 23,036,536, forward strand.
ATGGAAGGTGGTCTACCGTCCAAAGTAAAACCAAACATAAACATACCTTTCTATGTGGATCCACTAGCTAGTCTTCCTATGGGGGCAACATATTTCAAGAACTAAGAGACAGGTATTCTCCCTCTACATACCACTTGGAAATTGGGGCCTCCTCTCATGGGAATCCATTGGATGAGTATCCTTCTATGGGGATTCGACACCACGTTTAGAACTATAGGGTGAATCTTTCTCTATGGGAAGTCATCTCCTCCCATTGTCAAGTTCACTCGGTGATAAGCTAAGTCCCTTTATTGAAATATGTTTAATGTCTCTATTAATCAATATAACTTATTTTAATTCATAGGGTCTAACCCTTGTATAGTCATCATCATCATAGCTTAGTAAAAGTTGTATGAGTATAATCCTTTCATCACAATTCACATAAGTGAGGTTAGCACATTTTTATTTTTATTCATAATAAGGCACATTGGTAATAATCACCATCCTTATAACAATTACATCTTAATAAACCTCAAATTAATAATCAAGAAATTTAAATTCAACATCATATCACCCTATCAATCCTACTAAAAGGCATACTCCAACACAACATCATGACTTAATAATAATTAACCACAATTTGAAGTATATGATAGAGATCATAAGACTTACCAAGTCTCCTTTATAGTTCATCATCAAGGCCTTACCATAAACCCTGAATTCAACCCAATTAGGGTATAAATAATCATAAATCAATAATCAACATGATAACAAGACTAGAAGAATCACTACATCACAGTTTAATACTAGATTATAGCTTAAGAAAAGGTACTTAGGTACTTTCACTTCTTAATCTACATCATCTTCTCAAGAACTAGCATAAAAGACTACATTCACTCTAATTTGTTAATGATTAGTATAGAAACGTCATCTTATAGTAATTCAATAAATAACAAAGTTAAATGAACCAAATACAACTTAATTCATATCAAAATCAAACCTAGGGTTATGGGTCAAGGGTCATCTTCTACAAACTAAACTAAACCATCAAGATATATCATAAATAATTATAATATATGTTAATCAATTAATATTATCCAATATAAAACACAAACAACCCAATTCATAACATAATTTTTGAGATTGAGAAAGACTTACATGAAAACTCAACTTTTAAAAATATTTTGAAGGAACCCTTTGAGTAAGGAGGTCTCAAAGGTGAATTAGATCCCACACCTCAACGTTTAATGAATATTTGACGGTGAAATCGTCCCTTTACAGCCCCCAAATCCCTCCCCTATCTAGTCTTCAATCGTGTCTTCCAATAGAGACAGAAAAGACAGAAGGAAGAGAGTTTTGTTTTAAGTGTTATAATTAGACTAATGGGTTTGGGGTCTTTATAAGGGGGGTTAATTAGTTAATTAGGCTAACCTAATCCCCTAAATAACAACTTAATTAATTATCTAGTACATAACTTAAAACGTGCATGAAAATTACAGTACCACCGAGGACACCACGATCGGCGGATCGTGGGTTAGTCGACGGACCAGGACTCCTCGTGGTGCACATCCGTCGTCCTTGTCCGAGATTGTGCAGGTAAGGGCCTCCAACAAATTGGCTAATTTTTTCTCAACGGTTGGCATCGATTCCCCATCGATCAACACACGCTCCGTCGATTGCCCTTTGGTGGGTACACACTGCCCAGGTAGTGTTGACAGTTACGTGCAAGGGTCCTCCTTAAGGGACCTTGGTTGGTCCTTGGGGAGTCGTACCTGGAACATTAGACCAAAAATCGACTTAAACACATTTTAGACACCCTTCAACAAATTTTCACCATTTTTCGACCCATAAAAGCTAGTTAAATAGGCTTAGGCGCGCTAGTACCTCCTAGAACTAGTTTCCGCATGTCATGCATGTTCTTGAATGTTTTTGTTTCTATACTTCCTAAATGACTTATAAACAGTAAAATAGGACTTAAAATATTGTCTAGACCTTATGACACTTATGTTAGGCTTTAAGACATGCCTTGGATTTTTGACATGTTACTGGATGGTGCCACAGACTTGGACGTGCCCCTGGAATAGAAGATGTCCAGTTTGGGGCCATATGTACCTTGAAAATAGTATGTTAGCCTCATAGAAATATTAACAAACACACAAAACAATCAAACCAGAAAAATGAAACACAAATCACAGTCCAGTGCAGAACTGCAAGACTGGTTAATGGGCACTAATAATGGCCCATTGATGAACCGACAGTCCGTCGATAGTGTCCATCATTGGAAACTTAGGAATTATTTAGTATTCATTCATTAGACCTCTCAATTGGAAACGATGGACGTGCAGAATGGCGCGTCGATCAATCAACGAACCATAGTCCACTTCCGTTGTCTGACACTTAGAATAAATTTTAAATTCTCACAAATTAGGGTTTCAGTTAGAAATGACGGACGTGAAGAATGGCCCGCGGATCAATCCAACGACCGTAGTCAACTTCCATCATCTCTGAATTCAGCAATTTGAAGGTTGATCAATCGATGGACCCCATCGACGGCCCATCGATCAATCGACGATCCGTCGACGGGGTCTCGAGCTGTTGGTTAGAGACATATTACAGACCTTGTTTATAGTAGCACATTTTGACACCTTTTAGACCCTCATAAGTTTACCCAACACAAATCCATAACTACAAGACCAATTCTTCATCCTTAGGGTTTTGATTTCGCAAAGTTCAAACTCGGATTCAACAATGCTACCAAACCCTAAGTGGGAAAGTGAACAATCATATTTTAAACAAATTACACCACTACCCATTAACTTTCCATCATTCTAAGGGACATATTTCCCATTTTTTACAAGCATACAAACATACAAATTTGTCCCTAAGTCAAGACCCACAATCAAATATTCTTTTCCAATAACAAATGAAGGACAATTCAGTAAGAAAAGGGAATTGAAATACCTGAAAATCGTATTGGAGTGACTGGGTGAGTGATATTTTCAACAACCTATGTGCCCGCCTTTGAACACCGATCGGAGAACGCAAGAGAATGAAGTAGAATTCGGGAAGGAGAGGGTTTTTGGAGTTTGGGGATTTTGGGAGTTTTGGAGATTTTGATGAAAATGGAAGGGGGAGTTATGTTGATATGATGGGAAAGGAAGGAAATAAATGGAGGGAAGTGGTTGGTAAGGAATTTGAAAAGGTTTTGGAGGTTATTTGAATAATTTTCTTTTAATATAACCAGCCGAGTCGGGTCGGGTCACTGATTCTTTCGACTGACGACACCCCATCAACGGACCGTAAGTTAGTCGACGGATCGTCGATTGCATAAAAACATAGAAAAAATCACATGGCATACCTTGGATCTACGGACATTATCGACGTTCCGTCGATGGAACGAAGACTTGTCATGGGGTCTGTAGAACTGTGCACCAGACCATTTTCTGTAGAATTCTTGTTGTGCTCCCTGTACATAGAACACCCATTAAGCTATTCTTTTTGTGTTTTTCTGTAAACTTTTGAGACACGGACCCTAAACTAATCTCTAACCAACACTAAAAAAATAACACCATAAAATGAGTAAAACAAAGCGAAACAACAAAAAGCAACTATTCCTACAAAGAAAATAAAAACCTATTGTTTGCTAGAGGATACACCTTGTGTTGCCACCCAAGAAGTGCTTGATTTAACGTCGTGGCATGACGCATGATCCTTGATTACTCAAACTTCATCAAGGTGATATAACTGAACCACTTCATGGACATTCTCCGCATGCCCTAGGTAGATCTTAATTCTTTGCCCATTGACATTGAACTTTGCATCCTCCTTGTTATCCAACTCAACCTCTCCATGTGGAAACACTTTAGTAACATGGAATGGTCCCATCCACTTTGACTTGAGTTTGCCCAGAAACAAGCGTAACCTAGAGTTTAATAGAAGCACCAAGTCCCCAACCGCATATTCTCATTTTTCAATCTTTTGGTCGTGGTCCTTCTTCATATTGTCTTTGTAGATGACTGAACTTTCATATGGTTTTAGGCGAAACTCATCAAGCTCATTCAACCCATTAAGTCTTTGTTCCACTGCTTCATCCCAATCCATATTCAGTTTCTTCATCGCCCACATAGCTTTGTGCTCTAACTCAACTGAAAAGTGACAAGCTTTCTGATATACAAGTTGGTATGGAGACATACCTATGGGGGTCTTGTATGCAGTACGGTATGCCCAAAGAGCATCATCAAGCCTCCTTGACAAATCAGTTCTATTAGCATTTACCGTTTTTGATAGGATTAGCTTGATCTCTTGATTAGACACCTCAACTTGCCCTCTAGTCTGTGGATGGTACGTAATTTCCACATTATGGCGAACCCCATATTTCTCCAATAACCCTTTGAACAACTTATTGCAAAAGCGAGACCCACCATCACTAATAATGGTCCGAGGTGTGCCAAATTTGGAGAACATGTTATTTTTCAAGAAAACAGTGACACTCATTCCTTCATTGTTAGAAAGCGTTGCGGCTTCTACTCAATTACTAGAATGGGATTTAAAGGGAGCTCTTGCCTCTTTGAAATTCCTCCATCTCTTTCACACCTATCACATGAATTGGCGAACTCATGAGCATCTTGATGAATGGTTGGCCAATAATACCCACACTGAAAAATCTTGTAGGCAGTCTGGATACCACTATGTTGCCCACCCACAGGCGAGGAGTGGCATGCCTCCAAAAAACATAACATCTCAACTTATGGGACGCAACGACGAATAAACCCATCAGCACAACTCCAGTATAAGTAAGGATCATCCCACAAGAACTTTTTCACATCATGCATGAACTTCTTCCTCTGATGGAACGACAAGTCCTATGGGACTATATCACTAGCCAGATAATTAAGAAAATCGGTGATCCATGGAATCAATTCATGAGAAGCGGCTAATATATGATCATCAGGGAAGGTATCATCAATTTTAGACTTTTCACCCAATTCCCACATTGCTTCATCCGCCAATCTGGACAAATGATCGGAACTTGATTTTCAGTCCCTTTTTTATGTTATACCTTAAAATCAAACTCTTGCAATAGTAACACCCATCTAATAAACCTTGGTTTTACATCCTTCTTTACCATCAATTACCTTAACATGGAGTGATCAGTATGCACTATGACTATCGTGTAAAGCAAATAAGAAAGAAATTTTTCGAAAGCAAATACCACCGCAAAAAGGTCTAGTTCAGTCACAGTGTAGTTCTTTTGTGCTTCATTTAGGGACTTACTTACATATTAGATAGGGTGAAGGGATTTTTCCCTTATTTGTCCCAACACCACACCAAGCGCAACCCCAATAGCATCACACATAACCTCAAGACTTACTCCAATATGGAGAAACAATTATGGACGCAGACACCAACTTCTCCTTCAATTCTCGAAACTCCTTCAGACATGATTCATCAAAATAGAATTTACATTCCTTCTCAAGTAATTTGCACAGAGGATGTGCAGTTTTGGAGAAAACCATAATAAACCTCCAGTAGAAACCTGGATGTCTCAGAAAACTCCTCACGCCTTTCATAGATATGGGTGGAGGAAATCTCTCTCAACTTCAACTTTCGCTTGATCAACATCTATTTCATTTTACGAGATGCGATGGCCGATACTATAACTTCTTTCACCATAAAGTGACATTTTTCCCAAATAGTACAAGATTGGAATGTTCACATCTTTTGAGAACCTCAGCCAGGTGACTCAAACACCGATCAAAGGAGTCGCCAAAAACTGAAAAGTCATCCATAAACACCTCTATAGTGTCCTCCACCATATCGGAGAATATTAACATCATACATCTCTGGAAACTGGCTGGTGAATACATAACCCAAACGTCATCCTCTTGAATTTGAACGTCCCATAAAGGCAAGTAAAGGTGGTGTTCTCTTGATGCTCTGGGCAATGAAGATTTGATTGTAACCTGAATAGCCGTCAAGAAAACAATACTATCCTTTTTCTGCGAGTCTATCTTACATCTGGTCCATGAAGGGCACAGGGAAATTGTCCTTCTAAGTCCATGCATTCAATTTCTGGTATTCCATACAAACTCTCTATCTAGTCACCAACCTCATTGGAACAAGCTCGTTCCTCTCATTGGGCACTACTTTCATTCCCCTTTTTGGGCACACACTGAACAGGGGATACCCAATTACTATCTGCAATAGGATATATGACTCCGACATCCAACCACTTAATGATCTCTTTCTTCACTACCTCTCGCATAGGTGGATTCAACCGTCTCTGGTGCTCAATACTTGGCTTGTGATCGGGCATGAGATGGATTTTGTGTGAACTAATACCGGGAGGGATCCTAATAATGTCCACAATAGTCTGACCAATGGATCGTTTGAACCTCTTCAAAACTTCCACCAAACACTCTACTTGTTGCACATTCAAATCCAACGCAATTATTACCTGAAAAGTGTCATCTCTACCCAAGAATACATACCTCAGATGAGGTGGTAGAGCCTTAAGCTCTAATTTTAGAGCCTCATAAATAGATGGTATCGTCAATGGAGACTCGTGATGCTTCATATCTAACTCCAATTTCTTTGGTTTGGACCAATATTCACTTCGTTCAAGTGCCGCAACCAAAGACCCATACTCTCCAATACCATCACTCTCAAAATTCATGATCATTGCCGCCAGTGTCTCAATACCTTAGCAATCTTCGATCTGTACCTTAGACATACTCCCAATCATATAGGAAATAGAAGATACCGATTGGAGCTCACCACTCTGCTTCATGGACCTACAAATGATGAATGTTGCTTCTTCATTGTTCAACCTAAACTTCATCTGGTTTTTTTCCATTTCAACCAAGGAGCGACCCGTAGCAAGGAATGGCCTCCATGAATAATAGGGACCTCAAAGTGCACCTCCCAGTCAAGAATCAGAAAATCGACCAAAAATATAAAACACTCCACTTTCACAAGCACATCATGGAGTATCCCAATGTGCCTCTTCACTGTTCAATCGGCCATTAGTAACCGTGTTGCAGTGGGCTTTGGGTGACCCAAACCCAATTTCTTATAAATAGAAAGAGGCATAAGATTTATGCTTGCTCCTCGATCACACAGTGCTTTGGCAAAGTGTAATATTTCGATGGTACATGGAATAGTCAAAGCACGCAATTATTCCTTCTTATGCACAAGTGACCTTGTAGTAATAACACTATAATGGTGCATTCGGTCATCATCCTCAAAACTTACCGATCTCTTCTTTGTAGCCATATCCTTCATAAACTTGGCATAATCGGGCATTTGCTCCAAAGCTTCTATCAAAGGGACATTGATGGAAAGATGCTTCAACATAGTAATAGAATGCTGATATTACCATCCTCAGTCTTCTTCACCAATCTCTGGGGAATGGTTGAGGTGGTATAGGAATGGGGACTACTTTTTGGTGTACCTCTGCTTCTTTTGCCACTTTGTCTACCAATTCACCACTAGTTTCCACCACCTCGTCATCTTTTATACTCTTATCTTCTACCACAGACGGCATAGGTCGATAAATAATTTTTCTTACCTCCTCGAGTAGTTACTGCCATGCAATGTCCATCATTTTTAGGATTTTGAATGGTATTGCAAGTAAAAGTTCCCGATTGTCGTGGGTTCACAGTAGTAGACAATTGGGCCATTTGTTATTCAAGCTGCTTAATCGGGACCGCATGTGCATCAACCTTTTTTCCAATATTATCCAAATCACCTCTCAATTCCTTTGGTGCGCTCATCACTAGCATCAAACCTTCTCATCATCTTGTACAACATATCTTCAACTCGCACCATACTACCTCCACCATTCCTAGGAAAAATTTCCCAATTTTGAGGTGGATCATATGGCCCACTTTGATCATTTATGTTACTATAATTACCCCGGTTGAAGTTGTTGTGACGTTTGTAGTTTCCATCTCAAACATAGTGGCCCTCTCTATTGTAATTCCCATGTTCTAACCGTGATTTCCTTGACTTTGACGTCAACTTTCCTTATTAGAGCGTCGGGCGGTTTGTCGCAAACCCCCCGTCTGATCATTCACAGCATAAGTATCCTCTTCATAATAGTATTCATCTGTTGGCAATGGTGGTTTAATCAAGTAATTCACTACATTTACCTTCTCTGCACCTCAAGTGACACGTTTCAATACCAACCCAAGCCCAGTTCTCATTTGAGCCATTTCTTCACGAATCTCATCTGCGTTTGGGTTGTGTGTAGCTTGCACTACAAAGGTGTTTCTCCGAGTGTTAGACTTTCTAGTACTCTAAGTCTTATTATTGCGAGAGATTTTCTCCAACTTCTCTGCAATCTCTGCATATATGCACTCACCATAAGAACCACCTGCAATAGTGTTGAGCACTGTTTTATTATTATCATCTTGTCCCTAATAGAAGTACTCTTTCAATGACTCATCATCAATGCGGTGGTTTGGGAAACCTCTCACGTAAGTAGTAAATCAGTCCAAAGAGCTACTTAAAGACTCCCCAGGTAGTGCCACAAAATTGTTCACTCTATCTTTGTTGTTGAGCTTTTTGGACATCGGGTATTACCGTGCTAGGAACACATCCCTCAACTGCTCCCAGATATAGATAGAATTAATTGGCAACTTAGTAAACCATATTGCAGCCTCTACCATCACTGATAGAGGGAACACTCTCAACCCGATGACGTTCATGTGTAAGTATGGCCTCCCCACACAACTCTTGCACACCGACGTCAGTTTGACTATGTTAGCATAGGGATCCTCAAATGTTAGCCCTGAAAACACACCCCTTGCAGTGAGCATCTGCATCAAGATACTAGTTACCACGAACGTGTGCCCCTGCGGTAGAGAAGGTAGGACAAGAGACCCATCAGAATAAGTGATATTGACGTTGCCCCTATAGAACTCTTGATGGCGTGGGATAGGAGGTTGCATCCTCAAAGCATCATCAGCCTGATTTTCCGCAACCACTTGATTCTGAGCATCAACCGATGGTGGGAGATGGCGATTGATCCCATCACCTATATTAGCTGGGTTCTGCTGATTATTCATTCTTCGAAGTGTATGGTTCAGTGTAAGATCGAATGGAATTACTGGTTCTCCTCAACTCCATGTACTTGGCATACACTAGAGCTAGACCTGAGAGAAACAAAAACAAAAGAAAGAGTAAAATCAAAAAATTCTAGACTAAATGTCAGTAATGTTATCAAGGTTAATCTAAAAGCCACTTTCCTCGGCAGCGGCGCCAAAATTTGATACGCTCAAATTACACCTTTATAAAGAAGTATAACCGATCGTATCAAGTAAAAAACCCAACTATTATGTTGGGGTCGATCCCATGAGGAAAATGGTTTAGACTTAACTTAATGTACGATTACTTCTATTTAGTCAAGTCCTTTTTGAAAATAGGAATTAACGGGAGGATTTTATGACACAAAAGTCTTTTAATATCTCTCAGTGAAACAACTAAAAGGAGTAAATCTTTAGTGTTTATCAAGTTGTGAGAGAAACTAGGGTTTAAGTGTTCCCCATAGGTTCATAACGCCACATCCCTTACTATAACAATTATTCCCTAGTGTTTTCGATGCAAAGTGATAAGTTAGGTATCTCTAAGTCCTTGGTCCGACACTTAGAGAATTTCACCCTGTACCTTGGTCGGGCTACATGTGTCTAAGCTACTAACCCTTACCTTTACTTCATATTAAGCATCATATTCGATGTATGACTTAGTTATTATTTTGCACCAATCGAAACTAGCCTATTAGATAGTATCCAACTAAATCTATGTTGATAATTTTTTCCTGTTAACTAACTCCTTGGTACGTCAAGTAGCAAAAAGGCGATTTATAATGTGTGCACTCGTTAAAAAGACTTCTAAGCGAAAGAATTGTCAATGCATGCAATAAACTATGTAACACCTTGAAAATCTAAGACGAGTCTTAGAGCCTAACATAGGTTCTATGGGGTCTAAAAACTGTTTTAAGACCTATTTTAATGAATATAGGTCATTTAGGAAGTTTAAGAACAAAAATATCCAAAAACGTCCATGACGTTCGGAAACTAGTTCTAAGGGTTACTAGCATGTCTTAGCCTATTTGACTAGATTTTTGGAGTTGGAAATCCATGAAATGAGGTGTAAGAGTGTATAACATGTTTTTATGGTAATTATTGGTTGAAACATCCGGGTACGACTCCCCATGGACAAACCAAGGGCCCTTGAGGACTCTTGCACGTAGGAGGCAACACTGCCTAGGCAGTGTGCAACCACGAGAAGCCATCAACGGCTCGTGTGTGGATCAACGGGGCATCGATTCTCACCGTCGTCCCACACTTAGACAAAATGTTGGAGGCCCTTAGATGCAATGTCTCTGAACTCAACAACTATTGTGCAGCGCGGAAAGCACAGTACCCGTCGACTCACAGACGGCCCATCGACGAGGTTTCTTCTGTGAGGGTCCTTTTTTCCGCACAATTTAAGTTAAATTCAATTAAAATAATTACAGGGTTTAGGTTTATTTAGGGATTAAAGGAAGAGTAGTTAACTAATTTAACCCCCCATATAAAGACCCCAACCCTTATTAATCTAAACATAACTCACAAAATAAACTCTCTTCTTTCTCTCTTCTTTCTCCCTCTATTTGGAAGCCACCATTGAAGACAAGCTAGGGGGAGGTTTTGGGGGATTGAAAGGTACGATTTCATCATCAAATCTTCATCAAACATTAAGGTATAGGATCAAATTCACCTTTGAGACACTTTCCTCAAAGTGTTCCTTCAAAATGGATTTCAAAAGTTGAATTTTCATATGGTTTTCATCCAATTTTGAAATTGATGTTGTGAACTGAGTTGTTTATGTTTTATTTAGGGTATAATGGATATATTAACATGTATTTTAAATTTATTATGGTAAATGGTGATGGTTTGACCTAGATTGAAGAATATGGTCCTTAACCCTTAACCCTAGGTTGATCTTGATGTAAATTGGGTTGTGATTGATTCAATTGTCTTGACTATGGGTTAAATCACTATTAGATGATGTTTTTTAAGAAATCATTAACAAATTATAATCAATTATTGTCTTTCACGCAAATCTTCAGAAGTGACCTAGGTTATGGAAATTGGCCAAAGTAACCTTGTTTTAAGCTTTTATTTGGTATTGAATTATGGTGCTTCTATTATTGAATTATGATGTTGAACATATAAATGGGATTGAATTGAGGTTTTATGGTAAGGCCTAAATGATGAACTCTGAGGAAGACTTGGTAAGTCTTAGAATATCTATCTTTACTTAATTGTGATTAATTGTGGTTAAGTCATGATATTATATTGGAGTATGAGTGATATTAGGATTATAGGACGGTATAATGTTGAATTTAAATGTGTTGACTATGTTGTGAGGTTGATTAAGGTGTATGTGATATAAGGATGGTGATGACTACCAATGTGACTTATTATGTATTGATATGTAATGTGTTAACCTCACCTATATGAATTGTGATGAAAGGATTTATTCTCATACAAATCTTATTAATCTATCGATTATGATGATTATACAAGGTGTAGACCCTATGACCTAAATTATGCTATGATCGATAATTAAAGTCTTTAAGACATTTCAAAAATGGACTCTAGCTTAGCACCTAGTGAACTAGATTGAGAAGTTTCTCTCCCACATAGGGAAGGTAGGAACACTACATTACTCTTGAGATTGGATATAATAATGCATGTAGCATAAAGAGGGCCCCAACTATATCTCCTAGTTCTTGAAGTATGTTGCCCGCATAGGAATATTAGCTAGTTGATGTACGTAGTTGCTATGTTTCATGTTTTGGTACTACCTTGGCAATTAGTCCGCCTTCTTTCTGTGTAGGGTTTCATGACATTAGATTCCATACTAGCTCATGTGATATATCTCGGTTATTGCAAGATGTTTCCAAAAGGTAAAATGAATTAAAGAATTGAACTCTAACTAGGATAACTTAAGGGGTCTAGCTTAGTCTAGGTAGGGGTATGGGACTCTACCTAAGCATTGCACTAGTTAGACCTGAGGGGAGTCTTAGGAGGATATTCTTATATATGATTATGTTATGATGATATACAATATGTACATGATGAACTTTGCACATTGTTGTTAATACATGTTGATTAGGTCATTCATGAATATGTGTTGGGTTCTATTGTTAAAATAAGATGAAATGTATATCTAAATGTTATATTATTTAGAGTTCGACATTGACTATGGATTCTTGTTGAGGCTACTTGATTGAGTAAGGTTATGGGGCTTGTCTTGGTCATTGCACTTGTTTACTAGATAAGGATTCATGAGTAGTTGTCTTGCTTATTATGATATGGTTAACTCTTATTCATGCTTGTGATGTTATTCCTTGATAATAGGGTTGTAGTAAATCGTGGTTCAAGTATGTTGGGATACATATTAGTTTTTTGACTTAGTAAGCATGCTTGGTTGATTGATATGACTTGCTTAATTTTGCATTAGACTTTTAGAAGGGTAAAATGGCATGTTTTGACTAAATGTCCCCTTTTAGCATGTTTTGCTCTTATATGTGCATATGGTATCATACTTAGTACATGTGGAGTACTAACCACATTTTCTTCCTTTTTCCCAAGCATTTTAGGGTCCGGTCGTTAAAGGCTCATTCGAGACAACTTTAAGAAGGCTTGGATATTCTCTATCATCCAAGTGGGTAGGTCCTAACTTTCCGAGGGCGATGCCAATATCTTTCCTATGAAGTTCCTTTGGTTTTCTATAATTTTTATGTTCATTAACCTTTTATTTGTGTACGACGTGTATAAGCCTATATGTGGCTTCTTTACATTTGATGTAGGGCTATGCCCAAATTGTTAAGATCGTTTAGATGGTATGAAATGAGAAAATCTTTGAGACTATATTCTATTTTATATATATGTATGTGCAATAAAAGTATAAGTCTATGCAACCTTCCTATTCGAAGGGTCTATGTATACTCGAGACATATATATTATGTGTTTGTAGAGGTCTATGTAAACCTCCAAGTAGATGTAATGCAAATTTTTAAATTTTTCCGCATTTTCAACCTATGAATGTCATGACATGAGACTAATAGGCTAGTCTTAGTCCTTGCGAAAGGACAGCGCCGGTTACATCTAGGGGGTAAACCCGGATGTGACAAACTTGGTATCAAAGCATGAGGTTGAATATCGTTGAATTATGTCTCTCTCTCTCTCTACCACGTTTATGTAGGTTTTTATTCATAATTGTGAAGCACGCCACACTTATGAATAGGAACCTATGTGATACCTAGGAATCACTCTCTTTCTTGGAAATCCTATATAGTGCCATTAGGGTAAGCTTGTGGTGTGGTTTGTATATAATCCTATTGATGTGCTTATAGGGAGAATGAACCCTAAAAGGAATGAGGCAAGATAACTTGAAGAGGAAATTACCAATGCGGGAGCTCCTCCCCGTGGTGAGCAAGTTCCTCCACTTGAAGAAGATGTTAATGTTTACCAAGCTCTGGTCAATCCTCCACCCTTTATGGATAGATATATAAGGTCTTCCCTCATTCAATTAGCTCAAGCCGCCACTGTCCAAGCCCAAGCTATGATGGCCCAAGCCAACCGGGAGCTTGTACCCCGTCTTCATAAACAAGTAACTACTATGGCTTCCCGTCTAAAATACTTCACTCAAATGAACCCTCCTACTTTTTACGGGTCTAGGGTTGAGGAAGACCCCGAAGAATTCATCGATGAAGTCTATAAGATATTTTTGTCTATGCGGTTGTCCACGAGTGAGAAGTCCGAGTTGGCCACCTATCAATTCAAGGACGTGGCTCAAGCATGGTTTGTGCAATGGAGGGATAATAGGCCCTTGAGAGGTGGTCCTTTGACTTGGGAGATCTGCAAGAAGGATTTTCTTGATAGGTTCATTCATAGGTAGATGAGGGAGGCAAAAAGTGGTGGACTTCATGAACCTTTGCCAAGGAGGTATGATTGTTCATGAATATTCCTTTAAATTTACTAAGTTGTTGAAATATGCTCCTTCTTTGGTTTCCGGCCCTAGAGAGAAGATGAGTCGCTTTGTGATGGGGGTGTCGGATGATTTGCAAGAGGAGTGTCATTCGGCTATGCTACACGACAACATGAACATTTCTCGTCTTATGGTGCATGCCAAACATGTAGAGGAGGCAAGGTCTAGGATGAAGAGTAAATATTCTAAGAGGTCATGATCTTTTGATGGGGGTTCTTCAATGAATAGGCTTGAGATACAAGACAACCCTAGATTTAAGAAGCGGGTTTCAAGTCAATTCCCTTCCAAGTTCACAAAATCTAGTGGTGATAGGGTGTCTAACCCTAAATTCAAGAAGGGAAAAGATACTAATTCACAAACCGAGAAGCCAACTTGTGGGAAGTATTGCAAGAAGCACTCTGGTGATTGCCTTAAGGGGATGGATAATTGTTTTGTATGTGGTAAGCGTGGGCACAAGGATAGAGATTGCCCTAATGTGAGGAGTCAATACAAGGGTAGTTGTCAAGCTCAATCTAGTTGTTCTAATGAGGCACCAAAGAAGAACCGCTTCTATTCTCTCCGCTCTAGGTGTGCGCAAGAGACTTCTCCCAATGTGCTGACTGCTATGTTGAAGGTCTTCTCAATTGATGTATATGCCTTACTTGATCCCGGCTCTACTTTATCCTTTGTTACTCCTCTAGTATCCAAAAATTTTAATATTTTACCCGATAGTTTGCATGAACTTTTTATAATGTCTACTCCGGTGGGTGAGTCGGTTGTTGCAAAAAAGGTATATATAAAAATTTTCCAATAATGTTTCCCAGTAGAGCTTCTTATGTTTATTTAGTAGAAATTTAGATATGCTAGATTTTGATATTATATTGGGTATGGATTGGTTGCATGCTTGCTTTGCTTCTATTGATTGTAGGACAAGGGTGGTGAAGTTTAACTTTCCAAATGAACCCGTTGTAGAGTGGAAGGGGGGAAACTCTACTCCTAGAGGTCGTATCATCTCTTGTACAAAAGCATGCGAAATGACCTCTAAAATTTGTCTATACCATATTGTAAGAGTCCAATACCTAGACTCCTAAATACCTACCATTGAGTCGGTCCCCGTAATGAGTGAATTTTTGGAGATTTTTCCTAATGACCTTCCCGGTATTCCTCCTAAATGGGAAATTGATTTCGGTATTTATTTTCTACCGGATTCAAATCCTATTTCAATTCCTCCTTATCAGATGGCCCCGACCGAATTGAAAGAGTTTAAGGCTCAACTCAAGGATTTACTAGATAAGGGTTTTAAAAGGCCTGGTATTTCTCTGTGGGGTGATTCAGTTTTGTTTGTAAAGAAGAAGGATGGGTACCTGTAAATTTTTATTGATTACCGCCAACTCAACAAGGTCACCATTAAGAATAAGTATCATCTCCCTCGGATTGACGACTTGTTTGATCAACTCCAATGGGCGAGCTACTCTTTTAAAATTGACTTGAGATCGAGGTATCATCAACTTAGGGTGAGAAGTGAGGATGTACCAAAGACTGCTTTTCGAACTAGATATGGTCACTATGAGTTCTTGGTAATGTCTTTCGGTCTCACTAATGCTCCGGCGGCCTGTATGGACCTAATGAATAGAGTGTTTCAAAATTTCCTATATTCATTTGTCATTGTCTTCATTGATGATATCTTCGTATATATGAAGAATGAGGGTGATCACATGGGTCATTTGAGGGTGGTATTGCAAACCCTTAAGGTACATAAATTGTTTGCCAAATATAGAAAGTGTGAATTTTGGTTGAGGTCGGTGGCATTTATTTGGTACATAATCTCTAGTGAGGGAGTTGAGGTAGACATAAGGAAAACAGAGGAGTTGAAGAAATTGGCCGAGACCATTGACTCCAACCGACATTAGGAGTTTCTTGGGTCTAGCGAGTTATTATCGGAGGTTTGTGGATGGTTTCGCATCCATTGCATCTCCCTTGACTACTTTGACCCAAAAGAGTAATAAATTTGAGTGGTCGGAGGCATGTGATAAAAGTTTCCAATTGATGAAAGATAGGCTGACTTTCGCTCCGGGATTAACTTTACCGGAGGGTACAAAGGGTTTTGTTGTGTATTGTGACGCATACCGAGTGATTTTGGGGTGTGTGCTTATGCAACACGAGAATGTGATAGCCTATGCCTCTAGGAAACTTAAGGTACATGAGAAAAACTATCCCACTCATGATCTTGATTTAGCAACCGTGGTGTTTGCTCTGAAAATTTGGAGGCATTACTTGTACGGTGTACATGTTGATGTCCTTACCGACCATTAGAGTCTCCAATATGTGTTTACCCAAAAGGAGTTGAATCTCCGAAAAAGAAGGTGGTTAGAATTGTTGAAAGATTATTACATGAGTGTCCTCTATCACCCCATCAAGGCTTATGTGGTTGCGGATTCCCAAAGTCGTATGACTATAGGTAGTGTCTCCCACATTGATGAAGCCAAGAAAGACCTAGTGAGGGATGGACATAGGTTGGCTAGGTTGGGGGTGAGGTTAGAAGATTATTCGGATGGTGTATTCATGGTTGGTAACAACTCCGAGTCATCATTAGTAGTTGAGGTAAAGTCCATACAATACCTCGACAAATCATTGATGGAGTTCAAGGAAATGGTCTTCGGCAAGATCAATGAGGCATTTTCCCTAGGGGGGATTGTATTTTAAGGTGCCAATGGAGACTATGTGTTCCCAAGGTAGATGGATTGAGGGACCTGATCCTAGAAGAAGCCTATGGGTCCCGCTACTAAATTCATCCGGGTTCGACAAAAATGTACCATGACCTTAGGGAAATTTATTGGTGGAAAGGTATGAAGAAGGACATAGTGAAGTTTGTCGCTAAGTGTCCAAATTTCCAACAAGTAAAAGCCAAACATAAAAAGTCGGGTGGCTTACTACAAGAGATCCAAATTCCTACTTGGAAGTGGTAAGACATTAATATGGATTTTGTAGTGGGTTTACCTCGGATTAAAAGGTCATATGATTCTATATGGGTGGTTGTGGATAGGTTGTCTAAGTCCGCTCACTTTATTCCCGTCAAGCATATTTATTCAGCGGAAGCTATGCTAGGATCTTCATATATGAGATTGTGTGTCACATGGTATTCCGTTATCCATCATATAAGATCGGGGTGCACAATTCACACCTAGGTTTTGGAGGTCATTCAAAAAAGGGTTGGGTACTAAGGTGAAGTTGAGTAACGATTTTCATCCCCAAATGGATGGTCAAGCGGAATGCACTATTCAAACCCTTGATGATATGCTTAGGGCTTGCATTATTGATTTTAAAGGAAATTGGGATAAGCATTTTCTTTTGGTGGAGTTTTCTTATAAAAATAATTTTCATTAATCGATTTTCATGGCTCACTATGATGCCTTGTATGGTAGGAGGTGTAGGTCTCCTATTGGATCATTTAAAGTGGGTGAGCCTTCGCTTCATGGTCCCACTTTGGTTTATAAGACATTGGAAAAGGTTCATATCATAAGAAATCGATTGCAAATGGCCTATAGTCGGCAAAAGTCTTATGCCGATCATAGGAGAAGGGATTTGGAGTTTGAAGAAGGTGATAAGGTGCATTTGAAAATTTCACAAATGAAAGGGGTGGTTAGATTTGACAAGAAAGGGAAGTGGATTCCTCGTTATGTGAGTCCCTATGATATCTTGCAAATGGTTTGTAAGGTTGCCTATGAATTGAAACTTCTTAGTGAATTGGTTTCGGTTCATCCAGTTTTCCATGTTTCTATGTTGAAGAAGTATCGGTGATCCTGAGTCCAGTCATCCTATTGAGGGTTTTGGTGTCAAGTATAGCCTCTCTTATGAGGAAGTTCCAGTTACAATTCTTGATAGGCAAGTCAAGAAGTTAAGGAATAAAGATGTGGTTTCTTTAAAGGTGTTATGGAGGAATCACCTAGTTGAAGGTGCAACATGGGTGGCCGAGGCCAACATGAAGTCCCATTACCCACATCTTTTTGATAATTAAGGTTATTCATTCTTTTTGATAGTATAAATATGACTAAAACTTGAAGTTTCATGATTTTTGGTGAAGTCTTGCAAAAATGCGCATTTCGGGTTGCATTACAGTGAAGTAGTACCTTTGAAACTTGAAATTTTGTCTTTTTGGTTTTTTTGTGTTATGTTGCGCATTTTCACATGGTGAGTCTTAGTGAAAAGTTGTGTGAACTATTGATAAGTTGAACTTTATGCTAATTGACTCATGTAATGTATGTTGAGCTCATGTGTATTATGAGGAGGAAATACTTCAGGATGAAGTGTTTTTCCTTGTTGAAATGATATGATTTATGTTGATTTGATATTATTGATTGGTTCGGCTTCTAGTCTTGAGTCTATTCCTTCCTTCAAAAGAGTTTTAGTGTCATTCGGGGACGAATGTTCCTAAGAGGGGACAATGTAACACCTTAAAAATCAAAGAAGAGTCTGAGAGACTAACATAGGTTCCATGGGGTCTAAAAACTGTTTTAAGACCTATTTTAATGAATATAGGTCATTTAGGAAGTTTAAGAACCAAAATGTCGAAGAACGACCATGACGTTCGGAAAATAGTTTAAAGGGGTACTAGTGTGCCTTAGCCTATTTGACTAGATTTTAGGAGTTGTAAATCCATGAAATTAAGTGGAAGGGTGTATAACATGTGTTTAGGGTGATTCATGGTCGAAACGTCTGGGTACGACTCCCCAAGTACAAACCAAGGGCCCTTCAGGAGGACCCTAGCACGTATGAGGCAACACTACCTAGGCAGTATGCAACCACGAGAAGCAATCATCGGCTCGTGTGTGGACCGATGGGGCGTCGATGGCCACCGTTTTCCCACACTTAGACAAAATGTTGGAGGCCCTAATATGCAAAGTCTCTGAACTCAACGACGGTTGTGCAGCACGGAAGGCACAGTGCGCCGTCGACTCATAGACGGCCCGTCGACGGGGTTCAGTCTGTGAGGGTCCATTTTTCTGCACAATTTAAGTTAAGTATAATTAAAATAATTAAGGGGTTTAGGGGTTATTTAAGAATTTAAGGAAGATTAATTAACTAATTTAACCCCCCACATAAAGACCCCAACCCTCATTAATGTAAACACAACTCACAAAATAAACTCTCTTCCTTCTCTCTTCTTTCTCTTTATATTTGGAAGTCACCATTGAAGAAAAGCTAGGGGAGATTTTGGGAGCTGGAAAGGGACGATTTCACCATCAAATCTTCATCAAACGTTAAGGTATGGATCTACACCTTTGAGACTCCTTCCTCAAAGGGTTCCTTCAAAATGTATTTCAAAAGTTGAGTTTTCATGTGGGTTTCATCCAATTACGAATTGATAGCGTGAACTGGGTTATTTATGTTTTATTTAGGGTATACTAGATAGATTAACATGTATTTTAACTTGATTATGGTAATTGGTGATGATTTGACCTAAATTAAACAATATGGTCCTTAACCCTTAACACTAGGTTGATCTTGATCTAAATTAGGTTGTGATAGATTCAATTGTCTTGATTATGGGTTAAATGGCTATTAGATGATGTTGTTGCTCCAATCATTATCAAATTAGAATGAATTGTTGTCTTTCATTCTAATCTTGAGAAATGATCTAGGTTATGACAATTGGCCTAAGTAACCTAGTTTTAAGCATTGATTTGGTACTAAATTATGGTGTAGTGACTCTTCTAGTATTGTTATATGTTGATTATTGAATTATGATGTTGAACATCTAAATGGGATTGAATTGAGGTTTATGGTAAGACCTAAATAATGAACTATGATGAAGACTTGGTAAGTTTTAGAATCTTTATTTTTACTTCCAATTATGATTAATTGTGGTTAAGTCTTGATGTTATATTGTAGTATGCCTTATATTAGGATTATAGGGTGGTATGATGTTGAATTGAAATGTCTTGACTATGTTGTAAGGTTTTTTAAGGTGTATGTGATATAAGGATGGTGATGACTACAAATGTGCCTTATTATGAATTGATACGTAATGTGTTAACCTCATATATATGAATTGTGATGAAAGGATTTATCCTCATACAATTCTTATTGAGATATTGATAATGATTATTATACAAGGGGTAGACCTTATGACCTAAATTAATCTATGATCGATAATTAATGGCTTAAAGACATTTCAAAAAGGGACTCTAGCTTAGCACCAAGTGAACTAGATTGAGGATTTTCTCTTCCCACATAGGGAAGGTAGGATCACCACATTACTCTTGATATTGGAGACTAATCCATGGAGCATAAAAATGGTCCCAACTATATCTCCTAGTATTGAACTATGTTGCCCCCATAGGAATACTAGCTAGTGGATCCACATAGCTGCTATGTTTCATGTTTTTTTACTACCTTGGCAATTAGTCCGCCTTCTTCCGATGTAGAGTTTCATGATACCGGATTCCACACTACCTCATGTTGTCTATGTCGGTTAGGGGAAGATGTTCCCAAAAGGTAAAATAAATGAAAGAATTGAACTATAACTAGGATAACCTAAGGGTCTAGCTTAGTCTAGGTAGGGGTGTGGGACTCTACCTAAGCGTTGCACTAGTTAGCCTGTAGGGGAGTCTTAGGAGGATGTTCTTATATATGATTATGTTATAATGATATATCATATGTACATATGATGAACTTTGTACATTGTTGATAATACATGTTAATTAATTCACTTATGAGTATGTGTTGGGTTGTATTGTTAAAATAAGATGAAGTGTATATCTAAATGTTATATTATGTGGAGTTGTACATTGGTTATGGTTTCTTGTTGAGTGTTCTTGATTGAGTAAGGTTATGGGACTTTGTTTGGTCGTTGTACTTGTTGACTCTATAAGGATTCATGAGTAGTTGTCTTACTTATTATGATATGGTTAACTCTTATTTATGCTTGTGATGTTATTCCTTGATGATAGGGTCGTAGTAAATCATGGTTTCAAGTATGTTGGGATGCATATTATTTGTTTGAGTTAGTAAGCATGTTTGGTTGATTGATATGACTTGCTTGATTTTGCATTAGACTTTTAAAAGGGTAAAATTGCATGTTTTGAATAAATGTCCATTTTTAGCATATTTTGTTCTTATATGTGCATATGGTCACATACTTAGTACATATGGAGTACTAAACCATTTTCTTCCTTTTTCCAAAGCATTTAGGTTCCGGTCGTTGAAGGCTCATTCGAGACGACTTGAAGAAGGATTGGATATTATCTATCATTCAAGTGGGTAAATCCTCACTTTCGAAGCCGATGCCAATATCTTGTCTATGAAGTTCCTTTGTTTTTCTAACACTTTTATGTACATTCCACTTCCATTTATGTACGTCTTGTATAAGCCTATGTGTGGCTTCTTTACATTTGTTTAGGGTTATACTCAAATTGTTATGATCGTTTAGATGGTATGAGATGAGACAATCTTTGAGACTACTTTTTATTTTAAATATATGTATGTGAAATAAAATTAAAAGGCTATGTAACCTTCCTATATGAAGGGTCTATGTATACTCGATACATATATATTATGTGTATGTAGAAGTCTATGTAAATCTTCAACTAGATGTGATGAAAAGTTTTAAATTTTTTCGCATTTTCAACCTATGAATGTATTGACTTGAGACTAAGAGGGTAGTCTTAGTTCTTGCGAAAGGACGATGACACCGATTACGTCTAGGGGGTAAGCCCAGATGTGAGAACCTATTTGAGAATTGTTATTAAGCTAGGTTTACTTTATTAATCACCCATAGTTTCCAAAGCCCTAGATGTGGATTTAGTTACACATGCATTGAATAACACAGATCATAGTGGATACACAATAAATCATGAACTTCCTTTGATAAATTCGAAGAAAATCTAGAAATTCCACTTGAAACAACAGGAAATCACTTAAAACCAAATCCGGAAATTTGAGTTAATGCCAAAGTTGCAAAAATCCAATCTCCAATGACAAACAAAGAATAGTAGTAATAGAATCCAACCCCAAAAGGGAGGTTTTACACCCTATTTATACAAAATATTTTCCTAAATTAAAAGGAATCGAAATAAGAAAAGTTGTCCAAAAAACACTGTTGTAATCGCCGACCCCCACAAACTGTCCGTGGATGGTCGTCTGGTTCTGTCAGTCCAGACATAGCATTTTTTTTCTCATTCAGCTGACATCTTTTCTGAATCAATCGACGGACAAATAGCACGATCCATCGATGCGTCTACGGTCCATCGATGCCTTCCGTCATTCCATACTTAGACTTTCTTCAACTTTGGGTACTTGTACTATGTCTGATCCAATCGACGATTCAATAGGACGGTCTATCGATCAATCGACGGAGCGTCGATCCTTCCGTAGCCCCACACTTAGTCATATTTTCTTGATTTTCTCCAGATGCCTGAACTTTCAGTCGACTGTCACCATCTACGGTCCGTCGATGGACTTCGTGGGTCACCTCTGAACTAAATCTCAGCTGCCTTTTGCGTTTTGGTTTTGGACACCTTTCCAGCAAAACAAAGATAAAAATATTTTAAAACTTCTACAAAAAGGCTCTAGACATACACCAATCTTAAGAAAAAAGTATTAAAAGTACCGTAAATCCATAGTACATCACTAACCTTATAACACAAATCTCAAATCTTCTTTCTTGAGTAGATTTTTCTTTTTCATTTTTTGTTTTGTGAAATAGTTATTGTTGAAAATATTTATTACGTCAGTTCATCCCACAAGGGATCTTTATAAGCAATTTAACCAATTAGTTTTTCCTCTTCTTAACCCTAACTCTTAATATATAAATACACCATTATGAATTCAACAAGACAACATTTTCCACTCACCAAGATAACATCAGAAAATAAGTTTGAATTTAACTTGTTTTCTAAAAACAAACATTTTTTGGAAAATCATTTTATGACAAATATTTTCCTTCATAACAAAAAAACAAGTCATCAATTGACAAACTCATATTTAGTGTAACTAGTTTTCGTACATGTGTGTTTCACGTGTGCCCATTAAATTAGTATAAACTGTTTAAATCGATATATAAAATATAAATAAATGGGAGTAATGAGAGAATTCTTCATGATAGTTTGCATCCATATCTTAAGAACCCATTTTTAATTCTGATTTTGCAGCAAAAGTCACTAATTAGCTCTTCATCTAAACTTATTTAGACTTGATGAAACGTTAGATGACAAAGATCAAAACTTATTTGTTGAGCTGATTTTTTCTTCTTCTATTTCTATTTACTTCAAATAGTTATTATTGGAAATATCTATTGGGTTGGTCCACCCATATGTTTGTGTTAATAAGCCCATTAGCCCATTAGTTTGTCGTCCTTCTTAGCCCCAACCCTTGTATATAAAAATACACCAATATGGATACGTGAAATCAATGCTTTCCAGTAACTAACCAAACATGAAAGAATAAGTTAGAAAACAACTTATTTGCTGAGAAAATGTTTTCCATATTGTCCTTCATTCCAAACCCACAAGTGATCACTGCACGAACTCATATATATATATATATATATATATATATATA
>NC_028645.1:23060955-23094113 GCF_001406875.1 Solanum pennellii
ACACACACACACACACACACACACACACACACATATACATATATTCTGGTTTTCTAACACGTCTGTTGCACGTGATTACCAATTTTAAGAATATATATTATGGGAAATAGTATTGTTTATTTATGAGAAGATTTGGATTATAAGTTTAGCAAGAAATGATATTGCAGATTTTTTTTGTGAATTTTCAATGTGGATCGTTTTATATATCTCATATTCACGCAAACCTATGAAGATGGTAAATGAAAATTCTATTTATTAAATGTAATTATGTATATATTTTGTTTCACTTTGATCAGGTTCAATCATGTAATTAGGTGTATCTCACAAATATTACCTTATAGACAATATGTGTTTTATATTTTACTTTTCATCTAATCAGATGTTCTTTGCATGTATATTCTACGTTAAAATGTTTAGATGTCATATGAAATTTTAACATTTGTTATGATTTTTTTCTTAGAAAAATGATCTCGGAACATTTCAAAATAATATATTTTCAAGTTAGAAGATCTCGTTAACTTGATAATACATTTGCGTCATATAAAATACTTTAATTTAAATACAAAAATCTTTCAAACTATAAATATATATTTGCATTAGTGAAATATTTATCTCATAAAATTAGCTACTAAATAAGTAATAAAAATTAAACGAATACAAGCTTCAATTAGCGTTGTTACAAGTCATATAACCTTTCTTCGTGTAAAATAATGAAATATTAAGAAATAGAGAATAAGTAAAACAAAATGGCATTGTTTATATAATAGTAACTACTTTGAAGAAAACCTAATGGGAATTTAAATCACATAAATTATTTTTTCTTGAGCATAAAAAATATATCATAACAATTTCCTAAATTTTGGAAAAAGATATTCAGAAGCATATATATATCAGAAGAAATTTTTGTAACAAAAACAAATGAATTTAGATTAAATCATTCGAACTTCATATATTGAACCATAACATACTAATGTGTATATTAAGCAAAAAAATAATTTTGTATCATCAAAATCATATTATTTTCCTCAATTACTTGATTTTATGAAATATACCCTCTTAGGATAAAACAACTTACTTTATTAGAATAGTGGTACCTCAAATTACGTTAAAATTCGAACTCACTCAAACGAAAATAAATTACATATAAAAATTTAAAATGCAAGAAGAAGACGAGTAGAAAATTGTAAAAAATTATGGTCGGAAAATGAGAGGAAGTCCCTCTATATATAGTCATAGAGGGTTATAATAAAAAATGGATGTGTCTTACCTTAAATATCATGAGCTTTCCGAGAAGTCACAATACTTTGGAAAAGTCACAATTACTGAAAAAGTCACAACTTATCAAAAGAGACGCAACTCTTTGGAAAAGGCACAACTTATTGAAAAAGTCACAACTCTTTGAAAAATTCGCAATTCATCAAAAAATAACCACCCTTTGAAAAATGTCACAATTTATCAGAAAAATCACAACTCATCGTATAAGTCACAACCTAAGGTAGGGGTATTATAGGAAATGAACATTAAAGCTAGGAGTTCATGCTTTTATGATAATATAGATATAGATATATAAATATAGAAAGATATAGATAGATAGATATATCTCATATAGAAAAATTTGTGTAATGAGATGTAACAACCCGAAATTGACTATGCTAAGTAATGCTTAACGTACCTAGAATGCCTAGATTAGACCGGGTTCACACGGATTGATGCGCGTGGAACCAGACTTCTGAACCTATGCATCAGCCAAGCCAACCAACTTAGTGATTTAGTTGAGCTAGGCAAGGTTGGGCCGAGCCATGTAAAGCACCCGAATATTAAGATTCACCCGGATGAGTCTTAACCGGACTTGAAAAGGGTAATCTTAGGTTTGGAGGGTCTAAGGGTAAAATGGTCTTTTACAGTCTAAGGGTAGTATTGCAATTAACCTACATATTTAATTAAGTAATTAATTAATGAAAATAGTGGACAATTCGAGTAGGGTTGACCCGAATTGACCCATTTCGCGAGTTAGGCTTCACCTGGGTTCGATCCTTGGTGGAAGCAATGTTAAATTGAATTAATTAATATTAATTATCTGATTTAAGTAAGGTAATGCTGAGTCATTTTACCTAAACCTTTAAAAATAGATTTTTAATTAATAAGTAACAAGGAGTCCTAGTTTGACTAAGTCTTCTACTAAAACTCCTACACTTACTCTAATCTCTCTCATCTCTCATTCTCATGAATTTCTCCACTCTCTTCTCACGTTAATTATCATCAAAAAGAACAAAAAAATCAAAGTTCATCACTTGAAGAACCTGCACACAAAAACTCAAAAGAAAAACTAAACTAAAAACGAAAAGCAAAAGCATCTTACAAACGGTTTGCGCGTGAGTTTTGTTGGAGAAGCATTTTGTTTTTCGTGGGAGTTGGTAGCACTTTCGATCAGATTTGAAATATGTTAAATGACGAAAAAAGGTATGGGTTTTGTTCCTCTTATTCCCTTTCCTAAGAGACCCCGAAGTTTCAGTCAAATTCTAATCCGAAAACTAGGAATGTTCCCCTTTGCATGTCCCTGTCACTAGATCCCATCAAATTTATGGGTTGGGTATGTTTTGCTGGTAGAATTTAGAGATGTGATGTGTTTTCATGATGATTATGTTCAATGATGTATTTTCAGATTTATGTGAGCAATAAGCATGCTTTCCGAAACTATGTGTTAAACTTTGTGTAGGCATTGTATATGTCGTGGCTTTGGTCATGAGTTGAAGTATGTAATATGCCTGTTAAATTTTTGTGTTTTGTATGCCATTACAGGAAGTAAATCGTGATGTTCATAAGTGGTGTAATATTGCTGAATTGAGTGAAAATCCTGATCAAATGTAACCACGAAAATGCACAAAATAACCGTACTAAATGTCCAATGAATTGTCCAAAAATCAAGTTTATAAAATGTTAAGGAAATGGAATGGAGTGTGATCAAATTTCCGGATTTACTGGAAATTCGGTTCGGCCAATTTACAGGAAAAATTTTGATTTTTTTTTTAAAAAAATTAAAATTTATGAGGTCATTGGGAATTGAACCCAAGACCTCACCATATGCAAGCTTTAAAATATTCAATAATAAAAAAGAGTAAGGGGTATTCGAAATGGGGTAAGGCTCAACTGAAAAATTAGGATAAAAATGAGTTCAAACGGAGCACAAATAGTATAGCTACGAGTGGTTACACCTTCTTTCGGCAAGGGCAGAGGTTCACGTAATTCTCATGAGATGAGACTGTCCACCAAGGTGGGTATGTGTCTCCCTAAATCTCCTAGTCTTTGAACTATGCGGCCAACATAGGGAACTAGCCAGTGGTTTTCCACCTAAGCGAGCTAGGGATGTTTTGGTTTCACCTTGGCCAGTGACTCCACCTCTTTTCGGTGTGGGGAAGACACGGATTTCATGATGCTCACATGATCTATGTCGGTTAAAGTTGAAGTTCCTCAAAGTATGAAAGATAATGAAATGAATGATACCAAAGGTATTTTGATTGGATAATCAAGAGCTGAACTAGACTCAAGCAATGACACTATGTCAGTGTTGGTCATTGCACAGTGAATGAGATGAGAGTCTTAAACAACATCCTAGGTATAGCTGGTGTTCACACCAGCCTACGAATGAATAAAATTGAAGTACGTATGAATGAATGAAGCAGACTTTGTGTTTGCTAAAGAAGGCTCCCTAGTTGAGGTCCCATATGTTGAACCCTCATTTTGGGAAGTCCTAATGTTGAGTCCATGATTCCAAGTTCTCACGGCATATGAATGATGATATGTAATACATGTACGTGCTATATGAAATATGTTATGTGTTGTGTGCAATATGAAAAGAATGATCATACATGTTATTCTCATAGCATGACTTTCCTAATATGATTTGGCAAGTCCAACTGACTTGGCTTTCCATAATTCATATCGTTTTGAGAGAGATCGTCTTAATCATGCATGTCCTTGGTGTGTATTTGCATACACCCATACTTAGTACAAGTGTGTACTAATACCATACATTATACTATTTTAGGTGTAGGTTCAGGAGGGTGTTGAAGACATCCATTGCAACTGTTGGACATCAGAGCTTTTTATTCGGACTTGGTAAGTCCCCATGCAATCGAGAATGCCAGTTGTTATGTTTCTAGCTTAGTAATAGGTTTAGGCTAGTGGAGCATGTTCAACTAGTATTTCTGTCATATTTTGTTCAGACTTATGTAATGGTTCCATTTGGCAATTGTTACTTTTTCTATAAGAATACTCATTTCAAGATTGAATTATTCTTTATTAGATGGTTGATATACATGAGCAATGAACTTCTTTATATGCATATGCATGTTATAACTATGAAGTCTATGTACACTTCAAACAAACAGAAAGTTTCAAATTATCCTATAAAACTAACCTAACTAATGTCATGACGACGTAAGAAGGCTTTTCTGCGACCTATAAAAGGTCAATGAGAGCAGTTTCGGCTAGGGTCTAGACCCCAGTCGTGACAAGCTTGGTATTTGATCTTTAGGTTAAATATCCAAGACATCAGGCTCATGTCAACTACGTTAAGTAGTTTCTAAGTTATGGTAGTGAAGTGAACAACTATCATGAATTAGAGGAAGCATAACGCTTAGGAAATTTTCCATTCTTCTAATATTACCGTGCCTTGTGAAATTTTGATTACTTGGTGTTAAGAGCGTATCTAACATCAACTCCGGTGTTTCAGAAAGGTGAATACGAAGAGAAATGCAGGGAGAGGGATTGGAGGAGCAACTGCTGGGGGAAATCAAGTTCCTCCCCAGGTTCCAGCTGCTGGAATGGAGATGCATGTCAATCCAGCTTGTTTGATAGATGGATAAGTAAGGAATGCCTTGCTACATATGGCACATGCCATCACTATTCAGGCGCAATACATCACGGCTCAAGCCACTAAAGAGGGTGTTCCCAGAGACAATCCTCATACTAGCACCATTGCTAGCAGATTGTGGGACTTCATCAGACTGAAACCCCCCAGTTTACTATGGATCCAAGACCCATGAGGATCCCAAGGAGTTCTTGAATGAGGTCCACAAGATCCTTTGTTCCATGGGAGTAGATGAGGAGGCAAAGGATGAGTCGACTGCATATCAACTCAAGATGTGGCACAAATTTGGTTCCGGATGTGCGTTGATAGCCGAGCACATAGAGATGTTCCCATCACTTTGGATGTTCTCAAGACTACCTTTCTGAAGAAATTTTTCCCAGGAGAGCGATGAGAATCCAAGGTTGAAGAGTTCATCAACCTGAGAAAGGGAGGTATGTCAGTCAAGGAGTATTCCTTGAAATTTGTTAAACTCTCAAAGTATGCTTCTTTTCTGATGGAAAATAGCAGGGATGAAATGAGCGGGTCTGTGAATGGCGTGTCGGTGTATCTAGTGGAATATTTTCATGATGCCATGTTGCATGATAATATGGATCTGAGAAGGCTGATGGTGCATGTCCAGCAAGTGGAAGAAAGCAGGATGAGGAGGCACACTAGGGAAGGGAACAGGTCAAGGCAACCTGAGGAGAATTTTTCTAGGAAGAGTAGTACTGAAATCAAGGATAAGCCCAGGTTTAAGAAGGGACTCTCCCACCATGGGAACTCAAGTTCATCCAAGGGTCCCTATGATATTGGTTCTGAGCCTAGAGTTGAAAGAAAACAATGAAGTAGATACATCTCAGCAAAGGACAGCTTGTAGGAAGTGTAGAAAACTGCATAGAGGAGAGTGTATGATGGGCTCTAACGCTTGTTACAGTTGTGGAAAACCGGATGACATAATGAAGGATTGTCCGAATATGAGAGGTTAAGAAAAAAGGAAGGAGAAAGTTCAGACTAATAGTTCAAGTGAAGAGGCTCCAAGGAGGCAATGATTCTTGCACTCAAGTCTACGGGTGCAGGGAAAGGCACTACTGGTGATGTCTCGAGTGTGTAGCCTTAAGCAGTCTTTCATGTATTTGACTGTGTATGATTTTATGCACTTGTATGAGTTAATATGTTTCAGTCATCATGTTGGTTGCTGATTTGTGGGACTTATGTGTTTACTTATCTTGTATGCTTTGATGAGACTACTTTAGGAAAGAGTTTCTTCAGTCTATTAATGTGAAGCTGCTAGTAGGTTTCAAAGATGTGCACCTTCATGCTAATATGTGAATTAAGTATTGAATTGCTTATGTATGCCTATGTTCTATGGATGACGAGCTTGTTGTTATGAAAGAGACGTGTCATTCGGGGACGAATTTTCCTAAGGGGGGATAATGTAACAACCCAAAATTGACTATGCTAAGTAATTCTTAACGTACCTAGAATGCCTAGATTAGACCGGGTTCACACGGATTGATGCTCGTGGAACCAGACCTCTGAACCTATGCATTAGCCAAGCCAACCAACTTAGTGTGTTAGTTGAGCTGGGCAAGGTTTGGTCCAGCCATGTAAAGCACCTGAATATTAAGATTCACCCAAAAAAGTCTTAATTGGACTAAAAAGGGGTAATCTTAAGTTTGGAGGGTCTAAGGGTAAAATGGTCTTTTCCAGGATATGTTTAGATTGAAATTACCCTAAATATTTAATGAAGTAATTAATTATTGAAAATAGTGGATAATTTGGGTAGGGTTGACCCGAATTGACCCATTTTCGTGAGTTAGGCTTCACCTGGGTTCGATCCTTGGTGGAAGCAACGTTAAATTGAATTGATTAATATTAATTATCTTATTTATGTAAGGGCATCATGAGTCATTTCACCTAGACCTTAAAAAAATCAGATTTTTAATTAATAAGTAACAAGGAGTTCTAGTTTGACTAAGTCTTCAACTAAAACTCCTACACTTACTCTCATCCCTCTCCACTCTCATTCTCACGACTTTGTCCACTCTATTCTCACGTTATTTATCAGCAAAAAGAACAAAAAAATCAAAGTTCATCAGTTGAAGGACTTGCAAACAAAAACTCAAAAGAAAAACTTAACTAAAAACGAAAAGCGAAAGCATCTTTCAAACGGTTTGCGCGTGAGTTTTGTTGGAGAAGCATTTTTTTTTCGTGGGAGTTTGCAGCACTTGAGAACTGATTTGAAAGGTGTTAAACAACGAAAAAAGCTATGGGTTTTCTTTCTCTTGGTCCCTTTCCCAAGCGACCTCTAAGTTTCAGTCAAATTCTAATCCGAAAACTAGGAATGTTCTCCTTTGCATGTCCCTGTCACTAGCTCCCGTCGAATTTTTAGGTTGGGGTAGAATATAGAGATGTGATGTGTTCTCGTGATGATTATGTTCAATTATGTATGTTCAGATTTATGTGAGTAATAAGCATGCTTTCCGAAAATGTGCTAAATGTGTGTGTGTGCATTGTGTATGTCGTGACTTTGGTCATGGGTTGAAGTGTGTAATATGCATGTTAAATTCTTGTGTTTTGTATGCAATTACTGGGAGTAAATCGTGATGTTCATAAGTGGTGTAATGTTGCTGAATGGAGTGAAAATCCTGATCAAATGTAACCACGAAGATGTGCAAAATAAACGTATGAAATTTCCAATGAATTATCCAGAAGTCTAACGTATAAAATGTTGAGGAAATGGAATGGAAAGTGTGATCCAATTTCCAGATTTGCTAAAAATTTGGTTCGGCCAAGTTACTGGAAAAATTTTGAGTTTTTAACAAAAAATTAAAATGTATGAGGTCATTGGGAATCGAACCCAAGAACTCACCATATGCAAGCTATAAAAAATTCAATAATAAAAATGAGGTAAGGGGGATTCGAGATGGTGTAAGGCTCAAGAAAAGAGTTAGGAGTAAAAGGGAAGAAAAATGAAATGAGTGGTGTAGGGATCGAACCCACAACCTCTCGGATAGGTGAGGGAGAGAGGATAAAAATGTAAAAAATAAAATAAAATGAGGTATGTGGGGTTCGAACCCAAAACCTCTCGGATAGGTGAGGAAATTAGGAGAAAAACTAAAGGAAAATAAAATGAGGTTCCCCCAAAATGAGGTTGTGGGGGATCGATCCCACATCCTCTCGGCCTAAAACAGAAAAGTCAAGGAGAGAAAAGTAAGAAAATAAATGTAGGCGTTGGGATTCGAACTTGGGTCCCTAAGCTGAAATTTGAAATCAAAATTTAATATAAGACTAAGTATTTCTCAAGGGATTTGAAATCGGGTTCCCTTGCCCAATTCTGTATTGATACATAAGTCTTACGTGAATAAATACTTAACGAAAGCTGCCTGTAGGAATCGAAATTGACACATTATCATACCTAAACGAAGCATAATTCTTGTACGATATAATCTTGGGTAAGTATGAATCACTTAGACGAATTATGAAGGAAGCCTCATGCTTGTACGTATGGATTCATAAGTTCAGCGTGCATTAAAAAATAAGTGAACCTAAGATGTATGTGATAAAATGATGTGACCCCCGGAGGGTTATGTAAGAATGTGAAACACACTAAAAGGCCAAGTGCATTTGCATATGACGAAATGAACATTCACGTAATAATGTGAGTAATTATGTTATACTATGATGCTAATGAAAATAGTGACAACATGACTATAGACTAGTGCAAGTGAGACAAGATGCATCTACGCCTAAAAATCAATGTCATTAAATGAAATTTCTAAAAGAGTAGATTTATGCTAAACGATGAATCAGCAAATAAATAGTGGCTACATGAGGATAGTCTAGTACAAGTGAGACAAGTTGTATCTACGCCTAGAATCAATGTCCCTTAATGTAAATTCCTAGAGAGAATATGTAAATTATACGATGAACAAATAATGAAAGGTGAGTAAAAATGAAATGAAAAGATGATATGAAAGAACAGGGTGACACCACAATATGAGGCTAGTGCAAGTGAGACAAGCTGTACCTATGCCAATATAAGCTCACCGAAAGTACTCACCTAATAGACTGTTGAATATTAAGAGACAAGTCTCAATCACACTCTGTATGAAAGTGTAAGGACAATTCACACTTAATACGTAAAGAAGAGATGATAAATCATCTAATGAGCTATGACTACTTCATGCTAGAAGCAAGCTTCGATGATGTATGAGTTGAATGTAAATAGGAACTTTAACGGAGCACCGATAGTATAGCTATGAGTGGTGATGCCTTCTTTCGGAAAGGGCAGAGGTTCACATAATTCTCATAACATGAGACTGTCTACCAAGGTGGGTATGGATCTTTCTAAATCTCCTAGTCTTTGAACTATGCTGCCAACATAGGCAACTAGCCAGTGGTTTTCCACCTAAGCGAGCTAGGGATTTTTTGGTTTAACCGTTGCCAGTGACTCCACCTCTTTTCGGTGTGGGGAAGGCACCGGATTTCATGATGTTCAGATGATCTATGTTGGTTAAAGTTGAACTTCCTCAAAGTATCAAAGATAATGAAATGAATGATACCAAAGGTATTTTGATAGGATAATCAAGAGGTGAACTAGACTCAAGCAATGACACTAGGTCAAACTTGGTCATTGCACAGTGAACCCTATGAGAGTCTTAAAAAAAATCCTAGGTATAGCTTGTGCCACACCAGCCTATGAACTAATAAAAGTTATGTACGTATGAATGAATTAACCAGACTCTGTGTTTACTAAAGAAGGCTCCCTAGTTTAGGTCCCATATGTTGAGCCCTCATTTATGGAAGTCCTAATGTTAAGTCAATGATTCCAAGGTCTCACGACATATGAACAATGATATATAATATATGTACGTGCTATATGAAATATGTTATGTGTTGTGTGCAATATGAAAAGACTGATGATGCATGTTACTCTCATAGCATGACTTTCCTAATCTGATTTTGCAAGTTGGCTTTCCATAATTCATTTAGTTATGAGAGAGATCTTCTTAATAATGCATATCCTTGGTGTATACTTGCATACACCCATAATTTGTACAAGTGTGTACTTATCTCATACATTATACTATTTTAGGTGCAGGTTCAGGAGGGTATTGAAAATATTTATTGCACTTGTTCAGACATCTGAGCTTATCATCCGAACTTGGTAGATCCCTATGCATTCGAGGATGCCAGCCGTTATGTTTCTATCTTAGTAATAGGTTTAGGATAGTGGAGCATGTTCCACTAGTATTTCTTTCCTATTTTGTTCAGACTTATGTAATGGTGCCATTTTGGCAATTGTTACTTATGTATAAAATAATTTATTTCAAGATTGAATGACTCTTTATTAGATGGTTGATACACATGAGCAAAGAACTTCTTCATACGCATATGCATGTTATAACAATGAAGTCTATGTACACTTCAAACAAAACAAAAAGTTTCAAATTTTCCACTAAAATTAACCTAACGAATGTAAGGAGGACATAAGTAGGCTTCTCTACAACTTATGAGAGGTCAACGACGCCAGTTTTAGATAGGGTCTAGACCCCAATCGTGACAAACTATGTATCAGAGCCTTAGGTTAAATATCCAAGACATCAGGCTCATGTCAACCACGTTAAGTAGGTTCCAAGTTATGGTAGTGAAGAGCACCACTATCATGAATTAGAGACTGCATAACGCTTAGGAAATTTTCTCTTCTTCTAATCTTATTGTGCCTTTTCAAATATTGATTACTTGGTGTTAAGAGCGTATCAAACATCAACTCTTGTGTTTCAGAAAGATGAATACGGAGAGAAATGCAGGCAGAGGGATTGGAGGAGCAACTGCTGGGGGAAATCATGTTCCTCCCTGGTACCAGCTGCTGGAATGGAGAAGCCTGTCAATCCAGCTGGGTTGACAGATGGAGAAGTAAGGAATGCCCTCCAACAGATTGCACATTCCATCATTACTAAGGATCAATCCATCACGGCTCAAGCTACTAGAGAGGGTGTTCCCAGAGAGAATCCTCATACTAGAACCATGGCTAGTAGGTTGCGGGACTTCACCAGACTAAACCCCTCAGTTTGCGACGGATCCAAGACCCATGAGGATCCCCAGGAGTTCGTGGACAAGGTCCACAATTTCCTTTTTGCCATGGAGTCGCGCAACCTACTGCATATCAACTCAAGGATGTGGCACAGATTTGATACAGGATGTAGGATGGTAGACGAGCACGTGGAGATGTTCCTATCACTTAGGATGTTATCAAGATTGCCTTTCTGGAGAGATTGTTCCCCCAGAGAGCAAGGAGAAGCCAAGGTTGAAGAGTTCATCAACCTGAGACAGGGAGATATGTCAGTCAAGGAGTATTCCTTGAAATTTGTTAAACTCGTAAAGTATGCTTCTTATCTGGTGGGAAATAGCAGGGATGAAATAAGCAGGTTTATGACTGGCGTGTCGTAGGATCTAGTTGAAGATTGTCGGGCATCCATATTGCATGATAACGTGGATCTGGGTAGGTTGATGGTGCATGCCCAGCAAGTGGAAGAAAGCTGGAAGAGGAGGCACACTAGGGCAGGGAACAGGTCAAGGAAAGCTAAGGAGAATTTTTCAAGGAAGAGTAGTACTGAAATCAAGGATAAGACCAGGTTTAAGAAGGGACTCTCCCACCATGGGAAGTCAAGTTCATCCAAGGGTTGCTATGATAGGGATTCCGAGCATAGAGTTAAGAGAAACAATGAAGTAGATACACCTCAGAACAGGTCACCTTGTAGGAAGTGTGGCAAACTGCATGGAGGAGAGTGTATGATGGGCACTAACGCTTGTTACAGTTGTGACAAACCGGATCACATGATGAAGAATTGTCCGAATAGGAGAGGTCAAGAAAAAGGGTAGGAGAAAGTTCAACCTAATATTCCAAGTCAAGAGGCTCCAACGATGCAACGATTCTTCTCACTCAAGTCTAGGGGTGCAAGGGAAGGCACTACTGGTGATGTCTCGGGTGTGTAAGCTTAATTAGTCTTTCATGTTTTTGACTGTGTATGGTTTAAGCACCAGTATGAGGTTAATATGTTTGAGTCATCATGTTGGTTGCTGATTTGTGTGGCTTATGTGTTTACTTATGTTGTATTCTTTGATGAGACTAGTTTAGAAAAGAGTTTCCTCAGTCTATTAATGTGAAGCTGCTAGTAGGTTTCAAAGATGTGCACCATCATTATAATGTGTGATTCTTTGATGACTGATTTGTTGTTAGTATAGAGTACTGTCATTCATGGATGAATGTTCCTAAGGGGGGAATAATGTAACAACGCGAAATTGACTATGCTAAGTAACGCTCAACGTACCTAGAATTCCAAGATAATACCGGGTTCACACGGATTGATGCGCATGAAACCAGACCTCTAAACATATTCATCAGCCAAGCCAACCAACTTAATGAGTTAGTTGAACTAGGCAAGGTTAGGTCCAGCCATGTAGGGCACCCAAATATTAAGATTCACCCCGATGAGTGTTTACCGGATTTGAAAGGGGTAATCTTATGTTTGGAGGGTCTAAGGGTAAAACTGTCTTGTCCAGGATAAGGGTAGTATTGTAATTACCCTAAATATTTAATTAAGTAATTAATTAATGAAAATAGTGGACAATTTGGGTAGGGTTTACCCGAATTGACCCATTTTCGCGAGTTAGGCTTCACCTGGGTTCTATCCTTTGTGGAAGCAATGTTAAATTGAAATAATTAATATTAATTATCTGATTTAAGTAAGGGCATGATGATTCATTTCACCTAAACCTTAAAAAAATCATATATTTATTAATAAGTAACAAGGAGTCCTAGTTTGACTAAGTCTAATTAATAAGTAACAAGGAGTCCTAGTTTGACTAAGTCTTCAACTAAAACTCCTACACTTTCTCTCATCTCTCTCAACTCTCTTTCTCATGTCTTTGTCCACTCTCTTCTCACGTTATTTATTAGCAAAAAGAACAAAACAATTAAAGTTCATCAATTGAAGAACTTGCACACAAAAACTCAAAAGAAAAACTAAACTAAAAACGAAAAGCGAAAGTATCTTTCAAACGGTTTGCGCGTGAGTTTGTTGGAGAAGCATTTGTTTTTCGTGGGAGTTGGCAGCACTTGAGATCAGATTTGAAAGGAGTTAAAGGACAAATAAAGGTATGGGTTTTCTTCCTCTTGGTCCCTTTCCCAAGATACACCTATGTTTCAATCAAATTCTAATCCGAAAATTAGGAAAGTTCCCCTTTGCATGTTCCTGTCACTAGCTCCCATTGAATTTAATTGTTGGGTATGTTTTGTTGGTAGAATTTAGATATGTGATGTGTTTTCGTGATGACTATGTTCAATGATGTATGTTCGGATTTATGTGAGTAATAAGCATGCTTCCCGAAACTATGTGTTAAACGTGTGTGTAGGCATTATGTATGTCGTGGCTTAGGTCATGGGTTGAAGTGTGTAATATGAATGTTAAATTCTTGTGTTTTGTATTAATATGAATTAATCTATGAGAACGAAGTCTAGCACCGAGTGAGTATGGTAAGGTAAGTATTTCTAGTTAAGAATGAGACTAGATTACAAAGCATGCCCTTCATATTCCTTAACCATGTGCTTGCATGAGATGCGTACAAGTTCTACCATTGGCAAGTAGAACACCCTCATCGGAGAAGGTTAGAACTCCGGATTTCATGCTTTATTACCATTATGTCTATGTTGTTTATTGTCTATTCTCATGATATTGGATACCTATTAGCATTGGAGAAGTTCTATGAAGTTTAAATGGTGGTATGAGACGCTATCTAGACATTGCACAATATACTTTGAAGGTGTTAGGCGGAGTCCCTAGGTCCTGTCCAAGACCATTACTTGAATGTCATTTGTGTGATAAATGAGTCTTAAATGAACTACTTAATGTAATGACTTAAGTTAAGAAAGTATGTTAAAATGAATAAGTACTTATCTAGAGTAGTTAAGAGTTTTCTAGTTAAGGCATGAAGGGGCATAGGAATGGTCACTTCGTATCTTACCTAGATAAGTCTTAAGAATGACTCTAGTTAGGGAAGATGTTATTTATGTGGACATGATCCAAACTTAGGAAGTCTTAAGGATTATTTAGGTAGTCTTGAAGAGGTCAATCATGGACGTTATCTTCTTGATCTACTTAAGTAAGTCTTTTGATATCCTTTGATGAGGAAATGTCATATTATCTATATGTCGGTATGTTGATGTCAGTACGTGTGTATGTGACTCATCATAAGAAGTCTTGTGGATCATTTAGGCATGCTTAGGGAGGTTGTATGGGAGGTCTCTCTTTGTTTTGATTGAGTGAGTCTTAGGATAACTTTAAGTGGGATAATACATACTAGAAGATGTCTAAAGTGAAGTAAAGGGACTTCACTATAACAGTGAATTGAGTTCATTGTAATGTTTTCTGAAAATGTGACTTTTTGCTTATATGATTTCTTATATATTTGTAATGTTGTTAAATGTTGTTCTTATGCTTATAGTATGATGTTTTAGTCGAAATTCATGAAAAGCATGCTATTTACTAAATGTCCCTTTTTCATGGTTGTTACATGGCTTCCATCTTAGTACATCTAATGTGCTAACCCCTTCTATTCCCTTTTTGACTAAAGATTAGGGAATTGGAATTCTTGATGTTCCATGGAGGATGGATAGGATTCTAAGGCTTTAAAGATGAAGTATTGGTGAGCTCTCATCAATTTGAGAACAATATCGACATGTTCCTTATGTCATAGTCTTTATTTTATTGTCTTTTATGGGGTTAGTCCCAAGTATTGTATACTCTAAAGTTTATCTAGTTCAAGTAGATGTTGTAAAGATTTAATGTTTTAAATAAAAGTCTTCCGCTTGTGTAATGTTTATGAAAGAGTTTTTCGTCTATGGAAAACTTTTAAATTCTTACCTATTATAGTATGTTTATTATGCAATGAATGATACGAGAGACTTAGATGAGACTTCTTGAAGTATCATTCGCCGTGTGATGAAAAAAGGATGCTCTATCTTCTAGGGTGTACTTGCGGATCGTGACATTGAGAGCGGTAGCTATAACTTGGGAGCTGTTTAGAAGGTTTTTCTTGATAGGTTCTTCCTAAGGGAGAAAAGAGAGGTGAAATTGGAAGAATTCATTAACCTTCATCAAGGAGGTATGAGTGTGAAAATGTACTCCTTAAAGTTCACTAAATTTTCCAAGCATGCTCCTTCCTTGGTATCCAATCCTAGGGATGAGATGATCCACTTTGTGACGAGAGTGTCTGATGATCTAGTTAAGGAGTGTCATTCGACGATGCTTCATGATAATATGGATATTTATCGTTTATTGCTTCATCCTTAACATGTTGAGGACACTAAACTCAAGAGTAAGAATAAGGAGTTTAAAAAGACCAAGTCTTATGGGGGAGGTATTTCCAAAGGTAGGCTAGAAATTAAAGACAAGCCTATGTTCCAGAAGAGGGTCTCTAACTAATATCCTTCCAATTTCCCTAAGGCTAACAAGAATAGGGTGTCTAACCATAAGTCCCAAAAGGGAATAAGTGTAAATTCATCTAGTGATAAACCTCCTTGTGCCATGTGTGGTAAAAAGCATAGGGGTGAATGCTTGGTAGGAACGGGAAACTGGTTTGGTTGTGGAAAATAGGGCCATAAGGTTAGGGATAGTCCTACGGTGAGGAGTCAAGAGAAAGGTAGTGCTCAAGCTCAAGCAAGAGGTCCTAGTCAATGCTCCAAAGAGGAACTGCTTCTATGCTCTCCGGTCTAGGGGTGACCAAGAGGAATATCCCAATGTGGTTAGTGGTATGTTACAAGTCTTCTCTATTTATTTTTATTATTTACGTGATCCCAGTACTACCTTATCATTCGTAACTCCTCTAATGGATAGAAAGTTTGATGTTCTACCCGATGTGTTGGTTGAAACTTTTTCAGTTCCTACCCAAATGGGTGACTATGTTGTGGCGAGAAGAGTATTTAGGAGTTTTTCTATATCTTTGCCAAATAGAGTTACATGGGTGGATTTGGTAGAACTTCATATGATTGATTTTGATGTCATTTTGGGAATGGATTAGTTGCATACTTGTTTTGCCTCCATTGATTGTAGAACAAGGGTAATTAAGTTCAGTTTTCCTAATAAACCTTTCTTAGAGTGGAAGGGGGTAACTCAATCCCTAGATGTCGTATCATTTCTTGTCTAAAATCTTGTAAAAGGATCTCGGTCTTTACCATATTGTGAGGGTCAAAGATCTTGAGTCTGATATTTCTCCTTTAGAGTCGGTACTCTTAGTGATGGATTTTCCGTAAGTCTTTCCTTATATGACTGGCCCCGAATTCCACTCGAACATGAAATATACTATGGTATTGACTTATTACCAGATAAGAATCCCATTTCAATTCCTCCTTACCAGACGGTTCAAGCCGAGTTGAAAGAGCTAAAGCTTCAACTCAAAGACTTATTACACAAGGGTTTCATAAACCCTAGTATTTCTCCATGGGGAGCTCCTGTGTTGTTTGGTAAGAAGAAGGATGGGTCCCTTAGGATGTGCATTGATTACCTTAAAGTCAATAAGGTCGCCATTAAGAACAAGTATCCTCTCTCTCGGATTGGCGACTTTTTTGATTAGCTCCAAGGGGCAAGCTACTTTTCTAAGCTTGATTTGAGGTCGGCGTATCACAAACTTAGAGTGACATGTGATGATGTACCTAAAACGGCATTCCAAACTAGGTATGGCCATTATGAGTTCCTACTATGTCTTTTGGTCTCACTGATGCCCCAACTACATTTATAGGACCTTATGAATCAAGTGTTCGGGAATTACCTTTATTCATTTGTGAATGTCTTCATTGACGATATCTTTGTGTATTCTAAGAGTGAGAATGATCACATGGGTCATTTGAGGGTTGTATTGGAAGTCCTCAAGGAACATAAACTCTTTGCCAAGTATAGTAAATGTGAGTTTTGGTTGAGATCGGTGGCGTTTCTTGGTCATATTTTCTCAAGTGAAGGTATAGACGTCGATCAGAAGAAAATCGAAGCGGTTAAGAATTGACCTAAACCATTGACTCCAACCGAAATTTGAAGTTTCTTAGGTTTATCCGGGTACTACATCCATTGCTTCTTCTCTGACTACCTTGACCCAAAAGAGTGTTGAATTTGAGTTGTCGGAGGCATGTGAAAGAAGCTTTCAAGTGTTTAAAGATAGGCTTTCCTCCGCTCTGGTGTTGACTTTATCGGAGGGTACCAAGGGTTTTGTGGTATATGATGCTTCCCGAGTGGATTTGGGTTGTTTCCTCATGCAACATAGGAAGGCAGTGGCCTATGTCTCTAAACAAATCAAGGTCCGTGAGAAGAATGATTTAACTCATGATCTTAAATTAGCAGCCGTAGTGTTTTCTTAAAAAATATGGATACATTACCTATATGGTGTTCATATTGATGTGTATACCGACCTAAGAGTCTTCAATATGTCAAAAGTAGTTGAATCTCCGACAAAGAAGATGGTTGGAACTATTGAAGTATTACGACATGATACTTCTCTACCACCCCAGCAAGGCCAATGGGGTTGCGGATGATTTAAGTAGTATGACCATGGGTACTATGTCTCATGTTGAGGAAGGTAAGAAAGATCTAGTGAAATATGCGCATAGATTGGCTCGGTTGAGTGTTCGGTTAGAAGATTCTCCGAAAGGTGGATTTATGGTTCATTATGACTCTAAGTCATCTCTAGGGGTTGAGGTGAAGTCTAAAAAATATCTTGATCCTCTATTGATGGAGTTGAAGAAATTGGTACTTGGAATGTTCAATCAGTCATTCTCCCAAGGGGGGATGGTGTCTTAGGTACTACTGTAAATTGTGTGTACAATGTTGATAATTTGCGGGGCAAAATTTTATAAGAATCTCATGGTTCCATATATTGTATTCATACGGGTGCCACCAAAATGTATCATGATCCTAGAGAGGTCTATTGGTGGGATGGTTTAAAATGGGACATAGTGGAGTTTGTAGCTAAGTGTCCTAATTGCTAACAAGTTAAAGTCAAGCATCAAAGGCCAGGAGGCCTAACCCAAGTAATGGATGTTCCTACTTGGAAATGGGAAGAAATTAATATGGACTTTGTTGTTGGGTTGCCTCGAACTCGGAGGTAAAATGACACAATTTGGGTTTTTTTTTGGATAGGTTGACAAAATCTTCTCACTTTGTCCCCGTCAAGTCTACTAATTCAGCGGATGATTATGCAAGAATATAAATTAATGAGATAGTCATCTTACGCCGGATCCCTTTGTCCATCATATCGTATAGAGGTGCTCAATTCACTTCTTGGTTTTGGAGGTCTTTTCAAAAAGGGTTGGGTACTCAAGTGCACAGCTTTTCATCCCCAAATGGATAGTCAACCGGAGCGTACTATTCAAACCCTAAAAGGTATGTGAAGAGCTTGTAATAGATTTTTATGGTAATTGGGACAATCACCTACCTTGATCGAGTTCTCCTACAATAATAGCTAAACTATTCGAGTATTTCCATGGCACCGTTTGAAGAACTCTATGGTAGGCGATGTAGGTCTATGGTTCGGTTGTTTGAAGTTGGTGAGTCTTCACTTCTTTGTCAAGAAATAATCAGTGAAGCTTTGGAGAAGGTTCGGGTGATAAAAGCTAGGTTGAAAAAAGCCTCTAGTTTGCCGAAATCCTATGCCAAAAACAGAAGAAGAGACCTTAAATTCGAAGTAGATGATATGGTGTATTTGAAGATTTCACCAATGAAAGGGGTGATGAGATATTGAAAGAAGGGAAAGCTAAGTCCCCGGTATGTTAGTCCATGTGAGGTTTTGCAATAGGTCAGAGAAGTTGTATATAAGTTGAGACTACCTAGTGAACTAGCTGCGATTCATCTGGTATTTCATATCTCCATGATAAAGAAGTGTATTTGCGACCTCGTATCCATTCTCCCTATTGAAGGGTCAGGAGTGGATGAGAACCTTTCCTATGAAGAGGTTCTTGTAGAAATTCTAGGTCGCCAATTCAAGAAGTTGAGGAACAAAGATGTGGCCTCCGTAAAAGTCTTATGGAGAAACAACCTAGTGTAGGGAGCAACATGGGAGGCCGAGGCCCACGTGAAGTCCCGTTATCCTCATCATTTCCCCCAAAACTCTAGCCAAAGTTGAGGTTAGTAACAATCCTCTTAAAATAATGAATAATGTTGAATTTGGTTTGGTTTGCTAAGATGTGCATAATTATGGTAAAGGCTCATGCTAAAATGAGTTTTCATGTGAAAATGAGCTTTTGCTTAACTTGCACTTATTTGTGTTTTGTTTATTGTTTCCTTCATGAAATAGTATTGAGTGATTAATGTTTATTGAAAGGAGGCTGGCATAAGTGACACTTGATGTTCATGTTGAGCTCATGTTGATATTAAGAAGGTACTTTCTCATGTTGATACATTGAGTTCTTATGTATGGTAAATTGAGAATTGAGTTGCTATGTGTAATGCTATGGTTATGCGTT
Source organism: Solanum pennellii (assembly GCF_001406875.1). Classification (NCBI taxonomy): domain Eukaryota; kingdom Viridiplantae; phylum Streptophyta; class Magnoliopsida; order Solanales; family Solanaceae; genus Solanum; species Solanum pennellii. The sequence goes on from NC_028645.1 coordinate 23,080,314, forward strand.
GAATGTAGTTATGAATTAATACTATGAGTCGTGGGTCATGATGATTTTATGTTGTTGTTGTTGTTGGTTGGGCTGCTAGTCTTGAGTCATATTATCCCTACAAAAAGATTAGGTGTCATTCGGGACGAACATTCCTAAGGGGGGATAAATCTAACATTCTTGAAGTCCATGACTTGGTCTAGAGCCTCACATGATGAACTAAACTCCAAAACATTGTTTCTAAGCCTAATATAATGTATTGAAACCAAGTAGGAAGTATTAGAGCCTAAACGTCAAGGGACGACTATAACGTTCGGAAACTATTGCAATTGAACTAGTAAACGTCCTTAGATTTGAAAATATTTTGATGTAGTCTAAAACTTGTAAAGTACTTTAAATAGGTAAAATGATGTATATATGGGTCAAAACATCCAGGTCCGACCCCCCAAGGACCGCCCTAGGGGTCCTTGAAGGGGACCCACCCTTGGCCAAACAAGTTGCCAAAGGCAGCAACTGCCAAGAAACCAGTCCGCGTCGCGGACATGGTTCACCATGGACAAAAAGTCTTGGTTCACTTCGTAGACTCTACTTTGTGAAGAATTAATTTCGGAAATATTGCGGGAACAGCTCCACGACACGGACTTGTTTCCCAACGAAAAATCTGAAATTAGAATTCAAAATTTCGGAAATATTGCGGGAACAGCTCCGCGACACGGACTTGTTTACCAACGAAAAATCTGAAATTAGAATTCAAGTTTGACTACACTAAAAGGTCAACTTAAGTATGGGGTCTTTTAGGTATTTTAGGGGATAGTTATGTATTGATTTTAAATCAGTTTTACCTCACATTCACTCACTCAAATCAAATCTCCAAATAAAAACCCAAAAGCTCTCACCTATCTCTACATTCTATTTCTATTCAACCTCCATTGAAGGAACCAAGAAGCTTGAAGAATAAGACCTAATCCCCCTAGTTTTCTACTAAAATTGTGACTAAAGTCTTCATAAGGTATGGATTCTTTCAATATTGGGATTCCTTTCCCCAAGAGTTCCATTAAAAGTTTATTTAAAAATCACCCAATTTTAAGGGTTTTTATCTACAAATGGGTTTTCTTCTAAACTTGAAATTGATGAATAATTATGAAGAATATTGATTACCTATGGCTAATGAAGTGTAGATTGTTGAGTAATTGATGTTGATTAATGGGATTTTCGTGTGGTTCATTTCCTTTACCCAATTTCCCCAAATCTTGGATCTTGCTTGAATCGATGGGTAGTGATAAATGTATTGATTGTTAGACTTGTTTTAACTATTCTAATTCATTCATGGACTGCCTATGGTCATGTATTGTGAGGATTAGATCTAGTTCTTGAATAATTCATGGATGAGCCATTTTCCTTAACCCTATCTATGAATCGAACTTGTAGATGAATAGAGTTGTTGGAATTGATTATATTATTGTTTAATTCACTATATTAATATGATGATGAGTGGATAATTGGTTTATTGTGATGAATTGAGGGTATGATCTTAAATGAGGCTAATGAAGGTGAATTGGTAAGACTTTCTGATCTTGAATTCTTTACTTCAATGATGATTGTTTATACTTGTTAATGGCAATAAACTGAAGTATTAACTGTGATTAGATTAAGAAGATGATAATATGATGATTATTATGAAATGTCTTGACTATGTGAATTGTGAGATCATGTTAAAGGTATGTTGATCCAAGGTTGAATAAGAATCACTTGTGTGCCTTACTATGATATGATTGTGGTGTGTTGATCTTATAAATGAAGGGTTGTTAAGAAAGGACATTCTCATCAATACCTAATGATATAATGATATGATATACAAGGGGTTAGTGTCCTATGGCCTATATTAAGATATGATGATTAATAATGAATTAAAGATATTTCAAAAAGGGACTTTAGCTTAGCACCGAGTGAACTTGACAGTGAGAGGCGTTGACTCCCCATAGAAGGGAAATTCACCAAATGTTCTCATGAGATGAGGACTCCAATTTCTAATGGGCGTGTAGAGGGTTCAAGACATATCTCCGAGTTCCTTAACTATGTTGCCTCCATAGGAATACTAGCTAGTGGATCCACCTAGAATGTTATATTCATGTTTTGGTCCTACATTGGCAAGTACACCACCTTGTTTCGGTGCTGGGTTTCATGACACCGGATTCCATGTTTAACTCACATGGTTTATTGTCGGATAAGGCTATTGTTCCCAAATATAAAATTAAAGTAATAAAGTGAACACTAACTAGGGTGACTTAAGAAGTTATACTTAGTGGTGGTAGGGGTATGTAACTCTACTTATACATTACACAAGTTGTCCTTGAGGGAAGTACTAGGAGGTTGTTCTTATGTACTTGTGATATAAATGCAATATATATGATGACTTTACATGTTGATGATCCTATATGATTTAGTTTTATTGATGAACATTCTATTGGTCTATTTTTATGTATATGATTATGAATATGCATAATATGAAGAGATATGAAATGTAGACATAGCTTATGGTCCTTTAATAGGTTTACTTGATTATGTAGGGTTATGGGGCTTCAAATAAGCATTGAGCTTGTAGGATAGGGAAAAGGTTGTGAGTAAGTGTCTTATATGATGTGATGTTATGAACTCTTACACATGAATTGTTGCTAGGACATTATGTAGGAGTTGTTATTCTTATATGATCTTTATACGATGTCATTTATGTTGATATGACCTTATGTTGATAATATCCATTTTTACTTTACTTTGTGATGGCATTGGTCTTGTGTGGAATATGGACTTGTCTTTAGTAATGTTCTGTCTATTGGCTTGTATATGTTCTTTTTGTACATAAAGACTTTTGGAAAGTGACTTACCATGGTTTTGAAATAAATCTCATCTCAAACATGATTTCAGTGGTTCTACTTGCATATGTTTCCATACTTAGTACATGTGATTGTACTAACCCATATTCTTTCCCTTTTCCCAAACAATGTACGTTCGGGCCATTGAAGTATCAAGGTCTCTTTGCAAAAAGACTTGGACTTTTCCCCAAGTTTTGGTAGGTCGTATAGTTCAAGGATGGTGTCGTGTTCTACCTTAGTAGCATTGTTATTTCCTAGAGATATTCATTTCTTTCCTATTCTTGAAGACATATGTTGTATGCCCTATGTGGCAAATATGAATTTGTATAAGGGCTATGCCCGAAGGTTCTACTTTGCTTTAGATGGTTTAATGTGAGACGTTTTATTAGAAAAAATTAATACGTGTTGGTTATGTTGACTAAACGAGAAGCCTATGTAAGCTTCACTAAGCGAAGAGTTTATGTAAACTCCATATATGGTATGTGAGAGGTCTATTTATACCTCAATATGTAAAAAGTTCTAATTTTTCTGCATTTTTACTTATGATATGTTATGACGAATTCTAAGGCTAGTCTAAATCCTCTCCAAGGACTATGAAGCTGGTTACTTTAAAAGGGTGCTCCCCGGTCGTGACAGTTCCATCGACTGGCTCACAATAGGGGGTCGTTGATTGCCACTGCAAGCAGTTTCAAGCCTTGAGTTGGGGGTCATCCTCTAGGTCATAGAAACCCCTCCCATTAATTTCAATACGAAATATGCAAAGGCACACTAGAACACATGCAAGCACACAAGGGACTACTCGTCGAACGTCTTGTTCATCCCTTGACGTTTGACTTTAAAACTCACATACACATTAATTAAGGTAATTAGAAGCCCTTAAATCACTAGTGAAACTCTAGATAAGCCTAGTTCATCTTAGGGTCATTACATTCTCACCCACTTAAGAACATTCGTCCTCGAATGACACTTAAACACTTAAAGGGATAAAGACCCAAGCAATAACCTTCATACAAGCATATAATATTATAAACCATACACTGATCAAGAAGGAATATCACTCCACAAAAAAGACATTAACCTGTCAGAACCCGCATGTATACCTAGAAGTTAAGGCATTATTAGGTCACAACACGGCATACTTGACCTCTCAGAGGTCTTGTACAAGCCTCTTAGACATCTTTCATTGCATATATATATATGAAAAGTAATGTGGAATTTAAAATGTTCTTTCCATACGTAATGCGAAAGTCATTTCATAAAACTTCTAATATATGTCTCAAAAACCATCCATGATATCATGAGTGTAGTCATGGGTCACAGCCCATAAGTCTAAATATAAAAAAGAACATCAAAAAACATCATAGTGGTGGTGTCCTCAGATACTATGAGGAATTACCAATATTCGTTCTTGGAAACCTTGGAACTCCACCCTTCAAAGCAACTCAATCTTCTCAAGACCCTACATGGACAACATGTAGGCAATATGCGTTAGTACGATATGTATTAAGTAAGGAAACTATCATCAAACATAAGATATCTCAAAGGGTTAGTCAATAATAGACATAATCATAATTGATAAAACCATAAGCATAACATGAACATAATATGCATATTAATGAATCAATAAAGCATATAAGAGTTGTTTCTTAGCTCAATGTCTTTCATACTAAAATGAACTACATCACAAGCCACCTCCGAGTATGCTAGTGCAAGGCTAAGGTAGCATCCCATACTACTACCAAAGCTAAGTACATATCTTTGGTCATTCTTGATCATAGCCTACTTGCATAATTAAGACCTAAGTTCATCATATAATATGGGCACTATGCCCCTAGGCCACATCAAATCAAACTTGTGCAATGCATGTGAAGCATCCCATAGTACCTCACATAATAAGCATATCTTGAAGTCACCTTATCTTATTTCATCAATTCTCTAGTAGCCCTACTTCATACTAAAGAGTACTATACCCTTATGATTTCCTCAAACATGCTTGTGCAATGTACATAAGGCAGCCTATACTACTTCACAAACTAAGACTATCTTGAAGTTATCCTTAACATTTTCACTCTCCATAGTCTTATCGCTACTTAACTTCACTTATTAAGATCCTCTCATCTTTAGTCTATTTTACTAGGAAAGGCAACTCTAGTTCAATACTATCTTCAATCTCTTCTTCTTTAATGACCTAGCTTATACCTTGTGAAATGCACCTATGACACCCATATGACCATTCAAGCAAGGTACTACTTTTGGATCCTTTTCTATACTTCTTACATTGGAGACTAGCCCCTATCTTTATATTTTGAACACTATGAGATACTTCTTTAAGCATTTCTATGTTCTTTAATAATATGAATCCTACGAGATATTTTTTTAAGGTATGTCTTGATCCCTTATAATCATGAACACTACGAGATACCCCTTGTACATGTCTAAGTTCAATTCACACATTATGAACACTACGAGATACCCCTTGGGCATGTCTAAGTTCATTCATTTCTTATGAACACTATGAGATGCTTCTCAAGCATGTCTAAGTTCATAGTATACGGAGATCTCTATTAGGATACCTTGACTATACTACATGAAGGAATCCCTTATCATGAGCCTACATGGATGGTCATCACAACTACTAGGTGTGTCTCTCCTTTCTACATGGAGTCCGGACCCTTTCTAGACCATCCGTCTCACTTTGCATATCCACTTAGATTCAAGCATGTACTCCAAGGTTTACTTGCCAAGCCTTGCTCAACTTTCTTCATGGATGGATGTCCTTGACAATCTCGCAATGCTTAAGTGAATTCTATCACTTTAAATCAATAATCATAAATCTACAGTTAACACAACCATCCTAATGTTCATTATTCGTCAATTCATTCTATCTTCATTCATAGGTAGATTATAGAGTCTTGTAGCCTTAGCTTTCTTCTCAAATTCTTCATTACTAGGTGAATATAGTCATAATTCCTTGTTTAGTATTCAATTCAATCAATACTAATCTTAATTCATCAAATCTAGTTCAATTCATACTTTAGTGATTCAATCATGATTAATTAATATAGAATAAAATCAATTTAAGTAGAATCAATACAACACCTTTATCTAGTTTCTAATGGCCTAAGATAATCATGATCACCTTCAAATTCAATTACAAAAATTCACCATGAAAACTCCATAAAAATAGTATATAATCATCATATAAACATCATTAAATGCTACCCACTAGATTGGGATCACAATTATGTCTTACGAACAATGCAATCACAACCATTTCTAGATTAGAAAACTACGGAGCTTCATGGATCGAAGAATCCATGAATGAATGAGGTTCATATACCTTATATTATAGCCTTAAACTCGGCTTGATTCCTTAATGAATTCGTCCTAAAATCTGCTGCAATTTCCCTTCTTCTTCAATGGTGGTTTTGTGAGAACTTTGGGAGAGAAATGTTTTTGATTTGTTATTTCTTATTGGGTATTGGGGTGTTGGCTTCGTAAAGGGGTTAAATAAGTCCTAAAAACCGTTTCTAACTATCTCCGAGATTACCTAATTACCCCAACATCAATTTGACCCTTTTATACAAGTCAATATTAACTTAAATTTTTGGAACTTTCGTCGGGGAACAAGTACGCGATGCGGAGCTGCTCCCGCATGATTTTTGAAAATAAATCCCAAGACCGTAGAGTCCGCCTTGTGTCTGCGACGCGGAACAAAATTTTTGCCTGAGGAGATCCTAGTCCGTGACGCGGACTCATTTCACCCAAGAGCAAAGTCTTGCTGCCTTGGGCAGCTTCTTGGCCCAAGGTTGGGTCCTCCTCAAGGACCCCTATAGAGGTCCTTGGGGAGTCGTGCCCAGATGTTTCCGCCCTAAATATGTCACTCTACATGTTAGGAACCTTCCCTATCCATTTGATCTCCAAACCCTACATAAAAACTCTATGAAACATACTAAGGCGCTCTAGCACGTCTCAAGGCTAACTTTCAAACGTCACTGGACATTCTTTGACTTTTCACCTCCAAAATCTCTCAAACATTACACACTGTTTCTAAAAACTATTATTAGTCATTTTAGGACCTTATAAGCTCATGACACACGTGTTAGGCTCTAGTTTAACCGAATTCATTTTTGGGTTCTTACAAAACCACTTCATGTAATTTAAGCAAACAGAACTACACCTACAAACTCCTTATGAATCAACTACACAATGCTCATTTAAACATCATATAGAACATTATGCAAGTTCTCATCAAAGCAAATTCAAGCAAAATTTTCAATAAGGAACCTTTAAGCAAATTCTCATAAAGGCTCAACATGAAACTTTCCCTACAGCACGATGGCATACTCAACAATTCAACTTCATATAACAATTTACGTATTTCTCATTTAACAAGGATTTAATAAAAACATGCATATCACATGGAGAATATTTGGGAACTCATTTTTCACAAAAGACTCAAACATAAACCAAGTTTCTATGAACTCTAAGTTTTAGGATTGAATAAGCACATAAGGAAAAGAGAAGGATATCTCATTCCCAACAACCATACTATTCACCATACTTCCACACATAGGAGAAACCCAATGTAAGAGTCAACATAATCATACTACAAGGATCCCCTTCAAGGAAACATCAATCTTACCAAGATCATTCTCACCCTCCCTTCTACTCACTAAAGCTCTTGAACATCAACATCCTTTCCTAGGACAAAACACACCTTTTACTCTTTGAAACACCACGTCCTTCCTTTCTAAGGTCGGATCTAAACCAACTTCAAACAATCGCAACTATCACTCCCCCACCTTTTTAACACTATTTTCCACCATTTCTGTCAACTATACTACCCTTTAAAAGATAACTCAACCAACATAAGGTCATCAACACGACCTTCCATATCCCATCTCAAGAGTCACACATAATCTTTTTATCTCCCCCAACCCAAACTTCTTGAAGGCCACACTCTAGGGACTATCATAGAAGGAATAAGTTAAAGACACCATATAACAAAGCTCTTAGGCACGATAAGAAGAATGAAGAAGTGAAACTTCCCTAGCACCCAATAGCCTTCTATTCATAATGTGGTGCCGTTCACATTATGAACAAGAATCTACTAGATGTGGTTTATGAGACATTCTAACACACTCCCAAACCTTATGCTCAGATACCAACTTTGTCACGGCCTGGGAGCACCCTAGACGTAACCAGCGAATGAGACTTCAAGAAGTCTTACACAAGCCTCACATATCAATCATTGTATAATATACTCCCAAAAATAAGCAAGAATTTAAAATTATCTTCACACATGAAGAATACTTTAATTAATACGCAAGCGGAAACTTTGTTTAAAAACATCTATCCTTACAATATCTCGTTCAACCATCTAATACTTGGAATGTACAACATAGGAACTAAGCCCATACAAGACTTAAAATAAAGAGTAAAGACACAAAAGGAACATGTGGGTCTTATCCTTGAATCAATGAGGACTCACCAGTACTTCATCTTCAACCCTTAGAAACCTATTCATCATCCACGGCATATCAAGACATCTAGCTCCCTACACTTTCGTCAAAAAGGGAAAAGAAGGGGTTAGCACATTGAATGCACTAAATATGGAAGTCATGCAAAAACCATGAAAAAGGACAATTAGTATAGAAACATGCTTTCATGATATTTTGATAAAAACATTCATAAAAGAATTTAAGAGACATAATCCAAGTCAATAATCACATACAAAACACTTTCAAGTAACATCAATCACATAACCATATTCACATAGACCCCCTACTAAAAGTTATCCGAATACCCACCTATGTAAGATATCAAATGGCTGCCTATAAAACCCCTTCACACACACACCTAGATGATCCTCAAGACTACCTGAAGTAAGTTATTCCATTTCATCACATACCATATAGTTCATATTCAATACACACGTCTTTACATCATATAAACTCCCTACCTAAGGCTACTCTAAGACTACCTAAAGTAAGTTATTACATTTCATCACATACCATTTAGTTTTTATGCACATCTCAAGAGAACATACAAGTACATAATATAAATATCACCATAATAAACCCATACTTAACATTTCATCTTTAGAGTCCATTTCATCAATACTTCACAAGACCTTACTCATAACCTCAATCCAAGTCCAGTAGTGCAATGTGTATGTGAAGCCCCATAACATCACACATACCAAGTAAACTAACAAGGAGATCACAAGCATTTCCCTTTACCTCATACATCATCATGACAAGTATATCCAACAACATACAAACTAAATGAGACCATCACCATGTATATCAAATGATACTACATTATGCATATCATTATAACAAGTATATTATCACCATAATGCCATTCATAAGATATATATACATATACATAAAGAACTCACCCTATAATTCCCTTAAAGATCTACTTGTGTAATGTATGGGTAAAGTCTCATTCCCTTAACTACACTAAGAAACTTCTCTTAGATAGTCCTAGTTATTGTGCATCTTCTTACTTTCATTTGTTCATTTTAACATTGGGGAAACTTCGCCATAACCGACATTGACCATGTGAGCTAACATGGAATCTGGTGTCATCCCCTCACACCGAAAGGAGAGTGTCCTACTTTCCAAGGTAAGACGTATATATTCATATATCATCTAGGTGGATCCACTAATTAAGGTTCCTATGGGAGCACGTAGTTAAAGAACTAGGATGTTTTTACTAGAATCCCTCTATATTCTAACTAGTATTCTACTTTCCACCTTATGAGATAACATAGTGAGAACCTCCTTTCCTTTGTCACGGAACACCTCTCAATGTCAACTTTCGTCGGTGCTAAGCTACATTCCCTTTTTGAAGTATCTTAAGACTTTCTCAACAATAATCATAACATAGGTCTTAGGAGTTCAGCCCCTCATATAACATGTACATAGCTCATAGGTTATGGGATAAGAAAGCCTTTTTATCACAAACTAACATCATGTGAGAGCATTACTTCATCATAATAGTTCTAAGATGTACATGAGGATTACCTTCAACCCCTCATAATAGAACACCTATCATCATATCACACCCATTATATTCATAGCATAATCATACATTCATAACTTAATCATTCATACTTGAAAATTAATCAACATTACCAAAGGTAAGCAAACAATACTACAATAACATGTTCATGACCTTGAAGATCTACTAATAACCTCCAAGAAACCCATTCTAGACATTACCCCCAAATCAATGATATTTACCCAAAAATTCAATAATTATTATCATGAAATAGTCAATTGTGCGAGAACATACTCAATTACATCACATCTACTCATTAATCAACATAATTCAAGAGTTAGGGTTTGGAGAAGAGGGACGTTCATGGGTCTTTATGGAATTAGGTCAAAAACCTAAATTAATACATCAATTCACTCATACATTAGTGTAGTCTCTATTTGAGAAAGTTTTTTGAGAGAGTAGTTGAGTTTTGAGTTGTGTTCTGTGCGTTTAGTTAGAATTACTTGGGTCTTAGGGTTGGGGTCTTATAATTAGGTTTATTCAGGTAAATAACTCCATAACCACCTCTCTTAACCCCTAGTAAAATAACTAACTTCATATAAGACTCCAAAATAAAAATGAAAACTCTTTTACCTAGCACTGACTTATGGACACCACCTTTGGACGATAGGTGGTGTTACGGCCCGTCCTGCTGGTCGTAAGTCTTTTTAGAGAAGGGGGAAAGGAAAAGGCTTGGTGGGGATACTAAGTCTCAACCCATGAGCCTCACTTATGGATCGTAATCCTAGTGACGGCTTGTCACTGCGTCTGTAGGTCAAGTTGTCATTGGGCAGCTTTTTGGGTCAAATGGTTGGGTCCTCCTCAAGGATCCTTAGGGTGGTCATTCGGGAGTCGTACATGGAAGTTTTGACCCTTACCCCTTGATTTATATATATTTAAAGAATTTTATAACATTACATCCTCATATGACACTTCAAAGCCCCTTACAACACCTAAGAACATACTAGTTCAATTTTTCAATCTTCCGCACGCCATGCTGGTTTCTTGAGAGTTAGACTCTAATACCTCCTAAACAAGTTAATTACATTAGTTTAGGTATAGAAACATCATTATAATCATTTTTAGTTTATTAGAGTCCATTCAAGTCTCTAGCTTAAGTTATTGGATTTCCGAGGTGTAACATTATCCCCCCTTGGGAAACATTCGTCCTCGAATGACACTTTAACCATCTTTTGGAATTAAAGAATCAAGACTAGCAGCCCAACCAACACATGTTATATAATTATTATTTATTAACAAAGGAATAGAGATTAACTCCATTCTCAAACACAACAATGCATCATTGTGAGGTAGAAACTATATCAACTACCAATTATGCACATATTTCATCATTTCTCATTATGCAAGGAGGAATTTTTTTCTCCTTCTGACATAGCTCTACATATACAACAAGAAGACAATACATCATTTCATCACTTCACACTTGAGCAATTTCAAAATAAGAAATATCACATAACTCAACTACACCAATCATATAATCAAGTGTTAGCAAGTATGAAGACACATAATTCAAGACACATATGAAACACGAATTTTTCATACACTCATGACCCTTTATAACCAAAAATAGTATGGATTAATAGCCTCAACCTTGACTAGAAGAGAAAGGAAAAAGATGAGGATATCGAGTCATCATATCAGCCTCGGCCTTCGAAGTAGTATTTTCCATGAGACGATTCTTCCAAAGAACCTTTATGGAAGATACTTCCTTATTCCTCAACTTCTTCACTTTCCGGTCTAAAAATCTCAATTGGTACCTGTTCATACAAAAGTTTAGCATCAACTTCTAACCATTCTAGAGGAAAGATAGACATTGGATCGCCTATGCACTTTTTGAGCATTGATACATGGAACTCCAGATGTACCGGAGACAACTCAATAGGTAATTTAAGCTCATAGGCAACACTCCCTATGCGTTTCAAAACCTCATCACCCTGATATCTTTAAATCAACCAAGTAACCTACCATAAACTCAAGGTCCCTTTTCTATTGTCGGCATTAGATTTTTTTGCCGACTTTGGGTCGTCTTGAATCTATCCCTTATAAGTCTGAATTTCTCCAAAACCTCATAAGTTACTTTGGGACCTATAAGAATAAACTCACCTACCTCAAACCACTCAATCGGAGATCTACATTTCTTCTAATAAAGTACCTCAAAGGGTGCCATGGCGATACTTGAGTGATGGCAATTATTGTATGCAAATTAAATCAATGATAGATGGTCATCCCAATTACCCTTGAAGTGAATGACACATGACCTCAACATATCCTCCATGGTTTCAATGGTTCGCTCTGCCAAACCATCCACTTGTTGATGAAATGCGTTACTAAGATCCACTTTGGTACCAAGCCCACTTTGGAATGATTTCGAAAAATAGGAAGTAAATTGGGTACCCCTATCCGAAATGACAGACAAAGGAGCCCCAATGCGTTCTCACAATTTCATTAAGATATAATTTAGTATAATCTTCTACCGAATAAGTAGCTTTGACGGGAATAAAATGGGCTGATTTGGTCAACCTATCATTAATAACCTAAATCAAATCATTTTGCCTTCGTCTACGAGGCAAACCCACAACAAAATGCATATTGGCATCTTCCCACTTCCAAGTAGGGATAGCTATATCTTGAGTCAACCCTCACGGTCTTTGATGTTCGACCTTTACTTGTTGAAAATAAGGATATTTTGCCACAAACTTCGCTGTATCCGTCTTCCAACAATCCACCAATATATCTCTTATATATCACAATACATTTTGATGAACCCAAATAAATGGAATATCCGGAACCATGAGCCTTTTCCAAAAATTTGTCTTATTAAGGGATCCACATACGGAACGCATAACCTACCTTGATACCTAAGTAACGCATAAGGACCATTCCTTCAACTCCATCAATATGGGATCAAGATGTTTCTTATATTTTAATCAACCACTAAGGGAAACTCCAACCCAAACGCCAAATGTTACACAAAATTTGGTGTGGACAGTTACATCTCGAGAGCACACCCTAGAAGATATGACACTCTCGGAGTGCGACCGGCGTACTTGACCTCTCGGAGGTCTTGTACAAGCCCTTTGACATTATTCATTGCATACATGTATGAATTAAAACTTTTCACACAAAATATCTTAAAACATCTTTCATATTTAAATCATAGAAAACACTATGTCTCAACATATGTCAATCTTAGACTCAAGAATTCTTGGGGCACGACCCATACAATACAAATATAACAATCTAATATCTATTACAATACTTTGAAATAAGAAGTATAAAGATGATTATTCCTTCGATTCAAGTGACGAAATACTTCAACTTTGCTTGAACAATAACTAGATTCCAAGCTTTGCTTCAAGATGCTTCTCACCTTCCACCTATACCTTTCGATATAAGAAAATGTATGGAATTAGTACAAGCACTTGTACTAAGTATGACATAATGCATAAAATCATGGAAATGGATATTTGTTGGAAATATGCTCTTTTTATAAATAAAAAAAAATCATAGTATAGGCATAAGAATCACATTTAAACAAATAAAAACACAAATAGAAGAAATTACAGTTTATAGCCACATTACATGAAATTTACAGTAACATTACAGTGGAGCTTACAATGACTTCACTGTAAGTTCACTATAACTTCCCTTGAAATTCACACTCCACATTATAGCATCAAAGTACATAAAAAACACATAAATATGAGATCTCCTACCAACGGTGATTCTAAGTTTCACTTGAGTGAGTTGTGAAGCGACCGCTCATACAATCCCTTCACACACACCTAAGAGATCCTTTAGATTACCTAGGATAAGATCATTCTCACTTCACACACACACACACACACATATATATGTATATATATATATATATATA
>NC_028645.1:23096501-23102538 GCF_001406875.1 Solanum pennellii
CATTTAATTATATATATATATATATATATATATATATATATATATCGAAGAGAACACGCATACATTCTCTCCAAGATTACCTAAATAATCCTCCAGACTACCTATGTTTGGATCATATCTAATGTATCAACAAACTTTCCTATATATAGTCATTCTTAAGACTTACCTAGGTAAGACATGAAGTGACCATTGCTATGCCTCCTTCACACCTTAACTAGACAACCCTTAACTACTCTAGGTAAGTACTTATTCATTTACATTCTTTCCAACTTAAGTTATTATCTTCATTAGTTCATTCAAGAGACATTCATCACATAAGGAAATCCAAGTAATGGTATTGGAGAAGACCTGCAGACTCAAACACTAACATCTTCAAAGACTATTGTGCAATGTCTAGATAGCGTCCCATACCACCACCTAAACTTCACAGAACTTCTCCAACACTAGTCGGTATCCCATATGATGAGTATAGCCAATAACCTACATAGACCATGGTAGCTAAGCATGGAATCCGGAGTTGTAACCTACTCCGATGGAGGGTGTTCTACTTGCCAATGGTGGAACTTGGACATATCCCATGTAGGCACATGGCTAAGAAATATGAATGGTTTCTTTGTACTCTAGTCTCATCTTTAACCAGATCTACTCCCCTAGACATACTCACTTAGTGCTATCCTTTGTTCTCATAGAGCAATTCACATAAAGGATCACATGAAGAGGTTGCATATCTAGTTCATAACCCAATCACATTGACCTTACCAAAGAGGCCCCTAAGGTTGCCTTACAATGGTCAAGAATAGCTTAATGATTTTCCTAAGGATGATTTCATGTCGTTCCATCCAATCAATCCCTAAATACACCATCCATAGAAGAAGGATACCATTACGGATAATTTTGCAACTAGGATTAAGGCTCCACATAAAGGACGTTCTTAGTAAAATTCAAGGTCACATGTCATTCATACATAAAAGACTAAGAGTCTTTAGCATCCTAATTCAAGAATTCATATTCTCATTATACATGTATCATGTAATGGACACAAATCTACCAAAACAAGACACAACATACTTCAGATATAACATACCATTATAGAAGAACATAGGCATGACTAACATCATCTTTAGGTCACCCTATCAACTTATATAATATCATCAGTATAACCATTATAATAATCGTGTGGCCAACTAGGAAGAATCATGCATCAACTCTAAGACTACATATATAAGGATATAGTCATAGTCTAACATGAACACCTTACAACATCAATAGAAAGACACATACATTCACCTCAATCACAAGTAGATAGATATGATCATAATCCACATAAATCAACTATACAAATAATCATAATATACCAAGTAATGCGACAAGTCCATGACCATTATAATACATAAAGTAACACCGACGAAACCACATAATTCACAAGTAAAGCACATAGCACCGCCACCATAAGTGGACCATACCAGTCTCAACATAATTCAAAACCTAATTTAAATAATATAAATTTAATTAAGGCAGTTTACCACCAATCCATTCTCACCACTTCCATCCATAGCTAAATCATCCAATACAATACCCAAAGGCCCTTACGCATGGCCATGATCATTAATTCAATACAAAAAATCATAATAATCAATGAATCTAAATCAATTCAATATATATTTATCAATCTAAAAAAGCCTATACATCAATCTAATACGATTCTTACATCATTCAATAGCCCAAGGAAAACTACTCTAGAATTCATAAGCATTGAGACATGATCATAACACCCATAATATAGCCAATTTGAAGTGTTTATGTTTTCAATGGGTTCATGAAGATTTTAGGTTATAATCATTAAATCAACATCAATTCAATCAATATTCAACAATTCAAAACATTCAATGCAAGAACCCATGGCTAGATCACAAATTAGAAATCTATATTTTGAGAAAATCTTTGAAAATCACTTCGAAGATTGGATCCTTGATGATAGAAGTTCAAGAATAAAAAATCATACCTTAAATGATTTTAATCCACTAAAGTTGAGATAAATTGGTGGAGAAATCAACCTTCAAGCTTCAATCTCCCTTGAAGCTTCAATGGAGTTCTAGAGATCTCTTAAGAGGTTTTGGGTTTTTATTTTAGAATAATGAATTTATCTAGGTAGTTAGGACTTATAAACCAACTTAAAATACCTATAATACCCTTAGGAAACCGCCCAAACTTTTATTTGGATGTGGGGTGAATTTATCAATTCACCCCTTTACTTAATAGTGAAGCAGGCGAGTTGCAGGCACCATCGGCGCCTGGTCACCTACCAACCGTCACCCAACCAATAGATCGTCCTATTGATCCATGGTTTGGGTCAGAGACTGGTACAAAGGGTTAACATCCTCCCAATACTAAGTTTCAACCTACTCCCCTCACCTATGGGGCGTTGACTGACCTACTGGTCGTCGATTGCCAACCGTAGGTTGGGCTGGTTTGACAACTTTTGGCTCTTGTGAAGGGTCCTTTATCGAGGACCCTTTATTGGTCCTTGGGGATTTTCGACCAGACGTTTCCTACCCAAATATGTTTTTACATGATTTTAGGAACTCACATATTAATTTCATTGAAAATTAACACGTAAAACTTGACGAAACATACTGAGAGACACAAGGTCGTTTCAAGGCAAACCTTTCAAACGTCATGGACATTCTTGGACATTTGACTTCCAAACTTCATGAAATTTAACACACTGCCAATAAAAACTGTTATTACTCATATAAGAACCTCGTAATCTCATGACACATACATAAGCGCATAAAACAATACATGAGGCATATAAGTGACTAGTCGTCGAACGTCTTGGTCATCCCTTAACGTTTGACTTCCAATTTACCTAAATCTTTAGACACTGACTCATTACCATATTATGAACCATTTTAGAACCTTATACCCTCATGAAAAACATTTTAGGCTCTAGTTTCACCTTAGTCATTTTTGAGGTATTACATTGATAGCAAATTTGGTGTAATCAACTCCAACCCACTACACCAAATTTTACACCAAAAAGGAATATTTTTATCTCTTAATTATTATATGATTATTATTTATTTCATTTATATTTTCTTATTTCATAAAACAAATTCTTTCTAAAATGATCATCATATATAATTCATATTAGTTTCGTTTATAATCATTTATCATAAAATTATTTTGTACCATAATTTTTAAATGATATAAATTGCTAGCAGATATTATACATTATACATACTAATGGATAATACAAATAAAAGTGAATCATTACAGAAATACAATTAAATAAACATTACATAATCAAAAAAAATATTTTAAATTCTGCATAAATATTCAACTTTCAAGATCACTAAGATGCTCATATAAAGGCTCTATTAATGCATTACATAGTTCACAATGAGCTTCTTTATTTTTTTATATCGGGCTAGAAACAGTTTAAATTAATACTTTTCATCTATTATCATTTCTACGGTTGAAGTTGGACATTCTGACACATCTTTAATTGGTGAATTAAGATCACGCGCATCCTCAATTATCGTTGTGCATTATAATAACAAAGTCAATATATCATGTAACACTTCTTTTCTCTAAAAACGTGATGATCCTGCGATAATTGAAAAATGAAATTGCAATGTTTTTTTATAATACATGAAGGTAATATCATGTAACACTGACATACCGTGGTTTCACGGTATTGTTAATGCTTTTTCCTAAGTTTAGTGTGTGTCCAAAAGCCTTTTTGTATTAATTTTTATGTAAGTTTCTCTTTATTTTAGGAAATCTGTCTAAAGATTAAGCGGAAGTTTTTGAGCAAGAAATGCATAAAAGTACCACCTACGGAGCTTGTGACGGTCTGTCGTGCCTATGACGGTCCGTAGGTGGCATCGTAGTGAAGCTGCTAAAGGAAGATAGGGAAGTCTGACCAAGTATAGGGCTACTAAGTGCGTGACGGACCGTCGTAGCCATGACGGTCCATCCTGCTGGTTCGTCATAAAGATCAGAGAAGTAGTCTCAGTACCCAAATTCCAAGAGTTTAAGTGTTATGGAACGGAGACCCTCGACGGACCGTTGTGCCTGTGACGATCCGTCTTACCTGCCGTCGAGGGTAATGAAGAGAGCACCAGAAGAATTTGCAAAGTATGGGACGACGGAGTCCACAACGGCCCGTCGTGACCATGAAGACCCGTCGTGAGGTCCGTCGACCCAGCCGCATTTTGACAGATTTTCAGCAAATAGAGTCCTTCTTTGATTAGGTTTTTGTTTTTTTAATAAATAGTTCGAAAAACCTCGTTTTTGGGGTTAGACTCTTGGTTATTAGACACTTTTACGTTATATTCTTTGTGAGGAGATTATTTTTATTATTACACTTTGGATTGCTACACTTTTTTCAATAATTGATTGTTGGTGATTTTGTTGTTTAATCAAGTGAATTTCTAGATTTTATTCTCTCATTGAAGTCAGTGCATGAATTCTTATATACATATTTGAATATTGTGATTATGACTATGGGTAACTAAACTCCATAACTAGGGTTGTGGGAACCATGGGCGAATAATGAGGTAAAACCTAACTAAAATAACAATTCTAGAATAGTGTCTTGCAGGTATTGATAATTCTTTCGCTTAGAAGTTATTTTAACGGATGGCCAACGTTAGAACTCGCCTTAATGCTACTTGCCGGACCAAGGAGGGAGGTAATAGGAAATGAATTATCAACATAGATTTAGTGTATACTATCTAATAGACTAGTATTGATTGGTACGAAGTAATAACTTAGTCAAATATCGAATACAATGCTTAATATGAGGTAAAGGTAAGGGTTAGTATAGCAACACCCGTAGCCGGACTAAGGTGCAGAGTGAAATTTTCTAGATGTCGGACCAAGGATTTAGAAATACATAACTTATCACTTTGCATGCAAGATACTAGGAAAGAATTGTTATAGTTATAATTATCAAGTTAGGAACTTGTGGGGAACACGTAAACCGTAGTTACTTTTATTAACTGATTAAACTCCAACATTTGAATCTGTTAGTTGTCTATTTTGATTTAGCTTATTATTTTCATTCATTTAGAAATAAAACCCCCCTTTTATTGTCTTTGTTTTCCAAGGAAATGATTGACTAAATAATAGTAATAATAGATTGAAGTTAAGTCTGAACTATTTTCCTCGTGGGAACGATCCCAACCTCATTAGTTGGGTTCTTTACTTGATACGACCGTTTTACTTCTTATTTGAGAAGTAAGTTTGAGCATATAAAATTTTGGTGCCGCTGCCAGGGAAAATGGCTGAGCAAGAGGAACCTATGGGGAACACGTAAACCCTAGTTACTTTTATTAACTGATTAAACTCGAAAATTTGAATCGGTTAGTTGTCTATTTTGAATTAGCTAATTATTTTCATTCATTTAAAAATTAAAACCCCGTTTTTATTGTCTTTGTTTTCCAAGGAAATGATTGATTAACTAATAGTAATAATAGATTGAAGTTAAGTCTTAACTATTTTCCTCATGGGAACGATCCCAACCTCATTAGTTGGGTTCTTTACTTGATACAACCGCTTTACTTCTTATTTGAGAAGTAAGTTTGAGCGTATCAAATTTTGGCGCCGCTGCCGGGGAAAGTAGATTTTAGATTAACTAAAACTTATTACTAAAATTTAGTCAATATTTTCTTCATTTTACTTTGTTTATTGTTTTTTATTCTTGCAGAACTATCTTCCTTGTACGCCAAATACACGGAGAGGAAGATAACCCTTGTTTCCCTATGATCACGAATTAGAGCGTACACTACGCAACATGAATCGAAACTTGGGTATTAATGATGATGATCCAAACCAGAACATCCCAGCTCCGGTTGATGTTCATGGTCAGTTGTTACTCGATGCTCCTGGTGAAAACCAATAGAGGGGACAAAATCCCGCTCCACGGCCTCAAGAATACTACAGAGGATATGACAATATAGCAGACTCCGATGGGCCACTTGTCTTGCCCCCTCTACCACCAGGCCACACCTTTGTGGTAACTAGTAGC
>NC_028645.1:23102887-23125531 GCF_001406875.1 Solanum pennellii
AATCACCGCATAGATGATGAGTCACTGAAGGAATACTTCTATCGGGGACAGGATGATAATAATAAAGCGGTGTTGGATTCTATAGCGGGTGGTTCTTATGGGGAGTGTCCTTATGCTGAGATTGCTAAAACGTTAGAGAAAATCTCCCGGATCATTAAAGCTTGGAGTACTAGGAAGTCAGATACAGGGAGAAACACCTTCGCAGTGCAATCCACTCACAACCCAGCCACAGATGAGATTCGTGAAGAGATGGATCAGATTAGAACTGAGCTTGGGTTGGTATTAAAACATATCACTGGGGGTGCAGAAAACATAAATGCAGTTAACTACTTGTCTAAACCACCACCACCAAATGATGAATGCTTTATACGGAGGATTCCTATGCGGTAAATTAGCAGACGGGGGATTTCCGACCGAGTGCCCAAGGCTCAAATCAGGATAATTGGCGCCAAGGTCAAGGGAACCAAGGTTAGATCTATGGTAACTATAACCGTGAGGGTCATTATGTCCGAGATGGAAACTACAACCGCGACAACAAATTCAACAGGGGTAACTATGGTAACAGAAATGATAGGAAGGGCCCTATGTCCCTTCTCAAAATCGTGAAGTTAATCCTAGGGATGGTGGAGATAGTATGGCGCGAGTTGAGGATATGTTGCACAAAATGATGAGGAGGTTCGATGCTAATGATGAGAACATTAAAGAGTTAAGGAGTGATTTAGCGGGTATTGGGCAGAAAGTCGATACACATGCAATATCGATTAAGCAAATCAAGTTCCAAATAGCCCAATTATCTGCGACTGTGAACGCACGGCAACCGCGAACTCTTCCTAGAAACACTGTCCAAAATCTGAAAAATGATGCACACTGTATTGCAATCACTACTCGGGGTGGTAAGCAAACCATTGACCCATCTATGCCGTCTAACGAGGAAAAGGTGAGAAAGGATAATGATAAGGTGGTAGAGGGTAGTGGTGAAGCAGAAGATAGCACTGGAAAAGATGCGGAAGTACCTATAAAGGTAATTCCCATGCCTAGACCACCACCCCCCTTTCCTCAAAGATTAGTGAAAAAGACCGAGAATGGTAAATATTGGCGTTTTATATCAATGTTGAAGCAGCTTTCTATCAATGTCCCTTTGGTAGAATCTCTAGAACAAATTCCTGGTTATGCCAAGTTTATGAAAGATCTGGTTACAAAGAAAAGATCAGTCACTTTCGAAGATGATAATAGAATGCAGCACTGTAGTGCTATTGCTGCAAGATCTCTCGTACAAAAGAAAGAAGATCCAGGTGCATTCACTATTCCTTGTACAGTCGGGTCATTACATTTTGCAAAAGCATTATGTGATCTGGGGGCAAGCATAAATCTCATGCCCCTCTCGATTTACAAGAAGTTGGGTTCGGGCGACCCAAAGCCCACTGCGATGCGGCTACTCATGGACGATCGAACAGTGAAAAGGCCTATAGGGATACTCCATGATGTGCTAGTAAAAGTGGAGTCGTTCTAATTTACGACTGATTTTGTTATCTTGATTGTGAGGTCAATTTTGAAGTGCCTATTATTCTTGGGAGGCCATTCCTTGCTACGGGTAGAGCCTTAGTTGATATGGAAAAGGGGCAGATGAAATTTTGGTTGAACAATGAAGAAGCGACCTTCAACATTTGTAGGTCCATAAGGCAGAGTGGTGAGCTCCAATCGATATTTGCTATATCGTACAAAGAAAAGATGAAGAAGCACCATGACCTACAAAGTGAAAAATGAGAGTTTATGATTGGGGATTTGGTGCTTTTATACAATTCTAGGTGGCGTTGATTTTCGGGCAAGCTCAAGTCCAAATGGACTGGTCCTTACTTGGTTACCCAACTATTCCCTCATGGAGCAGTTGAGTTGGAAACTAAGGAGGGTGTGCGGTTCAAGGTGAATGGACAACGCCTAAAAATCTATTTCGAGCATGCTGAATCGGCGAATGAAGTGATCGAGGCATACCATCTTGATGAAGTCTTAGTAATCAAGTGTCCTCAGTCGTGCCGCGACGTTAAATCAGGCACTTGTTGGGAGGCAACCCAACTTATAGTTTTTCTTTCTAGTAATGGTAGCATTTTCTAATAATGGGTTTTTAAATTTGCAGGCATACCACCAGGAAATTCTGCAGAAAATCACTCTGCAGCAGTCACTGACAGACCCATCGACGGCCCGTCACGAATGCGACGGACAATCGCATGAATCCGTCGTGCCAAGTACGTCTTTCAGTTATTTTTAAAATTAGGGCACACGAGACGGAACCAATGACGGACCGTCACAATTGCAATGGACCATCGTTGGGGACTTGTCACATCATTAATGAAGCGTACCCGACCCGACCCGGCTTGGGGGTTTTTAAAAAAACATAAAATTTAAAAACCCCACCCCTTCATTTCACCCATTTCCTTCCCTCTTCCTCCCATTTCCCTCCCTTTTCAACTTCCAATTTCCTATCAACCGATCATTTTCTCAAATACCCAAATTCCTAAAATCCACTCTCTACTAGTCGGAGTTTGCTGCTGTGGTTCTCTTCTTGATCACAAAGTACCTTCCTCGCTTGTTTTTCTCAAATTCTCAGGTATGTATGTCTGATTTCTACCCAATTACATTGCATTTTTGTTTATCAATTAGTATTAGCGTATTTCTTATTGATGGGTTCATTCTTTAATACATATTCTGTCTGACCTAGGTTGAGAATCCTCAAAATTGCCATGATAAAATTCTAGAAATATGTGCTTTAGCATTGCTAGTTTACTAGGTATTTGGGTTAGACACATGTAGGTTAAAACACTAAAAATTCCATTTGGGTCATAGGGGATGATTGTGGCATCCCCAATTCTGTCACTGAATGACAGAACGAGACCCCGATGATGGAGTGTCGTACCCACGACGGACCGTCATAGGGTCCGTCCCAACATCCCCAACACCCCATTATCCAATTTTCTCCAAGTGTCCACCAACGGACACATGCGACGGATCGTCGTTCCCACGACGGTCCGTCCTGCACAACTGTTCTTGTTGTAACAGACCCTATTCCTAAGGGTCTCTCACTCTTTCTAAGTGTCCTCCAACGGACACATGCTATGGACCATCGTTCCCACGACGGTCCGTCCTACTCAACCGTTCTAGTTGTCAGAGACCCTATTCCTAAGGGTCTCTCACTTTTTCTAAATGTCCCTCTTACGGACATCTACGACGGAACGTCATACCCTCAACGGTCCGTCCTGCATAACCGTCATGACGGTCAGAGACCCCTTTCCTAAGGGTCTCCAACTTTTTCCAAGTGTCCTCTTACGAACATCTACGACGGACCGTCATACCCTCGACAGTCCGTCCTGCACAATCATCGTGATAGCCAGAAACCCATCCCCAGAGGGTCTCCATACTTTTTGTAAGTATCCCACGACGGACATAGACAACGGACCGTCATCATCACAAAGGTCCGTCCTGCTTATCCGTCATAATTGTCAGAGACTTTCCTTCAGGGGTCTCCACATAAACATAGTTTAAGTAAGACATGACGGACCCTATGACGGTCCGTCGTACTCACGATGAGCCGTCACCTGGTCCGTCGTGTTTCACTGTTACTATAGAAATGTCATTACACCTTGACTCTTTTATTTATTTTGTGTCGTTTTGCTTGTCTTGTTTGCTCCTTCTAGTACTAATATGGATTCTTTACAAGTACTATCTATTATGGCACCAAAACAAGATCAAGTCTACGCACGTGGGCGATCGAAGTCTGTCGCCCCATCTGCCCGCCTAGTCATTGGCTCTGATGATGAGCGTGACCCCGAATACGTGCCCCCAGGAACCTCCACCCCATCCTGAGCTGCACGTGCTGCCAGAGTTACGCCCAAAAAGGTGGCGTCTGGCGTGGTCACTGCCTCCCAGTCTGATGAGGAGCGCACACTGACCGGCACACCTTTTGGGTCAGCTACTCATGAAGAAGGAACGTCTGGCTCCTTAGGATTTTTGTGGTCGGATGAAGCCTCTAGATCTGCTGAGGTCCCTGCACCCGCCACATCTGAACAGTCTGCCTCGTCTGATGAGGCTGACAGTTCTGAATCCATACCCGGCTCACCGACTCGTGCTCTCACCCCGGTTGCCGACCAGCCCAACCAGTGGTGTGTCGACGGGCAGTATCAAGTTTAGTCGGACGCAATGTTTTTGAATGACAAAGGAGTCATGACACGGACCCTTACATTGGAGAGGCGGGTCCTTACGGGAAGTGTCTCGACTATGCCATAGATCCACAATCTCTTCACCAGACACCGACTAGAGTGGACAGCGCATTCGTTGGGCCGTTATAGTGAAGAGTGGGTCCGAGAGTTCTATGCCTCCTACGTGGCTACTCTCAGATCACAGATTGATAGGCGGGCTACCCCCGCCAAACAGGCCCCACTGGAGCATGTCCGAGTACGTGACATTCAGGTTGATATCTCCCTGCCTGCCATCCGCCGGTATCTATACGGCGAGGATGTTGATGCCAACCAGACCCCTCTTACCCCCGAGTTTGACTACCGGTGGCAAATTGTAAAGGATGGCAAATTCTTGCATGAGCCATCGTTGAGAGAGACCACCAAGAGGTGGATGGCCCTGCACTTGTCTGTTGATGGAGCGGGTGCTGACTGGGTAACCGAGCCGAAGGGAGCTATCAAGAAGGCTAACCTGACCTTCACGGCGAAGTTCTTATTGTTGATTGTCCGACACTGCCTTTCCCCCACAGCCGCTGATAATATAGTCACATGGGATCGTGCAGTACTCATGGCGGCGATGATAGCCGGGTTTGAGGTGGACTTTTCTTGACTTCTACAGGCAGTCATGCACGAGAGGGCTTTTAAGGTCACAACTACTTACCCATTCCCGTGCATGATATTTTCTTTATGCCGGTCCGCAGGTGTGCCCATCTGGCACATTGATTAGCTCAAGACCCCGCTGGGCATTGTTGATATCGGCCTCATTAGGGATGAGGCCAATGAGTTGTCTCCATGCAGTGGTCCCCGTCCAGAGTTGCCTCAACTTGGTGACAATCTGGCTGATACGGTAGCACAGGCTTGCACGGCTACGCAGGCTGCTTCCACTGACACTACCCCGGTCGAGTCTATCCCGGGTAGTATCACTGCCCCGATCTCCTCTCGCTCAGCCCCTTTCCCCGCTCTGGTCCCGCTTGCTAGGGTCCAGGAACTAGAGGCACAGATTGCTACACTTTTGCATCACATCCAGCCTTGGATGCAAAGGTCTATTGCTGAGGTAGAAGAGCGCTCGTAGCGGAGAATGGTCCAGCACACAGAGCGGAAGATTGCTAAGGTTCATTAGCGCTTGGACGCTTTTGAGTTGCGGGTGCTAGCCCGGCCAGCCCCTCAGGTGGATCTATCGACCCTTTAGGCTGCGGTCGAGAGTCTTCGCGCAGACATCGATATGATCCTAGAGGCTAGAGTGCCTGAGTCTGAGGCCCCCTCTGCAGAGCCTGCTGAGGACACAGTGATGGCGGCCTTATTCGCCACTTCTAAGATTCCACCACATACCCCTCGAGAGCATGCCAAGAGGCGTAGGGGTCGCGAGGAGGATGAGGCTAGAGCACGAAATAAGGAGCGCCGTGAGATGGAGGCTGCGAGGAGAGCCTCGCTTGCTGATGAGGAGGTGCGTCGGATGAGGGCTGTAGAGTTAGCTGCTGGGGCATCTAGCTCCAGAAATGTGGAGATAGCGGGAGGTACTGCTGATAGTGTTGTTGCTTATGAGGACACTACTGAGGGTGTCCAGATTACAGAGGTAGTCGGTTCCGGGGAACCGGACCCACCAGCTTGCTGATCGTCGGTGCTTTGCGCCCCAGGTTTGCTTCACCTACCACTCTCATATTTCAATTTTTTTATGCATTGGGGACAATTGCATATCTTTTTGTTGTGGGTGGGGTAAACGTAGAGTGAGTGCTAGGGTGAAGTCTGAGTAGCCCAATTCACTATCCTCTTTTGGGGTTTTCTTGCTTGTGTTCTTTTTCCCCAAGAGACTGATTATTTTTACTGTTGAACCGGCATGTCTATATCTTCTGTACATAGTTTAACTCTAAAGCATGATTGCTAAAATGATATCCTCATGAAATGAAAATGATGCATGACTAGGCATAGTAATTGATAAATGTGTGGCTCTAAGCATGACATAGAGATACACCACTGCATGACCCTAAGTCTAAAATTCAAACTAGATGTCTGATAATCTTGTAGAGTAATGAGATTTCAAGTGGGTGTGAGGAAGATTTGAATAGTCCACTATTTGTACTAAGCGAGAACTTGACTGGTTAGTACTGCTAAAAGTATGTTGTAATAGACAATTAGGAAAGGATCATACGCCCTTGTTCAATATAGCCCATTTTTAGCCTAAATAAAAAACCAAATGAAATTAATCCTTCTTTGATCCAAATGATTTGAGCTTAAACTAGACCTTTCTTTTTCACCCCAATTGTTCTTTTCTGGGAATAATATGTTGGCCCTGGTCCCTCCTTGGACATGTGCACCTCAGCTTATGCAAAAAGCATAAGTTGAGGTTGGCTAATGCAGTAAACAACCTTTTTATAGCCCTGACACAACTTTGGGTATTGTGTACCTTGACTCATGGCAAAGCCATGAGTTGAGGGTGGCTATTATGAGGAATGCTCTGGAAAGTGGGGTTGAAAGAACAAAGAGAGAGAAAGAACAAAAGTAAAGTGACTCAAGAATCAGTGAAAGAAAAGTTAAATAAAAAAAATATATATATACAATAAATACAAGCAAGAAAAGAAGAGAGTCACTTACACAAATGAAGAAAGAAGGGAAAATAGCAAGGTGAAAGAATATGAGAAACTGGGCAAAATGAAATGATAAAAAGTGGTATGTTTAGCCGATATGTCAAGGAGGGCAAAATGTCACTAAAGTATACCTAAATATACCCTACCTGAGCCTATGTTACAAGTTAAGAAAGTCCTATCGTGATCCTATAAGTTGTATAGCGAACTTAAAGCAGTAAAAATAAGGGCAAGCTTATGGCAATATGTATGAATGAGTTGTGAATTTGTTCTGAGAGTGAGTGTTGAAAAGTAATCCTTATACTCAAACTAAAATCATTGTGTGAAAAATGAGGATATTGTTTTGAAGTGAGGACACTAGTTTCAATACCGGATATATTAGCACCTCGGTGAGAAATTGACGAGGATAGGTGTTAGTGCGTGGTGAGTATTTGTCATGGTCTGACTCAACATAATTCAAGCTTTATAGTGATATCATGCATAAATATGATGAGAATGGTCGGGATTGATAGCCAAATGATTGCGAAAGATAAAACATGGATACTATTGTACAAAGATTTTGTAGTGAGTCATAGTGCGTCGCTTGTGGACAAACAACAAATTTAAGTTGAGGGTGTTGATATACCGCGGTTTCACGGTATTGTTAATGCTTTTTCCTTATGTTTAGTGTGTGTCCAAAAGCCTTTTTGTATTAATTTTTATGTAAGTTTCTCTTTATTTGCAAGAAATCTGTCTAAAGATGAACGCGGAAGTTTTTGAGCAAGAAATGCAGAAAAGTACCACCTACGGAGCTTGTGACGGTCCATCATGCCTGTGAAGGTCCGTAGGTGGCATCGTAGTGAAGCCGCTGAAGGAAGATGGGGAAGTCTGACCAAGTATGGGGCTACAAAGTGCGTGACGGACCGTCGTAGCCATGACAGTGCGTCCTGCTGGTTCGTCATTAAGATCAGAGAAGTAGTCCAGGTACCCAAATTCCAAGAGTTTAAGTGTTATGGAAGTGAGACCCTCGACGGACCGTTGTGCCTGTGACGATCCGTCATACCTGCCGTCGAGGTTAATGAAGAGAGCCGAGGAAGAATTTGCAAAGTATGGGACGACGGAGTCCATGACGGCCCGTCGTGACCACGACGACCCGTCGTGAGGTCCGTCGACCCAGCCGCGTTTTGACAGATTTTCAGCAAATAGAGTCCTTCTTTGATTAGGTTTTTGTTTTTTTACAAATAATTCGAAAAACCTTATTTTTGGGGTTAGACTCTTGGTTATTAGACACTTTTATGTTATATTCTTTGTGAGGAGATTATTTTGATTATTACACTTTGGATTGTTACACTTTTTTCAGTAATTGATTGTTGGTGATTTTTTTGATTAATCAAGTGAATTTCTGGATTTTATTCTTTCTCATTGAAGTAAGTGCATGAATTCTTATATTACATATTTGAATATTGTGATTATGACTATGGGTAACTAAACTCCATAACTAGGGTTGTGGGAACCATGGGCGAATAATGAGGTAAAACCTAACTAAAATAACAATTCTAGAATAGTGTCTTGCATGTATTGATAATTTTTTCGCTTAGAAGTCTTTTTAACGGATGGCCAACGTTAGAACTCGCCTTAATGCTACTTGCCGGACCAAGGAGGTAGATAATAGGAAAAGAATTATCAACATAGATTAAGTGTATACTATCTAATAGGTTAGTATTGATTGGTACGAAGTAATAACCTAGTCAAATATCGAATACAATGCTTAATATGAGGTAAAGGTAAAGGTTAGTATAGCAACACACGTAGTCGGACCAAGGTGCGGAGTGAAATTTTCTATCTGGCGGACCAAGGATGTAGAAATACATAACTTATCACTTTGCATGCAAGATACTAGGAAAGAATTGTTATAGTTAGAATTATCAAGTTAGGAACCTGTGGGGAACACGTGAACCCTAGTTACTTTTATTAACTTATTAAACTCCAACATTTGAATCTATTAGTTGTCTATTTTGATTTAGCTAATTATTTTCATTCATTTAGAAATAAAACCCCCCTTTTATTGTCTTTGTTTTCCAAGGAAATGATTGACTAAATAATAGTAATAATAGATTGAAGTTAAGTCTGAACTATTTTCCTCGTGGGAATGATCCCAACCTCATTAGTTGGGTTCTTTACTTGATACGACCGCTTTACTTCTTATTTGAGAAGTAAGTTTGAGCTATCAAACACTTCTTTATTTTTGTGAAAGTTAATTTTAGTTTATATGATTTATACTAGAATTAATATAAACTTATTTTTAAAAAAAAGTCATACATAAAAAATTAATTTATAAAAATATATATTTAATATCTAAAATTCATATTATAGAAATATTACATAAAAATAACTTAATATACAATATATTTCATTAAATATACAATTTATATAATGTTTAATTAAATGTTTGTATAATGAAATAATATTATAATTTTTAAAAAGTTATTTGGTCTGATGAATAGTGTTACACCAAATTTGGTGTAACAATGTGCAGACACCAAATTTTGTGTGAAAATTGGTGTAGGTTGGAGCGCAAAACACCAAATTTTACACCAAATATAGTATTTGGTGTGAAATTTGGTGTTGGGTTTCGAGATTGTCTAAAGATGATTCGGAGTTATGATGAACCATGAAACCCCATTTTTGAGAATCTTCAAGTCGAACACCCAACCTGGACAACCTATGAACAACTTTTACTAATGCCTTCTCAGCATCCACAACATGGGCTACACTACCCATAGACATCCGACTCGAAGCATCCGCAACCACATTGGATTTCTCGAGATGTTAAAGGACACTCATATCATAATCTTTCAAAAGCTATAACCACCTTCTTTGTCGGAGATTTAACTCATTCTGGGAGAGCACATACTGGAGACTATAATGATCGATTAACACCTATACATTCGGTCATGACCAGAGTCTAGACCCAAGACGAGACCGGCGCCGTTGACCTCTCAGATTTTTGAAACTTTTTGTTTCTTACCTACATACTAATCATTCTATTTGATTCATAATTGTTCACCATCATCCATCTAACAATATGATCATCAAATAAAAGAAGTAGTTTAATACAGCATTAAATGTATACTTGCCAAAATGGCACAAATACCATGTCTGAACAAAAGCGGAAAAAAACGCTAGTTGAACATACTCCAATAGCTCGATCCTATAACTAATCTAGAATATAATGTTCAAGCATCCTCGAAAGCATGAGGGCCTACCAAGTCCGGATGAATGCTCCATGTCCGGATGGTTTCAGCGTCAACTTGTAGCTGTAGCGTCCACCAGTGCCTGCACCTATAATTGTATAGTTGTATAGGGTTAGTACACACTTGAACTAAGTATGGTTATATGCAAGCACACACCAAGGACATGCATGAGTAAGAATAGCTCTTTCCTAAAAAAATGATTATGGAAAGTCAAGTCAGTGGACTTGCCAAATTGGGATTAGGAAAGTTAGTGAGCTTTCCAAATTTGGGTTGGGAAAGTGAGTGAACTTTCCAAATTTGCATTAGGAAAGTCATGCCATGAGAGTAACAGGCATTATAATATGTATCATATTGCACATAGCACATAACATCTTGCACATAGCACATAACATATTGCATATAGCACATAACATATTGCATATAGCATATAGCGTTTTTCATATCATTCGTTCATATTCCATGAGGCCTTGGAATAATGGACTTGACATCAAGACTTCCCAAAAATAAGGGCTCAACATATGGGACCTCAACTAGGGAGCCTTCTTTGGCAAACACAGAGTCTGCTTCTTTCATTCATACGTACTTCATTTCATTTTATTCATATGCTAGTGTAAACATCAGGTATACCTACAATGTAGGTTAAGACTTTCCTCGGGTTCGTTGTGCAATGATCAAGAATGACCTAGTGTCATTACATAATTCTAGCTCACCTCTTGATTATCCTATCCTAACACCTTTGATATCATTCATTTCATTATGTGCGTCATTTGAGGGTGGCCTCATTCATTCATGGGGAACTTTGAATTTAACCGACATAGATCATGTGAGCATCATGAAATCCAGTTTCTCCCCCACACCGCAAAGAGGTGGAATCGCCGGCCAAAGTGACCCAAAACATGCTAATGCACATGGGAATTTAACCCCGCCATATCCCTATATTTGCAGTATAGGTCGAAGACTAGGAGATATAAGGAGACCCATACCCGGCATGCCGAACAGTCTCATCTCATGAGAGTTACGTGAATCTCCGCCCTTCCGAAAAAAGGCATCACCGCTCATAGCTAGTCTATTGATGCTCATTATAAAGTTCCATTACATTTAACTCATACTTCATGGAAGCTGGTTTCTAGTATGAGGACATCATAGCTCAATAGATGATTTATCATCTCATCATTAGTATTAAGTGTGTTAATCTCAATAATCTCATTAGGTTGTTCATAGAGACTAGTGTTTTCAATAACTTCACACTCCCATAGGTGAGTATGTTTTGGTAACATTTGCTTAGGATCATTTGAGATTGCTCTCATCTTTTACATTAGCATCATATCATGTTGTCATAACATTCATTAACATTACCACATTTGCTCTTCATAATTACTCACCGCATTTTATGTGAATGAATATTTCATCATATAACAATGCACCTGGCCATTTAGTGTGTTTTACAGTCTTACTTAACCCTTCTAGGGTTACATCATTTCATTACATACATCTTAGGTTCACTTATTTTTAAGCATATGCTAGTCTTATAGGTCTATACATACAAGCCATGATGCTTCATTCATCGTTCTCTTTAAGTGATTCGTATCTTCCTAAGATTATGTGGTACAAGACTTATGCAAATTGTATGTATGCCAAGATCTCGATTTCGATCTAAGTAGGCAGTATTATTCTTGAATATTTAATTCACGTATGGCTTACGTAAAAATACGGAATTTGGGCAAAGGAACCCAATTTCAAATCCCTTAGACAACAACTACATTTTTTTAATTTATTGTATTTTGGTCCACGCGTCTTGGGGACCCAAGATCGAGCCCCAACACCATCATTTTAATTTTCCTTTAGTTTTTCACTTCATTTTTCACTCAATGCGATTGAGAGAATGTGGGATCGAACCCCCACAACCTCATTTTCTTTTAATTTCTTTTATTTAAACTCTCTCTCCCTTGGCCGAGGGGTTGTGGGTTCGAACCCCCACAGCCTCAATTTAATTTCTTTTAAATTTTCCCCCTTGAATCTGCCTAGGAGGTCGTGGGTTCGATTCCCACGCCTGCCATTTCTTTTTCTTTCATTTTTCATTGACTCTCATTCGCGGCCTAGAGGTCGTGGGTTCGATTCCCACGCCTCATATTTCTTTTTATTAATTTTTTTGTACTTCAATTTTCAGCCAGCACACCCGAGATTGAATCCCCTTGACCCCCATTTCCCTTTTGTGATTTTAAGGCATTATACGGGTGAGGTCACGGGTTCGAATCCTGGTGACCTCACCTCATTTTTCACTCAATTAATTTTCCAGATTTGTTCATCTACATTTAACCTAAACTAAACATGTAAGTTGCTTGAAATTTGGTCACATTTCGGCTCACTTTCAACAATATTTTCACTTGAACTCATAGAGTAATTTGTAGACCATTTAGCAAGTTTTGGGGTGAATTTTTCATAGATTCGTTTATCCAAGAGATTGTTACCTATATCAGCCACATTTCATCTTTTATGAACATCATGATTTACACAGGTTTATGAACATAAAATAACAACCATAACGTTACACATTTTGGAGCGTCAAGCCGAGACCCTAGTCATAGTAACATTCTTGCACACATGCATGTAGTTGCAAAAACACATATGTTGTCATTCATACGATTTCAAATACACCAACATAAACATATTTATCACGAAACACAACATACACCTAAATCTACCAGCAATCATACACAACCTACAAATCATTGGGAACTAGTGACAGGCACATGCAACGGGGAACAACCCTAGTTTTCAGACTGAATAATCTGAACCTTAAGGGGTCTCTTAGGAAAGGTACCAAGAGAGAAGAGAAACCATACCTTTTTTACGTTAAACCCTCGACTTGATTCCCAAAAACTTCACCCAAGATCACGTCCAAGTCCCCTCAATGTCAAGACCACTCGACAGACAATCTCCCTTTGACTAACGTGTGTTTAACGTTTGTTTTCTTGTGATTTTGTGTGAGTTATTCAAGTGTGAAGAACTTGGTTTATTATTATGTTCTTGAAATTTACTTTGGCAAAGAGATATCGTGAATGAGAGTGATAGAGACGTGAGAGAGAGATGAGCGTGGGAGAGAAGAGTTTTCTTAGGCTTAGGAGTCTAGTTTAGGACTTAGTCAAATAAGATTTTATTTAATTATTAAAAATCTTATTTCCTTTTATTTTAAATCATATAATAAATAATAAATATAAATAATTTCATTAATTTACCAACTTAAATTAAAAACAAATTTACTTCATTGCTTCCACCTAGGTTCGAACCCAGGTGAAGCAAGACTTCACTTCAAGAGCCCATTTTCGTCCCTCTCTCCCCAAAATGCCGCTCCACCTTATTAATTAAATAGTTAATTATATATTTAGGGTAATTACGATTCTACCCTTAGCCTGAAAAAACCATTTTACCCCTAGACCCTCCAAAACTATGATTTTCCCCTTTTAAGTTCGGTAAAGACTTATTCGATTAAATCTTCGTATTTGAGATCCCTACATGCCCGGACCCAACCTATCCTAGCTCAACTAACTCCCCAAGTTAGTTCGCTTGGCTGTCGTAAGGGTTCCGAGGTCTGGTTCTGCGCGCATCAATCCGTGTGAACCCTGGTCTAATCGTAGGCATTCAAAACACATTAAGCATTACTTAATTTTTAGGGTTGTGATACATTCACTCCATATAGATAGTGTCTCTATATTTTCAAAGAAAATACTATAGACGCTAGTTCAATATCATGGGTCGGATAGTTCTTCTCGTGCCATGAGTTGCCTAGATGTATATGGTATCACCTTACCATTTTGCATGAGGATACAACCCAAACCTTCTAAAGAAGCGTCACAATACACAACAAGCCGTTCGATACCCTTCGCTAAAGTCAAAACCGGAGCAGAAGTAAGCTTATCCTTCAACTTTTGGAAGCCTTTCTCACAAGATTCCATCCATCAAATCTTAACTTTCTTTTGGGTTAGGGTAGTCAATGGAGAAGTGATAGATTAAAATCTGTCAACAAACCTCCTAAAATACCTGAATAAACCCAAAAAACTTGAATATCGGTGGGAGATAGATGTCTAGGCCAGTTCTTAACCTCCTCAGTCTTCTTAGGATCAACCTCAATACCAACACTAGATACAATGTGACCAATAAAAGCCAACGATCTTATCCAAAATTCGCACTTACTATATTTAGCAAAGAGTTTGTGCCCCTTGAGGACTTGCAATACTTTCCTCAAATGACTCATGTGTTCATCCTCACTTTGGAATATACCAAGATATCATCAATAAAACAATTACAAATGAATCAAGATAATTCTGAAACACCCTATTCATAAGGTCCATGAAAGTCGCTGGGGCATTAGTTAGACAAAAAAACATGACTAGGAACTCATAATGACCATATCTTGTTTGGAAGGACGTTTAGGAATGTAAATTCCTCTAACTCTAAGTCGGTGATATCCCGACCTCTAATCAACCTTCAAAAAGTAACTCTCCCCTTGGAGTTGGTCAAATAAATTATCGATTCTATGAAGAGGATACTTATTCTTTATAGTGACCCTATTCAGTTTCTGATAGTTAATACACATTCTAAGACACCCATCTTTCTTTTTCAACAAATAATACTAGAGCGCCCCATGGAGATATGCCTGGTTATATAAAATCTTTATCTAGAAAATCCTTTAGTTGAGATTCTATACTCAACCAGAGCTATCCGGAAAGGAGGAATTAAAATGGGTTGAATATCCGACATCAAATATATGCAAAAATCTATTTCCCGTTTGGGAGGAATTTTGGGTAAGTCATCAGGGAAGACTTCCAGAAAATCCTTTACTACGGGGACCGACTCTAAAGGAGGAGCTTTAGACCCAAGGTCTTTGACCCTCACAATATGATAGTGACATCTCTTGGAACCCATCTTACAATCTTTTAGACATGAAATAATTTGTCCTCTATTGATTAAATTTCCCTCTTCCATTCTAAAACGGGTTAATGAACAAATTATATAGTTAACTACTCTTGTTCTACAATCAATTGAAAAAAAGAAGCATGTAACCAATCCATCCCAATATGACATCAAAGTCCAACATCTGCAGTTCTACCAAATCGACCAATGTAACTCTTTTGGATAATTATATGGGACAACTCCTATAGACTCTTTTAGCAACAAAGGAGTGACCCACCGCGGTAGAAACCAAAAAAGGTTCAACGAAGACATCGGGGAGCATATCAAACATTATAGCCATTAAAGGAGTTAAAATATAAAGTGGCATCGGGATCTTGCAATGCATAAACATTAATTGAAAATACTTGCAACATACCTGTAACAACATCAGGACAATCCTCTTGATCACCCCTAGATTTGAGAGCATAAAAGTGGTTCTTCTTAGGAGCATCGGAATTAAGAGCACTTGATTATGCTTTATTTCTCTCCCTTCCTTGAGTCTTGGACATAGGACAATCCTTCACCATGTGATCACTCTTTCCACAACCAAAACAATTGTTTCTACCCACTAAACATTTACCCCCATTAAACATTTACCCACATGCTTCCTTCAACATTGCACACAATTTGGTCTCTCACATGGTGAACCACCACCTTTTCCCCCTTGAGGCTTAGGGTTTTACACTATCTCCTTGTTATCTCTTGGTACATTAGGAGGAACTTGGTTGGAGAATATCTTCTTAACCCTTGTTTGTCTTGGATCTCAACCTTACCCTTAGTATTACCCCCATCATAGGGCCTTACCCTCTTGGCATCCCTATTTTTTTTCTTAAGTCAAGTCTACTCAACTTGTTGATCATGCACCATCAAACGAGAAAGGTCCATGTTGTCATTAAGAATTGCCACACGACACTCTTCCATAAGATCATCGGATACACCCGTAACAAAACAGCTCATTTCATCTCAAGGATTAGACACCAAAGACAAAGCATACTTTGACAACTTGATGAATTTCAATGAATATTTGTGAACACTCATACAACCTTGATGAAGGTTGATGAACTCTTTCACTTTTGCCTCTCGTTTCTCCCTTGGGATTAACCTATCAAGAAAGGCCCTCCTAAAAACTTCCCAACTTATGGGACCCTCTCTCAAACCCCTACTGTCCTTTCATTGAGTGTACCAAGTTTGAGCCACATCCTTAAGTTGATAAAAGGCTAGCTCGTCCTTCTCATTTGAACTCATTCCCATAATATACAAGATCTTATAAACTTCATCTAGAAAGTCTTGAAGATCTTCATATACCTTAGACTCAAAAAACATTGGAGGGTTCATCCTAGTTAAATCCATCAAACATGAAGCCATGGTACTAATATTTTGATTCACACGGAGTGCAACTTCCCGATTTGCTTAGGACATCATAGCTTGAGCTTGAGTAGTTATAGATTGAGATTGAGTATCCATGACTTGAGTCAAGTTTAGGAAATCCACTCTTATTTCTCTATCTGACATGACTGGAGGATCGATCGGAGCTTGGCCACCTAGATGAACTTGCTCAATAGGAGGAGCTTGGTTGTCTTGGGGAGGAACTCCTTCATTTGCAATATCCTCTTAAACCCTTCTTGCGGCTGCCCTTCTTGTAGTCATAGCCTATATCCACAAGAAAAGGATTAAAAGAAAAGGACACATAGAGTTGAGACTCATGAGGCAGGACTTAAGAATACAAAAAAAAGTGAGAATTTCCTAAGCATCGCATATTCTCTCATTCGTAAGAGTGACGCACTTCATAATTATGAACAAGACTCTACGTAGATGTGGTTTTTGTGAGACATCACTCATAATATTATTCAACATCATGCTCTCATACCTAGTTTGTTACGACACGAGAGCACCCCTTAGTTGTAACCGGCCTCTTCGTCCTTGAAGAGGTCGTAGACAAGCCCTTAGCATTCACCATTGCATCATACATAGAATAAAAGCGGAAAATTTAAAACTTTTTATTTGAAGTTCAACTTCACTTCTGATATATCAAAATAGAATCTATACTTTTCTCACATAGTCATCTAAACATAAGAGTATGATAATTGGGACTTAGCCCTCAAGTCAACAAAAAATCTTATAATACGAATTATATAGAGTCTCTCAATGAGGAAAATGAAACTAGAACTAGAGTCAAGCATCTCCATCCTCGGACTTGAGGACGCACCAACTTGGGATAGCAATCAAAGTTTCTTCAAGAAAGGAGTGGAAAACACTTCAATGGCCCGAACCTATAGTTTGTGTAGAAAATAGGAGAAATATGGATTAGTACAAACCACAAGCACTAAGTATGGAAACATATGCAAGTAAATCATTTGAAAACATGCACAAAGTTAAATTTTGTTTATAAGCATGCTTAGTTCACTTAAAAGACTTTATGCACATTCAGGAACATATACAAGTCCATATCACAAGAACAATAACAAATGTTCATATTCATGTTCAAGAGTAACATCATGATAAAGCCATAGTCAACATTTCATGTTTAGAGTCCACTTCATCAATATTTAACAAGACCTTATTATAACCCCAATCCAAGTCCATTAGTGCAATGTGTATATGAAGCCCCATAACCTCACATGTACCAAGTAAACTATCGTAGAGATCACAAGCATGGCCCTTTACCTCATACATCATCATGACAAGTATAGCCAACAACATGCGAACTAAATGAAACCATCATCATGTATATCAAATGAGACTACATCATGCGTATCATTATAACAAGAATATTATCACCATAATGTCATTCATAAGATTATACATATACATAAAGAACTCACCTAGAATTTTGCTCAAGACCTACTTGTGTAATATATAGGTAAAGTCACATTCCCCTACCTACACTAAGCAACATCTCTTTGGTAGTCCTAGTTAGTGTTAATATTCTTACTTTAAATTGTTCATTTTAATATTCAAGAAATTCGCCATAGCCATCATAGACCATGCAAGCTAACACGGAATCTAGTGTCATCTCCACACACCAAAAGGAGGGTGTCGTACTTGCCAAAGTAAGACATATACGTTCTTATAGCATCTAGGTGGATCCACTAGCTAAGGGGTTTATTACTAAAACCCCTCTTTATTCTAACTAGCATTGTAGTTTCCAAATCATGAGTGAACATAGTATGAACCTCTCTTTCTTTGTGAAGGAAAACCTCTCAATGTCAAGTTCACTCTCTGTTATATTACATTTCCTTTTGGAACTATCTTTAAGTCTTTATTAACATTAATTCATAACATAGGTCTTAGGAGTTTAACCCCACATATAATATTTCCATAGCTCATAGGTTATAGGATGAGAAGCCCTTTCATCACAACCCAACATCATGCAAAAACATTACTTCATAATCATAGTTATAAGATGTACATGAGGATTACCTTCAAACCCGCATAATAACACACCTATCATCATCTCACACCATAATATTCATAGCATGATCAGACATTCATAACTTCATCATTCATACTTCAATTAATCAACATTACCAAAGGTAAGTCAACAATACTACAATAACATGTTCATAACCTTGAAGATCTTACCAATGTCCTCCAAGAAACCCATTCAAGAGTTCACGCCAAAATCAATGATATTTACCCAATAATCCAATAATCTTCATCATGCAACAGTCAATTGTGCAAGAACATACGCAATTACATCACCTCTAATAATTAATCAGCATAATTCAAGAATTAGGGTTGGGAGAAAAGGGACATTCATGTGTCTTTAAGGAATCATGTCAAAAACCTAAAGTAATAAATCAATTAAATGGTAAACATTCATAATAAATCATTGTTGATCAAATCTTGACAAAATAAGTTAAGTTTATAAGTAACCCGCGAATTGGAGTGAAATCTAGAAATTTGAAAGAAATTGAAATTTAATTTGAATGAACCTCTTCAGGAAAGGAGTATAAAGAGTGAAGAGTTCCCATACCTTATCAATCCTTAATGAAATATGAATAAAAGTCTTGTTGTTGAAGCCCTAGAGAAAGCTTGATCTTCTTCTTCAATGGAGTCTTGAGTTGAGAGAGTTTTGAGAGAAAAGTTGAGTTTTGAGTTGTGTTTTGTGAGTTTAGGTAGAATGACTTGAGGTTGGGGTCTTAAAGTTAGGGTTAGTTAGGTAATTAAATCCTTAACCACCCCTATAAACCCTAGTTACATAACTAAATCTATATAAGATCCTAAAGTAAAATTGAAGACTCACTTACCTGGCAGTGACTTACGGCCACCACCTACGAACAGTAGGTGGTGTTACAACCTGTACTGCTGGTCGTAAGTCTTTGTGGAGAGGGGGTCAAAGAGCAGGATTGGTGGGGAGACTAAGTTTCAACTCACGAGACTCACTTAAGCCTGTAAGCCTAGTGATGGCTCGTCACTGCCTCCGTAGGTCAAGCTGTCATTTGACAGCTTTTTAGGTCAAATGGTTGTGTCCTCCTCAAAGACCCTTAGGGTGGTCCTTAGGGAGTCGTACCCAGACATTATGAACCTTAACATTTTTTATATATATTTTTAAAGTATTTTATAATATTACATCCTCATACTATTCTACAAATCCCATTATAACACTTAAGAACACACTGGTTGAACTATTCAATCTTCCGGACGTCATGGTCATTTCCTAACTTTTAGACTTTATATCTCCATACCAAATTAATTACATTAGGTTAGGTCTAGAAACATCATGTTAAACATTTTTAGGTCATTAGACTCCATTCAAGGCTCTATCTTAAGTCATTGGATTTCCACGTGTAACAAGGTGTAAAAAGTATCTTTATGTAGTATAATATCCAACGAAGAATTGGTGTTGAACCCATAGGAAGCGGTACAATGTTCGAATTCAATTAAGAAGTAAAAATGTGGTATATGCGGCTATTGGAATAGATATTATCTAAAACTACAAACAAGTCTAAGGGAGTGACAACTAAAGTCATATGGGGGGGTTTTGATTTGCAATTAACAGCTAAAATAAGTACAAAAACAGGGGAAACAACAATATTAAGAGGAATTCTCGGGATGTGGTTGATTATAAGATAATTATGTTATATGGGTGATTGAAATTTAATAATAATTTATTGAATCATTGTGGGTAAGTTGGATATAAGTGTAATAGTTTTCTCTCGAACAACTATTACAATTTAGGCAATTTCTCTTGAACATCGACATGTTTAACACTATAGAACAACCCAAAACCTTAATGTATCCACACTCTCGAGATAGATAGGTAGAATTGATTTTAGAATTCACTCTTCCGATCTGAACCCATATCTAACCAATACCTACAATCATAAATCAAAAGCTTTGGTTCTAAAACATCTCTATCAAGCAAGCCAAGAACTCGATGCTAGAATTGCATTTGCAATTACAATCGATAGAATAAAACACAAATAATGATTAAACCCACATTAAAATAGTCATTTCATAATTAATAAACAATACTCATGGATAATTAGACAAATACACTATGATCACATCCCAAGAATGGGAATTATAGCTAGACATCATAATAAAAGACAAAAAATTACCAAATACATTAGCCAATTTCTAGGTAAGGGTTCTCAAGTCTTTACAATGATCCAACTGGTATAAATTCAAAAACCCAGGTACAAATCCTCAAAATCTACAATGTGAACTCAAAAACTAAGAGAAAAACTCAAAATTTTAAACTATTGGAACGAAAACCGGGAGAGACTCCTTAAATTTCATTTTAAATTTCAATTCAGAGTTGTCCAATTTTTGGCCCGAAAGGTCATTCGGCAGAGTTCGGGCCTCACAAATCGGGTCGTTGATCTGCCTTTTCTCCAATCCATCGTTTAACTTCATTGGCCAATTGTCTTCATGTTTTGTGAATTTAGCCGATTAAAGTTCCATCGGGAGTCGTTTGGTAATCCACCGACTTCCCATTTCTACCGCCAAGATGGTTCTTCACTAGGGCTGGCAAGCTAGAATTTTAGGCGAGCTAAAGAGCCAGTCGAGTGTTTGTCGAGTGGTCTTGGCGATCGATCACCATGATCACGTTTCTTCACTGCTTCAGTTTGTTTGTTCCTTTTGTTCTTATAGTGTCCTTGCTTTGCTCTTTAGACTTAAATGCTGCAAATGAACACTTCAACATCAGCTTATAGCATAAATTTGGCATTCGAGGACACTTAAACTATCAAAACAAAGCCCTTAATGATTACAAATCTTGAACTCATCAACACCACCAACTTAATTTTTGCTTGTCCTTGAGAAAAAACTCAAGATCAATGAGTTCAACAAGGATTTCTATAAACAGTGATGCTCAACATTAAGCCCAACAAATGTATTCAAATTCCATCACAACAAAGAAGATTACACATTCAACAAAATTTCTAAAATAATTTACATACAACTCTCACACCTAAAAAGATGAACATGTGCATGAATCTGCCTATAGGCTTGCCCTTATTTTCCAATCAACATTCGTTTCAACTCACTAAAGATTATAAAGGTCTTGATAAGGCTTGTAACGGGGCAAAGAGTAAAGGTATGGTCATTAAGGCTTAGAGGCTTCCATCTTCATGAAGCATGGCCTGAAACTCACATTTTCTCCTTCTCTTTCTTATTCAAACATGTTCATAATCAACCACATTATTCAACTAAATATGAATCGCCGGATACCCCATTTCTCTCTCTATTTTCGCATACTTTATTTCATAAATTTTCTCTTTTTCAGTCTTTTTCAGTCTTTTTCTTTTCTTTCTTCTATTTCTCTTCTTTCTTTTTTTTATATGAAGGGGTTCCATCTTTTACAAAGCAATCCATCAAAAGGGTAATCTTCACAATTCTTTAATTTCCTTCTTTTCACCACACCCCAACATAGGCTTTTGGCCTAAGTTGGATATTCAAACAAACAAATACTTTATAAAGGGTATGGGTGATGGGATAAAGAGTTCAAAGTTGTTCAAGTTTCTTCGAAGAAAAGGATAGTCTTAAAAAGTGCCAAGAAAGGTTCACACATCTCACAAGGTTCTACACAAAGAGGTATATTATCAGGTTGGTTCACTCATAAAAATTCTTGCCTAAATCATTTAAATATCTTCCTTCACTCAATCAATCGGAAAACGAGGAAAATTCTAGGTGTCATGAAGCATAATGTTCAGGGGAAAACCTCACCGCACAACACATTGATACAATTTTCAAACAACACTCCATTCTTTCTAGAAAACATGTAATGTTATCACATGATTAATTGACAATCGGCTTGTCAGAATGAGATACTCAAAGTTCACACATTGCCTAAGTAACTTAGTTTGCCTCATTGTAGCTGCACATTCGTTTTGTTCAATTAAGAGCACTATTAAAGTCTTTGGTATTGACCATAATCGACACTCAAGTTTGCAGAAAAACAGCCACAATCACACACAAAAGAGGTGGAAACAACAATTCTAAACTTTGTTTAAAACCATTACAACACCATTTTCAAATTAAAATAATATGCCACGATTTATCAACATCCAACCACAATCACACACAAAAGAGGTGGAAACAACAATTTTAAAGTTTTTTTAAAACCATTACAACACCATTTTCAAATTAAAATAATGGGCCACAATTTATCAACAACCACAATCCAACAATATATATATATATATATATATA
>NC_028645.1:23126124-23164498 GCF_001406875.1 Solanum pennellii
TATATATATATATATATATATATATATATATATATATATATATGTGTGTGTGTGTGTGTGTGTGTGTGTGTGGTTGTCCTTAAATGCAACTAACATAGAAACAACCTACGAGAGAACACAAAGGGGACAAAGAGAAGTATCCTTCCAGGCTAGGACTGGGTTGAAGTGTGCATATCCCCAACTCCCTCTGTCTGGGCATCCGTACCTTGTATCTCAGCATCCTTGTCTCCACTGGAACGCACCATAGATGGTCCTGAAGTGATGACTGCTTAGCATCTCAAACATGGAACCCCCCAAGTCTACTTGATCATCATAGAATTCCTTCTCACGAACATCAAGATGCTCCTCATCTGTATCAGCATTTGACTAAACGGTAGCATCATCATCTATAGTCCCATCTACGGTAGTAGTTGGAGGCACATCAGGACAATCAGGAGTATCTGCACTCGGCATGTTAGGAATATCAACCTCTCCAAACAACATATACAATCAGTGGACTTCAGCTGGTCTACATCCTTCCTCAACCCAGTAATATCGCCTTCAAGGATTTCACCTCCTCTATAGCACCTCGGGTCTATTCACAAAAATGCGACTCTAACACTAAGATCATCTCGTTCCAACTTGTGATACCTATTTCAGCCCTAGCTAGGGCAAAGGCAGTAGCTATCGCCCTCTCTATCATCCCGTGCATAGACGCCTCAACCCGAGAGGCATACACATCGTTTGAATGAGATAGATAGACCATATTACACAATATGACTTGGGTGATAGGGGGTCGGGAAGCGGAAGCAGCAGAAGATATAGAGGGAGGGGTGCAACAGATGAACAAGGAGTCCCAAAAGCAGTAGGCATAGAAGTACCTGAAGGCCCACTAGCCTAAGGGGGCATTATATTCTCTATCGAAAACATGCCAACATCAACCTCTGGAGACGTATCCACCTGTGCTTCCCTCGTCCTACCATCAACCTCTGGAGAAGTATCCACCTGTGCTTCCCTCCTCCTACAAGCATCATCCCTCTGGTACTTGGCCTCTATATACCGGATTACAGTAGATGAGGTACTTGTTACCTCAGTATTCGTCTTTTCCTGTCTAGTAACACCGTCAAATCTGCATAATTTGGTCATCAACATCGATTATGGGAGTGATGTATGTCTCTATTTTACCCTCATGGCCTCCTTCTCTACCAACAACCCAAAATTCAGCTTCTAGTCAACAATGATGAACTTAGATAAGTTGCCTTTGGGTGTTAGAGGATGGACTCGTTCTTGGACTGCATGATGGTGTTGCTGATCAATTCGGACCAGTATTTGGCAACGACATTCAGATTTTTCTTCTCTATTATTGCACTAACCTTTATCCACCTCAGGGGGACATCAGAAATGAGCGGGGCCAACCACCCTTGAGTTCCTCCAAAATATTCGTCTGTACAAGGTCAATATAATCATGCATGCTAATATAAGTGCACCGCAAAACAACATTGTTGTCGTCATTGCATCATTTAACCTTCTTGTCGCGAAAAATCACAAAATTAACCGGACTGAACATCCTGGCCTTCTTCTTACCCTTAGGGAACATCTCACCATAGGCCGAACAGAACTCTCAAACTTAATTGTAAATGTATGGACACCGAGGTTTGTTAAAGATCTCGAACTTATGGAAATTAATAGTGTTTCACCCTATGGAAACATGTCCATCATACCGTTTATGGATGATGTACCGTGGTTTGACGGTACTTTCAATTCCTTTTCCTTAAGTTTAGTGTGTGTCTAAACCCTTTTTGTATTGGTTTTTGATGTAGTTTTCTATTTATTTCCTGGAAATCTGTCCAACGGAGAACATAGAGATTTGAGCTGAAATTGCAGAAGCGACCACCTACGGACCCCACGACGGTCCGTCATGACTGTGACGGTCTGTAGGGGTCAACCGTCATGAGACTATAATGGCTGCTGAAGGAAGTTGGGGAATTTCGACCAAGTGTGGGACTAAGAAAGCTCACGATGGACCGTTATAGACACGACGGTCCGTCCTGCACATTCGTCAAGGCTAACAGAGAGTGGTCCCAGTAACCAACTTCAGAAGATTCTAAGTGGCGTGGAATGAAGCCCCTCTATGGACCATCGTGCTTGAAACGGTCCGTCACACCTGTTCGTCGAGGGTAACAGAGAGTTGATGAAGAAAGCAACAGAGATTTGTGCGAAGTATGGAACGACGGAAGCCACGACGGTCTATCGTAGTCATGACGGTCCATTGTAGTCACGACGGTCCATCGTAGTCACAACGGTCTGTCATGAAGGTCGTCGACTCGGATGCATTTTTTGCAGATTTTTTCTTAAATAGATTTCCCTCTTTTATTAGGTTTTGTTTTATTATAAATAGTTTGAAAAACCTCGTTTTTGGGGTTATACCTTTGGATATTTTTTAGTTTTATTGTCTAAG
Organism: Solanum pennellii; assembly: GCF_001406875.1. NCBI lineage: Eukaryota > Viridiplantae > Streptophyta > Magnoliopsida > Solanales > Solanaceae > Solanum > Solanum pennellii. The sequence continues at coordinate 23,128,562 of NC_028645.1, forward strand.
TATTTTTTATTTTTAATTGAATGACCCTTGTGATGGGTCAGGGGTTGAGCAACACCCCCAGGTCTTATCATTAATAAAAACAAAGAATTACATGAAGGGGACATAAACCTTACCTTATATCATTTGGTAGGTATAGAATTGACTTACCTACTAAGGTTAGTCAATTCAACCTCATACAATGAGATGAAATCTATAGAAATACTAAGTATCTAGAGAGGACTCCTCTCCTAATACAATTTTCTAAGAAAACATAAATAAGGAGACTCTCCCTTTTACAAATAAAATTTGAGAAGAGAAACTTAATTGAAGAAACAACATAACTATTCTAAATCCTTAATCAGCTTGAATTTGAATAGCTTTTCCTCATCTTTGCAGTATCTATGCCTTTTCTTTTGCTATTTCTGTAGGTGTAGTAATTCTGTGCATATACTACTTTGCTTGTTTCCATAATACTTATGCTTTCTTTTAACCTGCAACAACATTATACCATACAATATATAGCTTTGACAAGTAATCCTATAACTAGGCATTACACAACTCTATATATATATATAAGACATGATATATGTTGTAAGAGAAGAGATTACTGTGAAGCACTCAAGGTGGTTGTTTAATCCTTATCAGTTTCCTACGTCTGAAGTTTTGTACTCCCATTTTCTCAAGAACATAACTACCTTTTGCACCCTATGGTAGTTGATTATAAGTGTAATAATGCTGAGTAATGTCTTGATTATGACTATATTTGGAAAGTATGTATGTTGTACTATTGGCTTCCCTGTAAATATGAACACATGAAAAGAGTAAACATTGGTTAATAATCATTTGTAATTCTTGTACAAACCTTTGTAATCTACAAGGAGGATTATCCTTTTGTAATGACCACTTTTTCAATAATTCTGAATCAACCTCTAGAATAATGTTCTTATAACCATACTGAATACACTAATTCAGCCCATAAGTTGCAGCTTGTATCTCATCCTGATTGTTGGTACCTTCTCCAAAGGGTATAGCAAAAGCATATATGATATCTCCATGTTCATTCCTAAGAATTCCACCTCCTCCTATTTTTCCTGGACTATTCAGAGAACTCCCATCTGTGTTCAACTTATATGTATTAGTTGGAGGTGTTTTCCAGATTACTACATTAACCTTTACCTCATGGTTGCTTCTTTCAAGAAATTCTATCAATTCCTTCCAATTCCCTGTCCATTGTATATGAGGAAATGCAGATTGTAGAAAAAATAGAATATCCTTATGGATGAAATATTTAACTTTGAAACTGTTAGAATCCTTTACACCATATTTAGCCGAGCATCTGTTTTTCCACAAGTTCCAGCATATCACTATAGGTAAAATGTTAATAACAACTTTATGTGCATCATTTTTCCCTTTAGTGTCACACCATTGCATTATTCTATTACTCAAGGCAGTCTGCTGAATTGTGATTCCCATAGAACTGGCATAATATTTCCATATATGTGTTGCAAAATATCCTTGCAAGAAGATATGATCAACATCATCCCAACCTTGTTTCCTACAGCAATAACACTTTACTAGTTCCACTCCAAAGTTTGCCAAATTTTCATTGGTTGGTAGTTTAACTCTTAGTTCTCTCCAAAGTAGAAATGACATTTTAAATGGTACCTTTTTATGCCAAATAATAGAATTAACCATTTCTACATTACTTTTTTGCCTACAAGCTTCCCAAGCTGAAGCACAAGAAAAATTGCCAGATTCAGTAGGCTTCCAGATTGCTCTATCCTTAATTCCATTTTGAAGATGAACTTTGGTATTCAAAATGAGAGGAATTATTAAAGGAGGAACTTGTTGTCTTAGTTTTCTTTCATTCCACTAACCATTGATAAGAAAATTATCCACTGTATCATTATTTAGACTTGAAATAACACTAATATACTTGGCCAAGGCTCAAATTCCTAACCAATCATCCCACCAAAAGGAACAACTGCCAGACTTTATTTGCCATTCAATAAGGTCTTCCACTTTATGTTTATTATTCATCATATATTTCAAAACCAGAGACTGACCAGTATCAAACTTTTTTGCCACTGGATTGGCTCTCTGGCAATATTTAAACTGAAGGAATTGCTTCCATATTGAGATTTTTGATCTGAACAGCCACCATTGTTTATACTGCAGTGCAGTATATACATCTGTAATCCTTCTAATTGCAACTCCCCCTACTGATTGAGGTATACTCAAAGTATCCATTGAAGCCCAATGGTATTTCTTATTGTAATGCTCTCTTCCCCAGAAAAAATTAGATATAATAGACTCTATATATTTTATAGTAATGCTAGGAGGAGATATTGCAGCCATAATATGAATGGCATAGAGTGTAAAACATGCTTAATTAAAGTCAATTTTCCCCCTTAACTGAGAATCTCAGTCTGCCAACCTGAAATCTTTTTGGAAATTTTATCTACCAGATGGGAGTAATATATAATTTTTTGTCTCCCAACATATAAAGGACATCCAAGATATATAATTGGACTATCTTTCTGAGAAAAACCTGTAACTTCATGAATATTATGAATAATCTCATGAGAAGTTTTATCGGGAACCATAAAGTAACTCTTCTGTTTATTAATAAGTTGTTGAGATGCTTGTTCATATTCATTCAAAATATCCATAACTATATGCATAGAATCTTTATTAGAGGAAGTAAAGATAATCACATCATCCGGAAAGCTTAAATGATTAATTTGAGGGCCTTTAGGTTCCATGTAAAAACCTTTATAAACAGGGTGATTACATATGTTATTAAGCATTCTAGTCAATACTTCAGCTCCTAAAATAAATAGAGCTGGAGATAAAGGATCACCTTGCTTAAGTCCTCTAGTTGAATGAAATAAGCCATGTCTATGACCATTAATAATAATTGAATACGAATTATTACTCATGATTCTCCATACTAAGTCAATGAAAAGCTCCCCAAAACCAAATCTTCTGAAAACTAAACAAGTAATGACCAAGACACTCTATAATATGCCTTTGTCATATCCAGTTTAATAACAACATTGTGACCAACATAAGGCTTCTTAATATCATGAATAATTTCCTGAGCAAGCATAATATTTTCTGTAATACACCTTCCTTTTACAAAACCTGACTGGTTGTCATACATTATTGAAGGAAGAATATTTTCCAGTCTCATGCTTATTAATTTGGAAATAATTTTATTAGTAAAATTGCTTAGACTAATAGGTCTAAGATCAGCGAATCTGTTAGGCTGGTCAATTTTGGGAATCAAGACCAAACAAGCATGTGACGTAAATTTTGGCATCACATGACCACAGAAAAAATAATGGACTACAGCTAATAAATCATTTTTAATGATATTCCAACAAGCTTGATAAAATTTACCCCCAATACCAGCAGGACCAGGTGCTGAATTTGGATTCATAGCAAAAACTACATGTTTTAACTCATCCATATTAGGCATACCTTGAAGCATCTGATTTTGATCAGGAGTAACTAAAGTAGGAATATGATAAAGAATCCTTTATCTATTCTACTATCCTGACCAGTAAAAATATTTTGAAAATATTCACAAGCAGCCTTTGCAATCTGATCATCACCCTCAATCCAGTTATCACTACTAGGGCAGATTTTATGAAGTAATAATCTTTTTCTCATTCCTCATCTTAAAGCATAAAAATAGTTAGAATTAGTATCTCCTTCCTTAAACCACTGTAATTGAGTCTTTTGTTTTAGAATAGAATCTTCCGGTTTCAAATATCTAATATAGTTAGCATTTTATCTCTGTAATTGTTGTCTATTATTATCAGTTTTATGAATAAGAAGATCCTCTTCAGCCTTCTTAATAGATTCTTCAAACTCTTTGAATTTAGAAAAAATATCTCCATATTCCTTCTTTGACCAAACACTAAGAGTAGAAGTTAACCTCTTCAATTTTTGATGTAATTGCTAGAAAGGTTACCATTAATCCCAACCTCCCAACACTTTTGGACAGTATCCATTTGGGTTATCTACCCAACAATTTAAGAACTTAAAATATTTTATATGATTAACATCTTTCTTAACTATTTCCAACAAATGTGGGCAGTGATCAGCACCAACAACAGAAAGATGTTCAATAGTAGTATGAGGCATGTTTTCTAGCCATTTATCATTAACCATAGCTCTATCTAGTCTCTTCCAAACTCTTGCATGAGCATCCCTTTGATTAAACCAAGTGAAAGGAATCCCTCTGTAACCTAAATTAGTTAAACCACAAGCTTCTATCACACTAATAAATTCAAAGCTCTTATTAATGTTATAAGGAATTCCTCCTAGCTTCTCTTCTATAGAAGTGATGACATTGAAATCACCAATAGTACACCAAGGGATATCCATATTAGAAAAGTGCATTAATCTTTCCCACAAAGGTATTCTCAAATGGTCTTTACATTTAGCATATATGCAGGATAAAAAGAACTTCTCATTGAGATCTCCCGGTATTCCCCTGTAATATGTTGTTTATTAATCTCCGAAATACTGACATTGAGATCCTTAGACCAAAACATCCATATTTTACCATTAGAGTTGATAATTGCATGATCCATTTGCAATTGCATCCTCACAACGTTAAGTTGGTTATTATTAGCAAAAGGTTCTAGAATCATAATCAAAGATAGATGATGAATTTTCTTTAAGGTTTGAAGTCTTTCCAAAGAGCTTTTGGTATTAATACTCCTAGCATTCCAACATATGGCATTAATCATTAAAAACCTTTGGATTTAGATCTAGTCATGGGCCTGCTAGAGGTTTCAGAAGTACTTGGATGATGTTGGGAAGCATGTTTGTCCTAATTCCTACCTCTAGGAGACAAACCTTGCTTAGCAGTGATTTCCTGAATTTCTTGGGACCAAACATTCTGGGTCTTAGAACCTAAATCTGTACCTTGAGAATTGTTAATACCGGGTCCTTCTTCCTCAGAATTATACATAGATTGATTATCAGGGTCCCACTCATCCTCAGAGTTAACAGCCTCATAATCATCATCATCTCTATTCTTATTTTTTCCTGCATCACTCAAATGCTGGTGTTTCTTTTTAATATTATCTCTTTTCTTTTTACTCAACCTTCTTCTAGATTTATTATTAAACCTTTCAGTCTGTTGACCTGTATCAGGGTCTATTTGTTTTCTAGTTTGGTTGGTAGTCGAATTAGGGTCATCCAGATTGCTAGAACCAGTCATTTCCCCCCTCCCTGTGGATACCCCTTCCTGCACATTAATAGGTATGTCATTTCCCCCTTCCATTCCTCCAACAGCTACACCAACAGATATAATACCAGTATTTAAGGGTTTGGGGATTGGGAGCATTGAGTCAATACCTGTTCTGCTTACAGTAATTTGTTGGTGACTTCCTCTGTCTTTTTCAGCCTCTGAATCATCTGTATTAACATCCTGAGTCTTTGATTCATTTTTATAGTGTTGCTTGTTTTCTGTTGAAGTAACTTGAAGCCTTTGTTCTTGTGTGTCCTCTGTATTTTTCCTCCTTTCCTCTCCTCCTGTTATCTCTTCCTACACTTCCAAATCAATATAAGTATTTTTTGTAGCAATAGGGATTATACCTGTTTGCTACTAATTTTGTTGAACTACTGCTCTGTTTGTATTGTATCCAAACTGTTGTTGATTGTTCCTTCTCATCTGAGTCTGCCATTCTTGTTGCATATTTTTTTTATTTTTCTCACTTTGATAAGCTTGTTGTTGGGCAGCTCCAACCCTTATACCTGTTTCCCTGTTATCATAAACCTGCACCTCTCTTGGAATATTATGAGTATTGTCTTTTTTAGGCCTATTTTTATCCAACTCTTTATTTTTTTACTATCCTCATCTCTTTGTTCAATAATGCAATCACACTCTTTATGAACTTGATGTTTACAGTAAAAACAATTATCAGGGAACTATCATACACAATTTTCTGCTATCTACCATCTGTAATATCCTCCCCAATATAACCCATCCAAATATAAGGAGGTCTATCTTTACTTAGATCTACTTGAACCATAACCCTTGCTTGACTTCCCCTAGTTTTGTTTATAGAAGCTGAATCAAGATACAACACTCTACCAATAGGAGATAATAAACTAGAAATAAATTCCTTATTATAACAATGCCAAGGCAGTTCCGGAAGAGAAATCCAAATTGGTACGTAAGGAGTTTCTTCTTCTGGTTTGAAATTAGGAGTCCAAGCTTGAATTCTCATAGTTTGCCCCTCTATAGTCATACGCTGCTTGGTCCAAACCATGTTATAATCTAGCTCATTATTTAAATCAGTATAAACATGTCTAGAATTATAATGAGCTATCTTAACTCCCCCTGAAAGCTGTGTTTGAAGAATGAAGTTCTTCCTAATTAATTCAACTCTAGGCATTGTATAAACAAATTTTCCTATAAGAGTGAATTTACAAGCAGCAGCTAAATCAGTAATAACTTCATTTTTAACATAAAGAACAGCAGGTAAACCTTGCTTAGTGGTGATTTCAGGATCATACAGTTTAATGCTCACACAACTCTTCGACTGATTATATATCAGTCGATCAGCATAAGTTTGAATAACAGTGTAGGGGGAAGGTTCTTGAACTTGATCTTGTCTAGGAAAATTATTAGTATTTCCTTAATATTGATCTGTTTTCCCAGCAAGAAGCTTAGAATTATTCCTATTGAGATTATTTGTTATCTTAGGAAAATTCGAATTATAGTCTGCTTCTTGATGTCTACCAGATCCTTCCTCAATTCTATGAGTATCAGAAGTATAGAGAAAACCAGCCTTAGATGCATCACCAATTTGCCAAATTGGGTTTTGATTCCGATCTGCTGAATCTCGCTAAAAATCATTTGTAGTTGTATTTCGTTGAGTTTCAAAATTTACTCCACGTTCCTTGTTTGAATTAACAGTTCGTTCTTGTTGCTGGGCAAATCGACTTTCTCTTTCAAGATTCCTCCTCTGAGATTCGATTAATTTACCAGCCTTTTGAGAGATTTGTTGTTGTTGACTAAGTTGAATATCTTGGTGTGGAATCCTACTCTGCGATTTCTCTCCACCCTTGTCTTGAGTTTGATTCTCCTCCCCAATTTTTATATCGTCAATAACAGGGGAAGATTCCCCAGTACCATATCCTTTACGAATCCCTTTTGATTGCGATTGACTATGTGCGATTTGAGGCGGATTTGTCGCCTCCATAGCCTGCGAACTGTGCGTTTCAGATCCACCCATTTCTCGACTCGTCTGCGCATCTAACCTCGAATTATCGCCATCCTTTCCAGTAATTTTTTGGCCTTTTTCATAATTGTGACGTGATTCATCCAATTCCGCCTCCACAGTAGCAGTATGGATCGCCTCTTCCCTCAATTGCGAAGAGGTGGACAAAGAATCTTCTGTCGTTTCTTTTGCTGCTGACAGATTAGGATTGCCCTCCATTGTAGATGGATCCGGCGGCCAAAATATATCATCTTCTAGTAATCCAGCCATCAAAACTTCAAACAATATTGATCGAATTAGCTAAGCGGCTAATTCCTTCAATTTTCCTTGAGAGAATTTTAGAGAGAGAATTTAGAGAGAGAAAAAATTTCAGAAATGAGGAAGAGATTGTTTTCTAAGTATTGAACTCTTGATTTTGGGGATTCCATATTACCTTTCGAGAATCAATTATTGGTGTTGGTGATTTAAGTAAATTTGTGGATTTTGTTCATTCTCATCAAAGTAAGTGTATGAGTTATTATTTTATCAATATGAATTGTGTGATTATTAGCATGGGTAACTAAACTCCATAACTAGGGTTGTGGGAACCATGTATAAATAACAAGGTAAAACCTAGGTAAAATAACAATTCTAGAATAGTGCCATTCATTCACTTAGAAGTCTTTTTAACAGATGGGCAACGGTAGAACTTGCTTATTGCTACTTGCCGGACAAAGAGGTAGATAATAGGAAAAGAATTATCAACATATATTTAGTGTATACTATCTAATAAGCTAGTGTCGGTTGGTACGAAGTAACAACTTAGTCAAATATCGAATATGATGCTTAATATGAGGTAAAGATAAGGTTTAGTAAAGCAACACACGTAGCCGGACCAGAGTACGGAGTGAAATTCTCTAGATGCCGGACCAAGGATTTAGAGATACCTAACTTATCACTTTGCATGTAAGATACTAGGAAAGGATTGTTATAGCTAGAATTACCGAGTTAGGAGCCTGTGGGGAACACTTATGCTAGTTACTCTCATTACTTACTTAAACTCCAATACTTCAACCTGTCACTTGTTTACTTTAATTTAGCTAATTGATTTTATTAATCAAAACCCCCTTTAGTTATTTGTTTTCGGGAAATAATTGACTAAATAGAAGTAATAATAGAATAAAGTTAAGTCTGGACTATTTTCCTCGTGGGAACGATCCCAACCTCACTAGTTGGGTTCTTTACTTGATACGACCGCTTTACTTCTTTTCGAGAAGTAAATTTGAGCGTATCAAATTTTGGCGCCGCTGCCGGGAAAAATGACTTTTAGATTAACTTTAAGCTTATTACCGAAGTTTAGGCAACATTTTCCTTATTTTACTTTTTCTTTTTGTTTTTGTCTCCTGCAGGTCTAACTTCCTTACATGCCAAACACATGGAGTAGAGGAATACCCGTAATTGAACCTCACCCCAAACTAGAGCGTACCTTAAGAAGAATGAATCAGAATTTAGGCATCCAAGGTGATGAGGTCGACCCAAAAATGCCACCATTGGTCGACGTGCGTGACGATCTATTACTTGATATTCGTGGGGAAGGTGAAATACGGAGAAAACCTCCTGCTCCACGCCCTCAAGAGTACTATAGGGGCTATGAAAATATCGCAGACTCTGATGGGCCACTCATCTTGCCCCTTCTATCACACGGCCACACTTTTGTGGTCACTAGTAGTCTGATGCAAATGCTCACTGCCAGAGGTTTGTTTTCAGGGCTACCTTGTAAGGATCCAGATTCCCACATCACTAAGGTAAGGGCAGTGTGCAAAAGTTTTGTAGGGAGTCCCGATATGAATATGGATGTAATCGGGCTAAGAGTTTTTCCTCTCTTACTAACGGGAGAGGCTGCTATCTAGTTAACTGAGCTTAGGGATGCTTTCTTAGCACGCTACTACCCACTGTCTAAGAAACTAAACCACAAAGACCAAGTGAACAACTTTGTGTCACTACCATGAGAGTCAGTTAGCAGTTCTTGGGATAGGTTCACTTCATTCTTGCGAAGTGTCCCAAATCACTGCATAGATGATGAGTCTCTGAAAGAGTATTTCTATCGGAGACAAGATGATAATAACAAAGCGGTGTTGGATACAATGGTGGGTGGTTCTTATGGGGAGTGTCCTTATGCCGAGATTGCTGAAAAGTTAGAGAAAATATCCCAAAATAATAAAGCTTTGAGACTAGGAAATCACATACTGGGAGAAACACCTTCGCAGTCCAATCCGCGCACAACTCAATCGCAGATGATCTTCGTGAGGGGATGGCTCAAATGAGAACTGATCTTGGGTTGGTGTTGAAACATGATGTTGGGGGTGCGGAAAAGGTAAATGCAGTGAACTACTTGTCTAAACCACCACCGCCAAATGATGAATATTACTATGAGGAGGACTCCTATGCGGTGAATGATCAAACGGGGGGTTTCTGACTGCACGCTCAAGGCTCCAATCAGGAGAATTGGCGCCAAGGTCAAGGAAACCATGGTCGGAACAATGGTAATTAGAACTGTGAGGGTCATTATGTCCGAGATGGAAATTACAACCGCGACAACAACTTCAACCGGGGTAACTATTGTAACAGTAATGATAGGAGTGGGCCCTATGTTCCACCTCAAAATTGTGAAGTTGCTCCTAGGGATGGTGGAAGTAGTATGGCGCGAGTTGAGGATATGATGCATAAAATGATGAGGAGGTTCGATACTACTAATGAGCACACTAAAGAGTTAAGGAATGACTTAGAAGGTATAGGGCAGAAAGTTGATACACTTGCAATCTTGATTAAGCATCTTGAGTTAAAAATGGCCCAATTGTTTGCGACTGTGAACACACGGCAATCGGGCACTCTTCCTAGCAACACTGTCCAAAATCCAAAAAATGATTGGCATTGTATGGAAATCACTAGTCGAGATGGTAAGCAAACCATTGATCCACCTATACAGTCTTGTGTAGAAAAGGTGATAAGAGATGATGATACAGTGATGGAGGTTAGTGGTGAGTTAGAAGATAAAACGGTAAAAGATGTTGGATAACCCAAAAGGTGACCCCCATGCCAAGACCACCACCTCCTTTCCCACAAAGGTTAGTAAAAAAACTGAGGATGGTAAATACCGGCATTTTATAACGTTGTTGAAACAGCTTTCTGTCAATGTCCGTTTGGTAGAAGCTCTTGAACAAATGCCCGGTTATGCCAAGTTCATGAAAGATTTGGTTACAAAGAAAAGATCAGTCACTTTTGAGGATGATGATAGAATGCAGCACTGTAGTGCCATTGCTAGAAGATCTCTAGTGCAAAAGAAATAAGATCCGGGTGCTTTCACTATTCCTTGTACAATCGGGTTATTACATTTTGCAAAAGCATTATGTGGTCTTGGGGCAAGTATAAATCTCATGCCCCTCTCGATTTAGAAGAAGTTGGTTTTGGGTAACCCCAAGCCAACTGCGATGCGGCTACTAATGGCCGATCGAACAGTAAAAAGGCCACTTGGTATACTCCATGATGTGCTAGTAAAAGTGAATTCATTCATATTTACGGCTGATTTTTGTGATTCTTGATTGTGAGGCAAATTTTGAGGTGCCTATTATTCTTGGGAGGTCATCCATTGCTACGGGTAGAGCCTTGGTTGATATGGAAAAGGGGCAGATGAAATTCCAATTAAACAATGATGAAGTGACCTTCAACATTTGTAGGTCCATGAGGCAGAGCGGTGAGCACCAATCGGTATCTGCTATATCCTACAGAGTAGAAGAGTCATATGAGGTAAAAATTGAAGAGCGTCTAGGTGTAGAAGCATTGGCGGCACTGATCATCAATTTTGATAGTGATGGCATTAATGAGAATGGATCATTCGTCGCGGCAATTGATCGGGGTAGTGTTTGTTTTAAACCAAAGAAATTTGAGTTAAATATGCAACATCGCGAATCTCCACCCGCGAAGCCGTCGATTGATGAGGTATGTATTCTTGGGAAAAGATGACATTTTGCCAGTTATTATTGCACAGACTTGAATGTGCATCAAGTTGAGAGTTTGGTGAAAGTGTTAAAAAGGTTCAAAAAAGCTATTTGGTGGACTATTGCAGATATTATTAGGATCTCTCCCGGTATTTGTACTCATAAGATCAAACTCATGCACGATCATAAGCCAAGTATTGAGCATCAAAGATGTCTAAATCCACCTATTCAAGTGGTAGTGAAGAAGGAAATTATTAAGTGGTTGGATACCGGAGTGATATATCCAATCGCTGATAGTAGTTGTGCATGCCCTGTTCAGAGTGTACCTAAGAAAGGGGGAATAACTGTGGTCCCCAATGAGAAAAATAAACTTGTTCCAATAAGACCGGTGACTGGTTGGAGGGTGTGTATGGATTACCGGAAATTAAATGCATGGACCGAAAAATACAATTTTCCTATGCCCTTCATGGTTCAGATGTTGGATAGACTTGCTGGAAAGGGGTGGTACTATTTTCTTGATGGTTATTCGGGGTGTAATCAGATTTCTATTGCACTGGAAGATCAAGAGAAAACCACCTTTACTTGTCCATATGGGACCTTTGCGTTCAAGAGAATGTCGTTTGGGTTGTTCAATGCACCCGCCACATTTCAGAGATGTATGATGTCGATATTCTCCGATATGGTGGAGGACACTATTGAGGTGTTTATGGATGATTTTTCTGTGGTTTTGTGACTCCTTTGAACGGTGTTTGAGTCATTTGTCAGAGGTTCTTAAGAGGTGTGAAGACTGCAATCTAGTACTAAATTGGGGAAAATGTCACTTCATGGTGAAAGAGGGTATTGTATTGGGTCATCGCATTTCAAAGAAGGGTGTAGAGGTTGATCGAGCTAAAGTCGAGGTAATAGAGAGACTTCGCCCACCTATCCCTGTCAAATGTGTGAGAAGCTTTCTTGGGCATGCGGGTTTTTACCGGAGGTTCAAAAAGGATTTATAAAAAAAAATTGCATCCTTTGTGCATGCTGCTTGAGAAAGCGTTAAAATTTTATTTTGATGAATCCTGTCTTAAGGCATTTGGTGAGTTAAAAGAAAAGTTGATGTCTGCACCTATCATTATTTCACCGGATTGGAACAAGCCATTTGAGGTAATGTGTGATGCTAGTGGGGTTGCTCTTGGTGTGGTAATGGGGAAAAGAAGGGACAGAATCATTCACCCCATTTAGTATGCTAGTAAAGCCCTAAATGAAGCCCAAAAAAACAACACCGTGACTAAGCAAGAGCTCCTTGCAGTAGTCTTTGCTTTTGAAAAATTTCGCTCATATTTGCTTGGCACTAGGGTTATTGTGCATACTGATCATTCTGCTTTGATATATTTGATGTCAAAGAAGGATGCGAGACAGGGTGATTCGTTGGGTATTACTATTGCATGAATTTGACTTTGAGTTGATTAATAGAAAAGGGACCGAAAATCAAGTTGTTGATGACTTGTCCCGTTTAGAAGATGAAGCAATGAGAGAGTTGGTGGATAAAACTAAAATTGATGATACTTTCCCCGATGAGCATGTATTGGCCGCCTCTCAAGACTTGATTCCATGGTTCGCAAATTTTGCAAATTATCTAGCAAGCAATATCATCCCACCGGACTTGTCCTTTAATCAAAAGAAAAAGTTCATGTATGATGTGAAAAAGTTCTTTTGGGATGAGACATACTTGTATAGGAGTTGTGCTGATGGGATTATTCGGCGTTGTGTGCCAGAAGTTGAGATGTTGAATGTTTTGGAGGCATGCCATTCTCCCCCCGTAGGTGGACATCATAGTGGTATCCGGACCGCTCAAAAGATCTTGCAATTTGGCTACTATTGGCCAACTATCCACCAAGATGCTCATGAGTTCGCTAAGGCATGTGATAGATGCCAAAGAGATGGTGGCATATCGAGAAAGCAAGAGCTTCCTTTAAATCCCATTCTTGTTATTAAGTTATTTGATGTGTCGGGTATTGACTTTATGGTCCCTTTTGGGAGTTCTCATAGGATGAAGTACATTCTAGTAGCGGTCGATTATGTGTCTAAATGGGTGGAAGCTATCGCACTCGCAAATAATGAAGGGAAGAGTGTCACCGCGTTCTTGATAAAGAATATATTTCCCCAATTTGGCACCCCAAGGGCTATTATTAGTTATGGGGATCCCACTTTTGCAACAAATTGTTTAAGGGATTACTGCAGAAATATGGAGTTCGTCATAATGTGGCCACTCCTTACCATCCTCAAACTAGTGGGCAAGTTGAGGTGTCAAATAGGGAGATTAAGCAGATTTTGTCATAAACGGTGAATGCTAGTAGAACGGATTGGTCAAGGAGGCTTGATGATGCTCTTTGGGCCTACCGGACAACATACAAGACTCCCATAGGTATGTCCCCATACCAACTTGTATATGGGAAGGATTGTCACTTACCGGTTGAATTAGAGCATAAAGCTTTGTGGGCAATGAAAAAGTTGAAAATGGACTGGAATGAAGCTGCTGAACAGAGGAAGTACCATGACCAAAAGATTGAGAAACGCAATTTTATGGTTAGGGATTTGGTGCTTTTAATCAATTCTAGGTTGCGTTTATTTCCGGGCAAACTCAAGTCCAAATGGACTGGTCCTTACTTGATCACAAACTATTCCCTCACAGAGTGGTTGAGTTGGAGAACAAGGAGGGTGTGTGGTTTAAGGTGAATGGACAGCGAATCAAAATCTATTTGGGGCATGCTGAAACGACGAATGAAGTGATAGAGGCATACCATCTTGATGAAGTCTGAGTAATCAAGTGTCCTACGTTGTGCCGCGACGTTAAATAAAGCGCTGGTTGGGTGGCAACCCAATATGTATCCTCTAGCCAACTATAGGTTTTTCGTGATTTTCTAGTTATAGTTGCATGGTTCTTTGCTTTTATTTCCTTAAATGTCCCGTCTAAATATTGATTTTCTTTTTGCTAGAAGTGTTGGCTAGAGCATAGTTTAGGGTCCGTGTCTAAAAAAAATAAAAATAAAAAGATGTCCAAAAAATACAAAAAAGAATAGCTTAATGGGTGTTAAATTTGCAGGCATCACATCACCATAAAATCTGCAGAAAATTGGTCTGCAGCACCCTTTGACGGACCCATCAACGGACCGTCACGCTTGCGACGGACCATAACGCTTGAGACGGACCGTCGCAAGCGTCCGTCGTGCCCAGGTATGTTTTTCAAAATTTTCTAAGTTAGGGCACGCATGACGGACCACCACGACGGACCGTCGTACATGCGACGGACCGTCGACGAGGACTCGTCGCGTCAAAAACCCATAGACCCGACTCGACCGGAGAATATTAAAAGTTTTAATACGTTTTAACTTCCCACCACTTCATTTAAACCATTTCTTTCCCTCATTTCCTCCATTTTCTCCCTCTTCATCTCCCTAATCACTCTTCTTTCTCTGATCTTCTGATTTCCTTCCTTTACCAACATTCTCTAAAACCTTTATTCTCCAAACTCCCAAAGTATTTTCCCGTTCTTTGCCAGTCGGCGTCTTGGTTTAGTGCGCTACTCATCGCTTTGTGGTGTTGCATTTCTTATTCATTGACTTCTTTATCAGGTATGTGCTTCTACTCTATAACTCATCTACATTTCGTTCTTGTTTTTCCATGCTAAAATACATGTTTCTGAATGTGTGGGTGTTTGATATTTGACTCATAGTGCATGATAAGACCTCACCCCGACAATCCTAAGTGCCTTTAGACCATTATTATTGTAAAAAGAATGGGGTGATTGTGTTAACTAAATCGAATGGGGGGTTTCTGATATTTGTTTCTGACCTAGGCTGATAGTTCTCCGAAATTGCTTGATAAAACTCGAGAATTATTACCATAGGAATGCCAAAATGATGGGTAAATTGGTTAGAAATGGTCGGTTGATAAGTTTAGTTCATATTAGCAAATTACCGGGACGAATTATGCTTCTCAATTTTGTCCCTGTAAGACAGAATGAGACCCCGACGACGGACTATCGTGGGGTTCATCACACCAAGCCCCAGTTTTTTATTATTTTTCCCCCAGTTTTACGGGAACTTATGACAGGACCTTCATACCCACGACGATCTTTCCTCAACAATCGTCACGGTTGTCAGAGACCCTGTTTTTTATGGTCTCAAAATTCTTTCTTAGTGTCGCTCGACGGACCTCTGCGACGGACCGTCATGCCTATGACGGTTTGTCCTGCACAACCTTCACGGTTGTCAGCGACTTTCTTTCTGAGAGTCTCAATATTTTTATCAAGTGTTCCTCGACGGACCTCTGTGACGGACCGTCATGCCTACGACGGTCCGTCCTGCACAGCCGTCACGGTTGTCAGAGACTTTCTTCATGAAAGTCTCATAAAAATTTCCTAAGTGTTTCATGATGGACCCCCATGACGGACCATCACGCTTACAACGGACCGTCAATGGATCCGTCATGCAATACTGTAACTGCAGCACTGCCAGTTCAGTTTTGGTTTTCCGTTGTTGTTTTCTTCTATTCATGTCTTCTTTGGTTCTAGTGGTACCAATTGTTGTTAATTGCAGGTACTAACACTCATGGCACCAAAGCAAGATCGAGTATACTCACATGAGAGTTCCAAGTCCGTCTCCCCATTGGCCCGATTGGTCATTGGCCCTGACGATGAGCGTGACCCCGAATACGTGACCCCAAGCACTGTCACTCCTGCACGGGCTGCACGCACCACCAGAGCCACCCCCACGAAGGTGGCGCCCGGTGAAGTCACTACCTCCCAGTCTGAAGAGGAGCGCATACTGACCAGAACGCCTTCTAGGTCTTCTACACACTCCAGGGATGCTTCCGGCTCTGAGGAAGTATCAGGTTCAGAAGAAGTCGCGAGGAGGCTTCTGCTCCAGCCACTCCATCTCAGTCTGCCTCGTCTGATGAGGCCGATAGTGCTGATTCCACTCCAGAACCACTGACTGGATTCCCCGCCCTGGTTGCCAACCAGCCCAATCGGTTGTGTGTTGAGGGGCAGTTTCAGGTGTACACAGACGCCAAGCTGCCAAATGATAAGGGGGTTATGATCCGAACCCTTACACTGGAGAGGTGGGTCCTCACGGGGAGTCTCCCACCATGCCGGAAATCCATGCCCTCTTCACCAGGCACCGGCTAGAATGGACGGCTCATGATGTGGGCCGATACAGTGAGGAGTTGGTCAGAGAGTTCTACGCCTCGTATGCGGTGACTCTCTAATCCCAAATAGACAGGCGGGCTGCCCCCCGCCAAACATGACCCGCTACATCACATCCGAGTCCGCGGAAAACGGGTAGATATGTCCTTGCAAGACATCCGCCGGTATCTATACGGCGAGACTATTGATGCCAATCGGACTCCTCTCACCGCCGAGTTCGACTACCGGTGGAAACTGGTTAAAGATGGACAGTTCCTGCGTGATCCAGAGTTGAGAGAGACCACCAAGAGGTGGATTGCTCGGTACTTGTATATTGATGGAGAGGCTGCTGATTGGGTACTTGAGCCGAAGGAGCCATCAAGAAGGCTAACCTGACCTTCACGGCCATGTTTTTGTGGTTGATAGTCCGCCACTGCCTTTCCCCCACTGCTGCTGACAATATTGTCACTTGGGATCACGCAGTTATCATGGCGGCGATGATAGCAGGGTTCGAGGTAGACTTTCTTGGCTTCTTCAGGCGGTCATTCACGCGAGGGCCTTCATGGTCACTACTACTTACCTATTTTCGTGCATGGTGTTTTCTTTGTGCAGGTCCGCAAGTGTGCCTATTTGGCACATCGATCAGATCAATACCCCGTCGGGCACTATTGATATAGGCCTTATCAGGTATGAGGACAATGAGTTGGCTCCACTTAGAGGGCCCCGCCCGGAGGTACCTCCGCTTGGTGAGAACCTGGCGGACACTGTAGAGCAAGCCCAAGCGTCTACCCAGGCTACATCTGAGCCTACTGACACCACCCGGTCGAGTCTATCCCGGGTGGTAGCACCGCTCCGAGCTCCTCTCACTCGACTCCCTCTGCCACTCTGGTCCCACTTGCTAGGGTCCAGAAACTTGAGGCCCAATGGCCACTTTTCTGCATCACATCCAGCCTTGGATGCAGAGGTCTATTGCTGAGGCGGAGGAGCGCATGGAGCGGAAGATGGCCCAGCACACGGAGAGGAAGATCATGGAGGTTCATCAGCGCCTGGACACTTATGAGTTGCGTGTGCTAACCCGGCCAGCCCCTCCGATGGACATGTCGACCCTTTAGGCTGCTGTAGAGAGTCTGAAAGCGGACCTGGACACGATTCTAGAGGCTAGGGTGCCCGAGTCTGAGGCCCCTTCTGCAGAGCACGCTGAGGATACTGTTTTGGCGGCCTTATTCTCCACTGTTGCAGTGCTACCACCTCCATCACGAGAGCATACCAAGAGGCGTACAGGTCAGAATGAGGATGAGGCTAGGACACATAAGAGGGAGCACTGAGAGTTGGAGGCTGCAAGGAGAGCCTCGATTGCTGATGAGGAGGCCCGTCAGTTTAGGGCTATTGAGTTGGATGATGGGGCGTCTAGCTCCAGAGTTGTTGAGGTAGAGAAGAGCACTTTTGATGGTGCTGTGATTGTTGAGAGAGGCACTACTGAGGGTGCTGTTTATACTGAGGTCACTACTAAGGGTGTCAAGACTACAGAGGGAGTGGGTTCCAGGACACCGGACCCACCAGCTTGTTGATCGACGGCGCTTTGCGTCTCAGGTTTGCTTCACCTACCACTCTATTATTTTGGATTTTTTTATGCATTGGGGACAATTGCATATCTTTTTGTTGGGGGTGGGGTAAATGGAAATGAGTGCTAGGGTGAAGTCTGGGTAGCCCAACTCACGATGCTCTTTTGGGGTTTTATTGCCTGTGTTCTTTTTCCCCAAGAGACTGATTGTTTTTATTGTTGAACCGGCATGTCTATATCTTGTGTACATAGTATAACCCCGAAGCATGATGGCTAAAACAGAAATGATATCCTGATGTAATGAAAATGATGCATGACTAGGCATAGTAACTAATAAATGTGTGGCTCTAAGCATGACATAGAGATACACCACTGCATGACCCTAAATCTAAGGCTCGAACTAGGTGTCTGATAATCTTGTAAAGTAATGAGATGTCAAGTGAGTGTGAGGAAAATTTTAATAGTCCACTATTTGTACTGATCTAGAACTTGCCTGGTTAGTCCTGCTAAAAGTAAGACGTAATAGACAATAAGGAAAGGATCATATGACCTTGTTCAATATAGACAATCTTTAGCCTAAATAACATAAAACCGAATGAAATTAATCCCTTATTCATCCAAATAATTTGAGATTAAAATAGACCTTTCTTTTTCACCCCAACTGATCTTTTCTGGGAACAATGTGTTGGCCCTGGTCCCTCCTTGGACATGTGCACCTCAGCTTATGCCAAAAGCATAAATTGAGGGTGGCTAATGCAGAAAACAACCTTGTCGTGGCCCTGAACCAACTTTGGGTATTGTGTACTTTGACTCTTGGCAAAGCCATGAGTTGAGGGTGGCTATTATGAGGAATGCTCCGGAAAGTGGGGTTGAAAGAATAAAGTGAGAGAAAGAACAAAAGAAAAGTGACTCAAGAAAAGTGAAATAAGAAAATAAAAAAATAAAAAATAAAATTCATATTTGAAAATGCTAAAATACAAGCAAGAAAATAAAAGAGTCACTTACACAAAAGAAGAAAGAAGGGAAAATAGCAAGGTGAAAAAGTATAATAAAATTAAGAAATAGGGCAGAATAAAACGATGAAAAGGTAGGACGCTTAACCGATTTGTCAAGGAGGGCAACAAGTCACTAAAATATACCTAAATATACCCTACCTGACCCTGAGCCTATGTTACAAGCTACGAAAGTCCCATCGTGATCCTAAGAGTTGTTATGGCGAACTTAAAGCAGTGAAAATAAGGGGAAATCTATGGCAATATGTATAAATGAGTTGTGAAGTTGTTCTAAGAGCGAGTGTTGAAAAGTAATCCTTATACTCAAACTGAAATCATTATGTGAAAAATGAGGGTGTTATTTTGAAGTGAGGACACTAGTTGCAATTCTGGAAAAATTAGCACCTAGGTGAGAGATCGAAGAGGATAGGTGTCAGTTTGTGGTGAGTCTGTGTCAAGGTCTGATCCATATAATTCAATCCTAATAGTGATAGTATGCATGAACATAATGAGAATAATCAGGATTGATAGCTAAATGATTGCGAAAGCTAAAAGACTCATACTTTTGTACAATGATTTTGTAGTGAGTCATAGTGCATCGCTTGAGGACAAACAACGAATTTAAGTTGAGGGTGTTGATGTATCGTGGTTTCACGGTACTTTCAATGCCTTTTCATTAATTTTAGTGTGTGTCTAAAGCCTTTTTGTATTGATTTTTGATGTAGTATTCCATTTATTTCCAGGAAAATCTGTCCAAAGGAGAACGCGGAGATTTTGAGCTGAAATTGCAGAAATGACCACCTACGGACCCCACCACGGTCCTTCGTGAGTGTGACGGTCCGTAGGGGTCAACCGTCGTGAAAATATAATGGCTGCTGAAGGAAGTTGGGGAATTCTGACCAAGTGTGGGACTAAGGAAGCTCACGACGAACCGTCATAGCCACGACGGTCTATCCTGCACATTCGTCATGGCTAACAGAGAGTAGTCGCAGTACCTAACTTCAGCAGATTCTAAGTGTCGTGGAACGAAGCCCCTCGATGGACCGTCGTGCGTGAAACGGTCCATCACACCTGTCCGTCGAGGGTAACAGAGAGTTGATGAAGAAAGCAGCAGAGATTTGTGTGAAGTATGGAATGACAGAAGCTACGACGGTCCGTCGTAGTCACGATGGTCCGTCACAAAGGTCGTCGACTCGGATGCATTTTGGGCAGATTTTTCCTTAAATAAATTTCCCTCTTTTATTAGGTTTTGTTTTATTATAAATAGTTCAAAAAACCTATTTTTTGGGATTAGACCTTTGGATATTTTTCAGTCTTATTGTCTAAGTATTGAACTCTTGATTTTGGTGATTTGATATTACTTTTGCGGAATCAATTATTGGTGTTTTGGTTATTTATTCAAGTAAATTTCAGGATTCCGTTCATCCTAATCAAAGTAAGTGCATGAATTTTTATATTATCAATATGAATGGTGTGATTATTAGCATGGGTAACTAAACTCCATAACTAGGGTTGTGGGAACCATGGGTAAATAACAAGGTAAACCCTAGCTAAAATAACAATTCTAGAATAGTGTCTTGCATGTATTGCTAATTCTTTCGCTTAGAAGTCTTTTTAACGAATGGACAACGTTAGAACTCGCCTTATTGCTACTTGCCGGACCAAGGAGGTAGATAATAGGAAAAGAATTATCAACATAGATTGAGTGTATACTATCTAATAGGCTACTGTCGGTTGGTACGAAGTAACAACTTAGTCACATATCGAATATGATGCTTAATATGAGGTAAAGATAATATTTAGTAAAGCAACACATGTAGCCGAATCAAGGTGCGGAGTGAAATTCTCTAGATGTCGGACCAAGGATTTAGAGATACATAACTTATCACTTTGCATGCAAGATACTAGGAAAGGAATGTTATAGCTAGAATTACCGAGTTAGGAGCCTGTGGGAAACACTTACTTACACCCTAGTTACTCTCATTACTTGATTAAACTCCAATACTTGAACCTGTCACTTGTTTACTTTAATTTAGCTAATTGATTTTATTAATCAAAACCCCTTTAGTTATTTGTTTTCGGGAAATAATTGACTAAATAGATAATAATAGAATAAAGTTAAGTCTGAACCATTTTCCTCGTGGGAATGATCCCAACCTCACTAGTTGGGTTCTTTACTTGATGCGACCGCTTTTACTTCTTTCGAGAAGTAAATTTGAGAGTATTAGTGGACAATCTCTTCTCCTCTAGAATGGTCCTCAAACCATCACCCTTTAGCTTGTTGAGCACCGGGCAGCAGGACCATGTACTGGTAGTGTTGTGACCACTGTTCGCATTGGAGGAGGCACTGGAGTTGAAGTTGAAGAGGCAGGAATTGGAGTCACTAAGATCTTATATGGATTATTCAGCAACTTGGAGCGTGGCTCGACTCTTCTGACGTGTAGTAATTGGTCATCCTCAGGCTCAGACATAGAAAGCAGAGAATCCTCTGAGTCCCCCTCACTGCCTGATGATGTTAGATGTATCTTGAGGACCCCCTAACCTTCTAAGCTTCCCTCCTCATGAGGCACAACTATGAGCATCTTGCCCTTGCCTTTTCCTCCTTTTGAGGTAGTTTCATTGTCTTTTCTCGGGATGTAGTTGTGTGCTTATTCATGTTTATTCCATGTGCTCGCTTCAGGGGCACCATGTTTTTATCGATGACTTTGGGTCTAGTCATTACTGCAAAACAACATGAAATGCATTAGAAACATTCAAGGAAAGCTTCACAAAAAATAACCACAAGAAGAATCTTGAACTAGTCAGCGACCCCATTGCTGTGCCAGGTCGACCTCACCAAATGTTCCAAAACAAAATTTTCAAAAATCCAACGTAGGTCAGTGATTTCTTGAGCCATTCAAAAGATCGTCGAAATCAATCGGCAAACTAAAAATAGCTCGCCAAAAGTTACACTGTATTTTAAGGAATATGGGGCGTGGAAGGGCGATCAAGAAGAACTTTCGTGTGTGACCGAGTGAAATCGGTGATCTCAAGCGTCTCGCTGAAAGTTATAAAATTAAACTCAACAATTTAGGGAAATCAATGTCGATCTAGGGGGGCTTAAGTGTATCGCCGAACAATCGACGAACTCTACCCAGCTCACCAAATGGCCGTTTGTGCGTATCAGGACTTTTCGCTACCAGTCCTATTCTGTCCAGTCTGTTACCAGTCCGGTCCGGTTTTGGCTAGTCCCGTTATGGACCGGTAGGTACGAGATCTGGGATAGACAATGGGACAAAAACTGGATTTTACCGAGAAGTCTTAGTCCGGTAAATCCCGGTCCGGTCTGGGTAATTTTCTTGAAGTAGTTGTTGAGAGCCGTTGGGTAACGGCTAGTGGGGCCCACTAACGGCTCTTTGACCCAATTCACTTCACCTCACACCCCCTGCCCCCTGACTTTTTTTAATACCCCAAACTTTTAAAAACTACATTTTAACCCATTTTTATTACCTATAAATACCCCTAAACTTTCATTTTTCACTCACAAAATCTTCTATTCTCTCAACTCTCTAATCTCTACTCTCTACTCTCTATTATCTTATTCTTGTTGAAATTACGAATTTGATCTTTGAAAATTGGATTTGGAGCATTAAAATTCAACTTTCAACTTTCCACTTTCGGCTTTCGGTCATACACGTCTACTTTTTTAAGTAGACGTTCGGCACATTCGTTCCAACTTACATCTTTTTTTTGGTAATAATTATTTATTTATTTTGTGATTAATTATTTATTTGCATTACATTTTTGAATTATATATAATTTGCTCATGTTTAATATTTGGATATGGATTCCGGTAAAATATTGTTGAAAAAGGTAAAAAAAAAAAAAAAGCATAGTTGAGACGCTTAAAAATGTAAAGGAAAATGCACAAGTACCCCCTCAACGTATGCCCGAAATCCCAGATACACACTTATACTATACTAAGGTCCTATTACTCCCCTGAACTTATTTTATAAGTAATTTTCTACCCCTTTTCGTTTTATGTGGCACTGGTTTGAAAAAAAAAGTGAACCAGCGTTGGGCTCACAAGATAGTGCCACGTAGGCCAAAAAGGGGTAGAAAATTATTAATAAAATAAGTTCTGGGGGGGAATAGGACCTTAGTATAGTATAAGTGTGTCACGGAGATTTCGGGCATAGGTTGAGGGGTACTTGTTCATTATTCCATAATATAACGAACGTTAGATCCACCAACAATAAATAAATCGGTAGTTCTTCAAAATCTAAAACTAAAAAATCTAGTATAGTAAGAATGAATTTGGATGATTATACACATGTTAATGATACTGTTTTTTATATTGATAGTAATTCTGGATTAGATCCTTATCATGAACATTTACAAAGAAGGTTTGGTAATTTTGATATGGAATTGCCTGAAGGTGATGAACATGATAATGTTGATGATTATATTGATACACCTAATTTTGATGATAATGATGAAACTGAACCACCTATGGCTACTAGTAATCCTAGTCCCGCTCCCTTTCGATGTCCTGCTCCTGTTCCCCCGTAAATTATAGGCCCAAGGTAGAACGTACTAAAAAATCAGTTGTGTTGCAATTTATGACAGAAAATGAAGATAAAATACAAGCTATTTATAATAAATGTAAACATATATTAAATTACTAAACTATAGGAAAACAAGGTGGGACGGGACATTTGAGTAATCATTTAATGGCATGTTGTAAAAATGAATTTTTGCATGCCAAAGCGGTAGCCTAAGCTAAAAAGAATGGTACCCCCCCCCCCTTGAAATTATAGGAGTAGGCGGCTCTAACATGGTCCAAACACAATTAAATCCTTCTAATGTTTCTGGATCTAGTTTACCACAGTCATATAGTAGAGAAAAAGATCTTGAAGAATTAGCTAAAAATGATTGTTGTTATGGGTTTGCATTTAGTTTTGCTTAAAATTCCGAATTCATACATTATATTCAAATTGTGTATAATCCACATTTATAGATTTTGCTAGAAATACAATTAAAAAGGTTGTATTTGATTATCAAGCTCAACATTTTTCAATATATTTGTTGTTTATTTTATTATAATAATTGTAAAATAATCTATTACTTCTGATATGAGCCGTAGTGTAAATGTAATGATTATTTGACTGATATTGCACATTGGATTGATGAAAATTGGAGTACGCAAAAAGAATTTTCGGTTATAAATATTGTCAAAAGCAAAAAACCAATTGTTATATAGCTCAAACAATTTTAGATATTTTATAAAACTATGAAATATGTGTAAAATAAGTAGTATAACCTTAGATAATGCTTCAAATAATACAGTCGTTTTTGAAATGCTAAAACATTTCCTTTGCCCTGTTTATGATGATGATTTTCATATTAGGTGTGATGCACACATATATAATTTGATTGCTAGAGATTGTATACAAATGTATGATAATGGTTGCATGAAAGTTGAAAATACATGTCATTTTATATTTAAATGTCAAGTTAAATCTAGGCTTAGAGATTTTTAAAATTGTTGTTTTAAATATAATCTTCAACCTAGAAAAATTCCAAAAGGAATGTCTACTAGATGGAATCCTTTATATGGAATGTTTGTAATCTCTTATGAATATAGAAAACATTTACAAATGGTTTGGAATGCTCATAATTCAAATATAGCATATAGACTTGATGATAGTGATTGGAATGACAAACATAAACTCATAAATTTCTTAAAAGTTTTTTTATTCAACTACAAAAAATTATCTGCACTTTACTATCCAACCATTTACTCTGTTTTACCTAATATTTGTTTGATTTCTTCTAAATTTTATAAATTTAAAAATAAACCAAGATTTGAACAATCTATTAACAAAATGATTGAAAAATTTAAAAATTATTTTATTCCTATTCCTCAAATTTATTTAACCGATTGTTTGTTAAACCCTCATTACAAAGATGTAGGTGCATCTAAGGTGGTTGATAAATATATTTTAACTTTGATTTGATAGTGAAAAAGATGAAATACCTAGTTGTCAAGAAGTTAAAGATAGTATAAAAATTGAAGCTAGAAAATTGTATGACTTAATATAATTCTAATGTAAATGTATCAAGTAATCAAGAACCTCAAATAACTAGGAGTAGACTTAATGAAGATGATATTGATGCTTATTTAGATTCTTATCTTGAACTATCTCACAATAATAGAAATGATTTTGATGTATACGTCAATCAAAATACAGAACCTACTAAATATGTTCTACAATGGTGGAGAAATTGCGGCAAAGGATTTCCAAGACTTCAAGCGATGGATCGAGATGTATTATCTATTAAAGCATCTTCATAAGCTACAAAAGGCGTTATTAGTGCATCAAGGTTTCAAATTGGAGAGCATAGGCATTCATTAGCAGCAGATAGCTTGGAATTATCGGTATTATTTAGAGATTAGATTAATGCCGAGAGAATAAATTTGGGTCGTGGACCACAACCGACCAAATTTTAAAATGATGTTGATGAAATAATGCAAGATTATAGTGACAACGACATTGAAGTTATGAAAAATTTATCTATTCGACCGTTTCCCGATCATGTTGCTAGAGAAATGTTAAATGATTTAAGAAAAAATCTCTATAGTAGCATGAACTATTAAATTTAAATGTGTAATTGTCTATTAGTACGAGTATAATAGGTATAATTCAAACAGAACCCTTCCTAGAAGGTGACTGTGTAGATTAGGTCTTTTAATACTCTAGTAATATTTTTGTAGATCAAATTGTACTATCAAATTAATATTAATAAAAGTCTAGGCTATTCGCCTTAATTTTTTTAATACTGTCAAATTTAATTTTTTATAACCTCAAAGTTTGAATTTTAAATTTTCAAACTTTTAAAGTTTGAAACTTAAATTTTCAAACTTTTAAAGTTAAAAATTTAAACTAGAAATATAAAATTTTAAATTTAAATTCAAACTAATATATAAATCATATATTTATAATTTGAAAGTTTGAATTTTACAAACTTTAAAACTTAAAAGTTTTGCAAACTTTCAAACTTTAAAGTTTAAAAGTTTGAATGTATAAATAGTTAACTTTAAAAGTTTGAAAAGTATAAATTTTAACTTTAAAATAATTAAAGTTTTAATAATTAATTAATTTTAATAAATTTTATTTTTTTGAAATAATGCAGTTTTACCAGAATCCGGTCCAGTTCCGTACCGGTTCGCTAGCGGACCAGGACGGGTATTACCATTCCTATCTGGAACTACTGATACCGGTCCGTCCCGATTCCGATATGTTTCCATTTGGTGATTCACGATTCTGTGCCGGTTCCGATTAATCTTGATCTGGTAGTCCTATTACCGATTCCGCTGCCAGACTTAATGCTCGCTTCAGGTGCGCCATGTTTTTACCGACGACTTTGGGTCTAGCCATTCCTGCAAAACAACATGAAATGTGTTATAAACATTCAATAAAAACTTCACAAAATAACTACAGGAAGAATCCTTACACCAATCAGCGAGTCGACGAACCTCTTTGATGAGCCAGGTCGACCTCGGCAAATGTTTCGAAACAAAAATTTCAAAATTTCAAAGTAGGTCGGTGATTTCTAGGGCCATTGAACGGATCACCGAAATCAATTGCTCGCCAAAAGTTACAGTGTATTTTAAGGAATTAGGGGCGTGGAAGAGTGATCAAGCAGAAATTTCAGTCTTTCACCGAGTGAACTGGCGATCTCAAGCGTATCTCCGAAAGTTGTAGAATCAAACTCAATAATTTAGGGAAATCAATGGCGATCTAGGGGGGATTAAGTGTACAGCCGAACAATCGATGAACTCGACCCAGCTCGGCAAATGGCCCTTTGTGCCAGTTTTTCACCCCACTAGTCCACTCTTTGAAATCAAACTCGCAGCCCACGACATCTAAATTAAACACTTACACTATAAAATTGAAGCAAGATCCATACTACCCAGGCCCTTGGAGCACTTAGACTTACTCCGATTTGGCCGAAATGGGCCTATTGATGTCTTTTATCCTTAAGAATGACGTCAATCGCTCCATAATAGGGAAAAATATGACATTTGGCACAATATGGGGTTACTCAAACATCACCCTACTAGACCCAACAAATACTCAACACAACACAATAATTTTGACTCAATTTGAACAATAAAAGAAAGGGAATCATGATTAAAGATCGATAAATAATGATTTCACTTAAAATTAGGTAAAGAAATAGTCACACGATGATTACCCAGTGATATTCAAAAAAAAATAATGATTTCGTTCGAGTTCAACCACATATAGAGTTTGGGTTTGGAAACCAACCTTTTGTTGCTGTAATATATTTGAAATGTTAGGCGACAAATAATTCCAAAATCAATACTGAGAAAATAACCCAAATAAAACAAAGGTAAAATGCAACAATATGAAAGACTAATATCAGGGTGAGAGTACGGAGTTTAAAAGGTGAGAAAATAAAGGACCTTTGAATTCAAAATTGTTTGGCCCTTTAAAACCTTTCAATTCGTGCACTTGTCGGTAGAGTAAGTCGCGCCGGCTGAACCACTCAGCCATGCGCCGAGTGGTATATTGGATCGCCGAGTCTTATAGAACTCCTACAAGTTTGGGGGTTCAAATGGTGGAAAAAGTGGGGATCAACAACATGTTCGGCGAGTCACTGACTGACTTTTTGGCTCGCCGAGTTTTACAAAATTCCCATCAAGCTGGTTGGTTCCATCAGCAGCCCAAATCGAGCTCGCCGACCACTTTAGCGAGTCGTCGACCCGACTTTTGGATCGCCTAATTGCCCTTGTTTTCCAACACTTTTCACATTTCAACCTGCAAAATTCACACCCATTATAAAAAAAAAATTAAAACATCAAAAACTTGGGTTGCCTCCCAATAAGTGTCTTACTTAATATCGTGGCACGATGGAAATACCAATTCAAGCTTCACTTTTCGTGTTAACCATTGTTTCACTAGGCAACCCCCCATTTAGCCTTTGGTTCAAATGAGATGAAATTTTACCCATTTGTGTCTCTAGGTTCTTGATGGACAGTAAGTGTGAGCTCACCTTCTAATTGAGAGTTGAGACATCCCTTTATTTCTTTTAAACCCTTTGTCCAACCCTTCAACCTTATTGAGAATGTGTGCAAGCATGTCTTCTATAAAAGTATTCTCCGGGTCAGTTGTTTGATCTATAGGCTCTTCATATTCATGAGGTGGATATATCTTTCTTTTTCACCATCTATTTCCTTCTAAGTAGCAGTCTGGTCACGCCATTCCCTATCACGATCTCTCCCTCCATAATCTCTATTCAAACCGGATTTCCACCCGGCCTTGGATATATTGAACAAAATACTACTCCTTGATTTTCAAGGAAGTTCACTTCCTCGTTATAGAACGTTTGAAATTGTTCTTCTTCAGGGTTTGCTCCACAAACAACCACAACTTTTACACGCTTCAACCCACTACCCATCAAATTTATCAACAATAGATCCAACTAGATCATCATTTTGGCCATGTTTTGTTCTCTCTCATGATCCTTTTCGATCTAATCTTTCATCTATACTACCTTAAAGCATGAACTCCCTAACTTGAATGTTAAATTACTATAATACCCCAACTTAAAACACTCAATTTAGTATATATTCTATATTTAATATTATATTTATTTATGATATACTATATTAAAAGCATACACCTTTTCACATTGATAGGTAGTTACTTTTCGGAAGGGTTATAAAAAATTTTTATAGAGTTGTGACTTTTCGATGAGTTATGACATTTCTTAAAAATTGTGATTTTTCTGAAGGATTGTGACTTATATGAAAAGACATGATAAACACCTTTTCATACTATCATTTATTGTCTATACATAGAGGGGGTTTCTCAAACTATTAAACTACAAATTTTATTAAGTTTTATTTTCTTCTGCTTAAAACAATGAAGATTTTGAGAGTTGTTTAATTGTGCAATTATGATAATTTTTGTGGGTAAATTAGATATTTCAACAGAAATTAAAGCAACAAAATGAATCTCGAAATAACTCAACTTCAAATGAGAAGATTATCTTGATAATTAATATGTACTTATTTTCATTACCATAAAATATACTTTTGCAGCACCTTCTACTTGATAAGAAGTTCAACAATTTTTTGTTGCACAAAAAATAACTTGGTGTTCAGAATCTGAAAAAGTCTCAATCTGTTGGAGAAAAAATATTTAATCAAATACTTGTATAAAGAGTCCAAAGTACATGTAATAAGTACTCTTTTGTTTCCAATTTATTCATTGTACTTTTATTTTTGTTCTGTTTAATATAAAATATTATTTTTTCTTGGTGGTGCCACCCATCTTTAAGACTGCAAAGTTAAAATAAAATTTTATATATTATCTATGTATGATCTTTAAAAGAAAAGTTCTCTTTATTTTTAAAACTTTATATCAAAATAAAATTAGATCAATCTATATCTATATTTTTTTATCGATCTATACTACCTTTAAAAAATATAATATTTTAACTTAAATGTCAAATTATCATAATACCCCCAACTTAAAACACAAAATATAGTAGATCTTCTACATTTTATATTGTATTATTTTTATTTATATGTATTATAAATTATACTATATTAAAGACAATGATGTTTTCACATTGAAGGGTTGGTTCATATTCGAAGAGTTATCACTTCTTGATGAATTTTGACCTTTTGGAAGTGTTGTGACTTTCCTAAAGGGTTGCGACAATTTCGAAGAATTGTGACTTTTTCGAAGGGTGGCAACTTTACCGAAGAGTTATGAATTTTTCGATGAGCTGTTACCATTTTAAAGGGTTGTGAGTTTTCTGAAGGGTTCTCACTTCTTTTTTATAAGCCACAATATGAAGTTTTCTATACACTACCCTTTGTTGGTTATAAAAATAGGGGTTGCCTCCAATGTTTTAACTATGGGAAAGGGAAGAGAAATAATATTTAAGAGATGTAACTAAGAAATTTTAAGAGTGACAATTTTTTTTTTAATAACATTCACATTATTTTTAAAAATGTTTGGTGGTAAATTTTTTGATATTCACGTGCAACCTACATGTGTCAAAACTAGTCATCCTAAAAGTGAGAGGAGACACCTGATCCTCACGAGTGTACCATGCTCTATTTATCTTGGTCATACCATCAAGGAGTTGAGACGCTACTTAATAGGATTTTCGCATTATACCTCGGGGAACAAGTTGATCAGCAACTCCTTTGTTCACCGAGTCAAGACTCCGATAGAATTATTGTAGCAATATATGGTTTGGAAGTCCGTGATTCATACGTTGAAGTACCAACTTTTTAAATCTCAGCCACATCTTGTGGATTGGTTCACCTTCGATGTGCTTGAAACCTTGGATGCTATCTTCGAGCATCATCATCTTTGATGGGGGGGGGGGGAGAATCTCACATCCAACAATGTTGGTTCACCTTCCAACCATTTGTAGCTTCACCTATCAAAGAGAATTGGGAACAAGCGGAGACGAACTAATTCTTGTGATTTGTTCTTGAATGAGAACGGACCACAAAGTCCATGAAGTTCCGAATATGCTCATGGGGGTATTCATGGGCCAGTTGTCCATATAATCCTTTCATTTGGAAGAGTTGTAGCGTCGTGCTAGTAATAGGGAAGACAACATTCCCCCTCAACAATAGGTACATGTATCGGACCAACACCATCCAATTGAATTAGGTCATTCACGTCGTTCAGATTTCCAATATCGTCTTGGTGGACCACTTGGCTACCATTACTCCCATTCACGCTCATCTCTTCCACTGTTCAACACAAACCAACACAAAAACAAACCAAAGTAAGTCGATTAAACTACATTACAAAATGATCACAATTCAACTTCAATAATAGAATTCTAAACAAAACCACTCCCCCTCCATTCTGATTAACGCTCAGATTATACCACTTCCAATTCTAGGTATAAAAACAATCATTATATAGTATAAAACCCATCGAATAGTTGGGGTTGAACCCACATGGAGCGGTACAATGTTCAAATTCAATTATGAAGTACAAAGGTGGTCTAGAGGTTATAAGATTAGAAATTATAGAAAACATGCAAACAATTCTAAAGGAGTGACAACAAATGTCAGATGGGGTGGGGTTGATTTGTAATTAACAGTTAAAAAATGACCAAAAACAGGGGAAACAACAATATTAAGAGAAACTCTCAGGATGTGATTGATTATAAGATAATTATGCTACATGGGTGATTGAAATTTAACAATAATTTTTTGAATCATTATGGGTAAGCTGGACTATAAGTGCAACAGTTTTCTAAGAACTATTACGTTTAAGGCGATTTCTCTCAAACATCGACAAGCATAACACTACAAAATAGCCTGAAACCTTAGAATATCCACTCTCTCGAGCTGCATAGGTAGAATATATTTTATAATTAACTCTGTTGATATGAATTCATATAAACCCAATACCTACAATCATTAATCAAAAGCTTTGCTTCCAAAACCTCTCTCAAGTAACCAAGAACTGTATGCTAGAATTTCATTTGCAACTACAATCCGTTGATTAAAACACAACTAATAATTAAACCCACATTGAAACATCAAATTGATCATTAATCAACAATACCCATATGATAATTTGACAAATAAACACATGATCACACCCTAAGAATTGAGGTTTTAGCTACACATTATTAAAAGAGAAAAATGATTATCAAATACATTACCCATGACATGGTTAAAGGTGTTCAAGTCTTTACAATGGTCCAAATTGAATAAATTCAGAAACTTACTTGCAAATCCTCAAAATCAATAATGGGAACTCAAAAATCGAGAGAAAAACTCAAAAAAAAATCAAATTGTAGGAATCAAAACTGGGAGATAATCCTTAAATTTCATTTTAATTTCAATTTATTGTTGTACAATTTTACGGCGAAGCAGTCGGGACTCGCCAATCCGGTCGATGATACTCCCTTTGCTTCAATCCATCACCGGTTTGCATTGGTCATTTGTCTTTAGTGTTTTATGACTGTAAGAGATAACGATCGCCAAAGCGAAGTCGTTCAGTAATCTGTCGATTGCCCATTCATGTCGCCAAGTTGGTTCTTCACCAAGGATGGCATTCTGGAACTTTATGTGAGGTAAAGAGCCATTCGATGGTTTGACGAATTGTCTTGGCAATCACCAGGATCACTTTTATTCACTTCTTCAGCTTGTTTGTTATTTTTGGCCTGATAGGGTCCTTGCCTTGCTCCTTAGCCTTAATTTAACATCATTATAGAGAATAAATTAGGCTTTTGAGGACACTTAAACTATATTAAAAAAGGCCCTAATTTCCTCTTAATGTGAATGATCAAGGGCATCTAGGACTTCATCATAGTCGAGAATTTTGGCTGTATCATAATTAAGTAATACTTGAGCTAGTAAATCCCCATGACACTGCTTCACCAATACTTGACACAACTTCATCAATTTGTTCCAAGTGAGATACAACATGCATGTCACTCGAATACTTCATATATTTATGAATATTGAAGCCGACCACTTCATCATCAACTCGCAACTTCAACTAACCACCTTCAACATCAACCAATGCTTTTCTCGTGGACAAGAATGGTATACCAACAATAACTGGCATATCAATATCAATCTCACAATCAAGCACTACAAAATATGCGGGGAACATAAATTCTTTAACCTTAACTAGTACATTATAACCACAAAAACCGGTCTTTTCATTGAATGATTACTCATTAATTATCTCGTGTTTATTTGGTTTGGATTACTCAAATCTGAGCTTATGAAATATCATTGGTGACATCAAATTTATGCTTGCATAAAGATCACACAAGTCACTTGAAAAAGTACGCACACAAATGGTGTATGGAATAGTGAAATCCCTCAGGTCATCTTTCTTGAGGATCACATCCTTTATCATTACCGCACCATATTAATGCGGCATTTCAATGATTTCCCAATCATCACCCTCTTCTTTATGACCAGTTCTTTCATATACTTGGCATAACCCCCATTTCGGTCAACGCATCCACCATTGGGATATTGATTTTCAATTATTTCACTATTTTCACAAACTTTTGGAATTTTGCAGTCATTTTTTTCTCCTCAATTGTTGAGGAGATTGTGGCGTTATCTTAATTAGAGGCAATGTAGATAAAGTTTAACCATTGTCTACTTTAGCCTTTTGATTTTTCTCCCCTTCAACTTCTTTTGGTCGTGTCTTACCCATTCCTTTAGGTGATTCATCATCAGTAATCCCCCCTCGAGAATTCACATTATCTGGATTTGTTATTTCTTGAAAAGTCTTTCCACTTCTAGTAATTATAGCTGAAACTTGAGTTGGATCCCTTTGATTCTCATTTGCATGAAACATTGGATTCTTATAGGGATTACCATACACAAGAGAAGTCAGTTGTCCCATCTTTTCTTCAAGCGACATTATGGATGATGAGTGTGAGATTACAGCGGTGGACAAAGTTGAAACATCATTTTTTGTCTCTTGCAAGATTATACCTGAACCCTCCACCACTTTTAGGATTTTAGTCAAAAAATCATCGGTTTATGACTTCATCGGATCCTGTGGATTGATAGGTTGCATACATATAGCATCTTCCCATTCCTTTCCATAGCACTAATTATCATTGTATTTGACCCAAACCTTCATTCCCGACAAGCATTGGATAACTCTTGTGAAATATCCTTAGCTGAAAAAAGGTTACACACTTACGAATTTTCAATGATGTCAATTAGGATCTTCATGTTCGAGACCCCCAAATAACCTTTCCTCTTTTATGAGTTGCAACATGGTCTTGGTTATGACAAATATAACATCCTTGTGTATCGGTTATAAAAAATTGTTCCAATTTCATAGGTAGTATGAGATACCACCTCGTCTTCTCTTCTAATGTCGTTTTCACGCCCATGGCAACTAGAGTCCTCAGCACCATGCATATTCATTGATTCACCTACTAGAATGCAAAACAAAAGAGACAAGTGTAAGGTTGTTCAAAAAAACCGTAAATTAGCATGCAATTTACTTCTCAAATTGAATTCCTAATGCCATTCCTGGAAAGCGGTGTAAATTTTAATAACACACAAATGTCCTCCTTAAAACAATTAAAAGAGAAGGTGGTCGTTTTCAATAAAAATGCACAACTAAGAGTTGGGGAGGAATCTCATAGGGAATGGTATGCGGCAAAGGATCAAATTTGTAAATTAGATTGCAACTAATCTCAATATAGTTAATTAGCTAATGGGTGGATGATTCCACAAAATTTAACTATGAAATTTCTAATAGACTATAGGGGGTGTGGGGATTGAATATTAATATCACTAGGGGTAGTGTTGAATTTGTCAATACGGCTAAAGAACGTTAATAGGTTGGGTCATCTTCAATTATGTTAATCATTTTTCAATCTCATAACAATATTTCATGAAATTTCTTTTGGGTCTCATTCATGCAAATTGTCAATCCAATCCATTACCTTGGATTTACTACTAGTTATCAGACAATGAACTAATCACCCACTCATATTGGTCACTTTCAAGCATCAATGTGAGATAGATACCAAAATCAGTTGGCCACCTCAATTTATGAATTAAACACATTGCAAAATTTCAAATCCATAATAAATGACCATAAAACAGAGCAATTCAATAAACCCACTAAGTTAAATCAATACCAATCCCATAATCACACCCTTAAGAGTGAGGAGGCTTAGCCATACATCACAAAATATGGAGAGGTTATACCATCCATGAAAGTAGTCATGAGTAACCTAAAATTAAGTACATCGTGTATGCATGCATGCATGCATGTTCATTACAACAAAATATAGAATTGGCAACAACTTTTCGCCAACAATTAAAAAATTGTTGCTAATTTCAACTAATGCCAACAACTTGATTTAGTTGTTGTTATAGAGCAAAATTTTCGCCACAACTTATTTCTTGTTTTTTTTTTCTTCTTTTCAACAGCTGAACTGATTCTTCTCCGATAAGACTATTAGGAAGAATTAAGAAATTAATTCATGTAATTCTTTTCTTAATTGAAAAGAATTAAGGGTGGTAATGATTGGGACTGATCTATTCGTCATCATCTTCTCTGCACTGTCCATGTTGTTTCTAGTCTACTTCTTCCAACATTTCGTTCGTTTGTCTTCCTTGAAATTGACGGGCTCGCAAGGTAAGGATTTCATTTGGAATGGAAGGATTTATGTATTTCTGGTCATATGAGTCGATTTTCTATCATGTACGTAAATGCATATCTTTTGTTGTTGATGAACCTTTAGGATAAAATTGTTGTAAATACATCTCGGAGAGCCGTATCTTTAGTATTGAAAGGGGTTGCTGGCGGATCTGGAACAAAACTCAAGGATGTGCTTTATAACATCGACAACCATATTCCCCTGTTTTGATTCTTGGGTTTACTATGCGGTGGCACTTCTTGTTGTGTTTTAGCAAGTGTGAATGGGAAAAGAAAAGAGAGAATATCAAAAGTGAGGGAATTACTTTGGAGGAAAAATGAAAAGTCATTTGCAAAGTGCAAATGAAAAGTCATTTCTTTGGATTTGGATTTGGATTTGGCAAATGGTGTGATTGATTGATAAATTTTTTGGACAAAATTTACTTAATCAATTTTTGTTAAATCAAATAAATCCTGTTAATATTATCTCTTATAAAATTGCGGGTAACGGTAACATTCCGAAAAGTCGTTACTTTTTCAAAAAGTCGTTACTTTCCAAAAAGTAGTTATTTTCCTAACAGACTCAATTTTTCGAAAAGTTGTTATTTTTTCCAAAAGACACAACTTTCTGGATAAAATGGGTCTGAACAGATTTCACTGAACAGACATGTTCCTTGCTGAAAATGGCTATAAAAGGAAGTCAATTTTTGATTTTTTAATCACTGAAAATTTTTCTTTCTCTGCATTTATTTTTCTCTCAAATAAAATCAAAGTGTCGATCGACTGAGTCTGTGTGACTTGTTGCTGTTCTTAAGTTC
>NC_028645.1:23167101-23181512 GCF_001406875.1 Solanum pennellii
AAAACTGAAGTTGAAAATCAGTTAGATAAAAAGATCAAAATGATCAGAAGTGATAGAGGTGGAGAATATGAATCTCCTTTTGCAGAAATGTGTTTAGAAAATGGAATAATCCATCAAACTACTTCTCCCTACACTCCTCAGTCTAATGGAATTGCAGAAAGAAAAAATCGAACTTTAAAAGAAATGATGAATGCATTACTTATAAGTTCAGGTTTACCACAGAACTTGTGGGGGGAAGCTATCCTTACAGCAAATCAGATACTTAACAGAGTGCCTCACTCAAAGACAAATGTAATTCCATATGAGAAATGGAAAGGTAGAAAACCCAATTTGAAATTTTTCGAAGTGTGGGGGTGTCTAGCCAAAGTCCAAGTTCCTATACCTAAGAGGGTAAAAATAGGACCTAAGACTGTGGATTGTGTATTCATTGGATATGCGACAAATAGTAAGGCATGTCGATTTTTGGTTCATAAGTCCGAACATCCGGATATTCATGATAATACGGTAATGGAATCAGATAGTGCTGAATTTTTTGAACATATCTATCCGTATAAAACTAGACTTGAGTCATCTAGTGGGGGATCTAAACAACCCAGAGAAGAACCAAAAGAGAATGAACAAAATGAAGAAAGTCCAAGACGCAGTAAACGTCAAAAGACATCTACTTCATTTGGATCAGATTTTGTAACATTTCTTCTTGAAAGTGAGCCTCAAACATTCAAGGAAGCAATGTTGTCTAGTGACTCAACCTCTTGGAAGGAGGCTGTTAATAGTGAAATTGAATCAATCTTAAGCAATCATACTTGGGAGTTGGTTGATCTTCCTCCAGGGAACAAACCCTTGGGTTCAAAATGGATCTTTAAAAGGAAGATGAAAGACGATGGAACTATTGACAAATATAAAGCAAGACTTGTTGTCAAAGGTTTTAGACAAAAACAAGGTCTTGATTATTTTGACACATACTCGCCAGTGACTAGGATTACATCAATTCGGATGTTAATTGCACTAGCTGCAGTATACGGTCTTGAAATTCATCAAATGGATGTGAAAACAGCCTTCTTAAATGGAGAGCTTGAAGAGGAAATTTACATAGAACAGCCTGAGGGTTTTGTAGTTCCTGGTAAAGAAAAGAAAGTGTGCAAACTTATTAAGTCACTTTATGGGCTAAAACAAGCACCAAAACAATGGCATGCAAAGTTTGATCAAACCATGTTGTCAAATGGATTTAAGATCAATGAATGTGATAAATGTGTTTACATTAAAGATACTCCAAATCAGGAAGTTATTTTATGCCTATATGTAGATGATATGCTTATAATGAGCAAAGACATTGTTAATATAAAAGCTACAAAGCGTATGCTTGCTAGTAAGTTTGATATGAAAGATTTAGGAGTTGCTGATGTGATATTAGGAATTAAAATTCTTAAAACTCCTAACGGTCTAGCATTGTCTCAAACTCATTATATTCAAAAGATACTTGAAAAATTCAAATTTTTGAATTTTAAAAGGGCAAAGACTCCAATTGATGTAAATCTTCATCTTGCAAAGAATAAAGGCGAAAGTCAGTCTCAATTGGACTATGCTAGCGTATTGGGAAGCTTAATGTATGTCATGAATTGTACACGACCAGACATAGCTTGCGCTATCAGTAAACTGAGTCGATACACAAGTAATCCTAATCATAATCATTGGTTGGCAATGAAGAGAGTTTTGGGATACTTAGATGACACTCAAAACTATGCTTTACATTACAACAGATATCCAGCCGTTCTTGAAGGATATAGTGATGCAAATTGGATTACTGGGTCAATTGAAACAAAATCCACAAGTGGATACGTTTTTACTATTGGTGGAGGAGCAATATCTTGGAAATCATCCAAACAAACATGTATAGCTCGCTCAACAATGGAGTCTGAATTCATTGCTTTAGACAAGGCAGGTGAAGAAGCTGAATTGCTCCGGAATTTCTTAGAAGATATTCCATTTTGGCCCAAACCAATGGCCCCTATATGCATACATTGTGATAGTCAAGCTGCAATAGGAAGGGCTGGAAGCATTATGTATAACGGCAAGTCTCGTCACATAAGACGAAGACATAACTCTGTGAGACAACTACTCTCTAGTGGAATTATCACAATTGACTATGTGAAGTCAAAAGATAATGTGTCGGATCCACTTACAAAAGGCCTAAATAGAGAGGGAGTTGAGAAATCATCGACGGGAATGGGACTATGGCCGAGAACAAGTCATCGTGGCGGTAACTCTACCTAGAAGACTGGAGATCCCAAGATCTAGGTTCAAGGAGATAAAACAAAGTCATTGATGACGGTTCAACATTGTCAAAGAAAAAAAAATATTATTATTATTTTATGGTCCATTCTCATGATGAGACAATGTTTAGTAACCAGGATAAAGACATAAGGACTTTTTAATGGTTTCTAAGTTTGATACAGGGAATATCAAATGGTGTATCTATGGGATAACACATTTAGAAATCACCTATGTAAGTGTGAAGTGTAAGCCGCTTCAAGGAGAATCCGGTAAGGCCAGTTCTTTAAGCACTTGCTATCCAAGATGTGTTCATGGCTGAAACGAACAAAACAATGAGAACTAAGAACAATTCAAGGGTTGATTGTGTGACATATATTGTCTAGGTATACATCAAAGATCGACGGTTCAAAGATATTAAATCTACCGATTGACCGAGTATATCCGATACATGTTCACTACGGAATGTTTAAAGGGAAACCTACTTATCCAGATGCGATTAACCTTTACCTACAAGACACACAAGTTTTTTCATGCATATGTTTTAACAATAGCCTTCCCCATTCATGTGGGGGATTGTTGGGTTTTAGCAAGTGTGAATGGGAAAAGAAAAGAGAGAATATCAAAAGTGAGGGAATTACTTTGGAGGAAAAATGAAAAGTCATTTGCAAAGTGCAAATGAAAAGTCATTTCTTTGGATTTGGATTTGGATTTGGCAAATGATGTGATTGATTGATAAATTTTTTGGACAAAATTTACTTAATCAATTTTTGTTAAATCAAATAAATCCTGTTAATATTATCTCTTATAAAATTGCGGGTAACGGTAACATTCCGAAAAGTCGTTACTTTTTCAAAAAGTCGTTACTTTCCAAAAAGTAGTTATTTTCCTAACAGACTCAATTTTTCGAAAAGTTGTTATTTTTTCCAAAAGACACAACTTTCTGGATAAAATGGGTCTGAACAGATTTCACTGAACAGACATGTTCCTTGCTGAAAATGGCTATAAAAGGAAGTCAATTTTTGATTTTTTAATCACTGAAAATTTTTCTTTCTCTGCATTTATTTTTCTCTCAAATAAAATCAAAGTGTCGATCGACTGAGTCTGTGTGACTTGTTGCTGTTCTTAAGTTCGTTGAAGTTAAAGAAGTTTGAGGTACCGCTATTTCTTTAACAGGTTTAATCCGTTTTATCTTGGGAGAAATTAATCCATAACCTTGGGTACAGTGAGGGGATTAAATTTCTTAAGGACACACAGTAGTTTCTGTGGACTCGGATTATTTCTTGTATTCTATTTTATTTTCTGCTTCATCTTATTTCTGTTTCTGTTTATTAACCTTATAAATACAGGTTATTGTAAGAATAACAATCTTAAGAAATTTAACAGTTTCTGTATTTGAGGTTTCTGGAGATTAAAACCTTTATGGTTTTCTACTCTGCTTGAATTTTTAAAATTCATTCGATTAACGATTAAAAGAACATAAAAACTTTATCGTTAAATCAGAAACAGTTTGTGTAAAGATTTGTTCTTTACTGTTAGTATTTTAAATACTTAATTTATCTGCCATTTGTGAAAAAAAAAAATGACTAATTCAAGTCAAACAAATGCTGGAACAGTAAGTGCTGCAACAACAACGGTTGCACATAATCGTTCAAATGCTGCCTTAGCACCGGCTGAGAAACCTGCAAAGTTTTCTGGAGTCGACTTTAAGAGATGGCAGCAAAAGATGTTCTTCTATCTCACTACGTTGAGTCTGCAGAAGTTCATCAATGAGAATGTTCCTGTTATGTCAGATGAAACTCCGGCTGATGAACGATTCTTGGTAACAGAAGCATGGACACACTCAGATTTTTTGTGTAAAAATTATATTTTGAGTGGTCTGCAAGATGATCTGTACAATGTGTACAGCAATGCCAAAACCTCAAAAGAACTCTGGGATGCTTTAGAAAAGAAGTACAAAACAGAAGATGCCGGAATGAAGAAATTCATTGTGGCAAAATTTCTGGACTATAAGATGATAGACAGTAAGACTGTCGTCACCCAAGTTCAAGAATTGCAGGTCATAATCCATGATCTCCTTGCTGAAGGTATAAATTTATTTAATGCCTATGTTAGAAATATTAAGTTTTCCCTTAATACTCACATAACCTTTAATGTAGGATTGATTGTGAATGATGCTTTTCAAGTGGCTGCAATTATTGAAAAGTTACCTCCATTGTGGAAGGACTTTAAAAACTACTTGAAACACAAACGCAAGGAGATGAC
This sequence comes from Solanum pennellii, assembly GCF_001406875.1. Lineage (NCBI taxonomy): Eukaryota > Viridiplantae > Streptophyta > Magnoliopsida > Solanales > Solanaceae > Solanum > Solanum pennellii. The sequence continues at coordinate 23,171,635 of NC_028645.1, forward strand.
TGTTGAAGATCTCATAGTAAGGTTGAGAATCGAAGAGGATAATAAGGCTGCAGAAAAGAGGTCACGTGGTAATTCAGCAATATCTGGAGTAAATTTTGTTGAAGAAGATCCCACAAAATTAAAGAAAAGAAAGAAAGCATCTGGTCCAAAAAGCAATCCTCCTAAGAAGAAATTCAATGGAAACTGCTTTAATTGTGGTAAACATGGTCATAGGGCTAATGAATGCCGGGGTCCTAAGAAGGACAAGAAAAAGAAGGATCAAGCAAACTTGGCTGAATCCAAAGGAGAAATGGACGATCTCTGTGCAATGCTTTCAGAATGTAACTTGGTTGGAAATCCAAGAGAATGGTGGATAGATTCTGGTGCCTCATGTCATGTTTGTGCCAACAAAGAATTATTTTCATCATATACTCCAGCACTTACAGATGAAAAATTGTTTATGGCAAACTCCGCTGTTGCAAAGGTGGAAGGAACTGGCAAAGTCCTATTAAAGATGACATCAGGCAAGGTGGTGACTTTGAATAGGGTCTCATATGTTCCAGAATTGAGAAAGAATTTAGTTTCAATTCCAGTTCTGACCAAGAATGGATTTAAATGTGTATTTGTTTCTGATAAAGTAGTAGTAAGCAAAAATGATATGTATGTAGGAAAAGGCTACCTTAGTGATGGCCTTTTCAAACTCAATGTAATTGCAGTTGATATGAATAAAGATTTTGCTTCTTCTTACTTGCTTGAGTCTAAATGTTTATGGCATGAACGTTTGGGACACGTTAATAACAAAACCTTGCGAAAACTGATTAACTTAAATATTTTGCCAAAATTTGAGTGCAATAAATCAAAATGTCAAATTTGTGTTGAATCTAAGTATGCTAAGCATTCTTATAAATCTGTTGAAAGGAATTCAAATCCTTTAGAATTGATTCACACTGATATTTGTGACATGAAGTCAACACCATCACGTGGTGGGAAAAAGTATTTCATAACTTTTATTGACGATTGCACTAGATATTGTTATGTCTATTTGCTAAATAGTAAGGATGAAGCAATAGATGCATTTAGGCAATATAAAACTGAAGTTGAAAATCAGTTAGATAAAAAGATCAAAATGATCAGAAGTGATAGAGGTGGAGAATATGAATCTCCATTTGCAGAAATATGTTTAGAAAATGGAATAATCCATCAAACTACTGCTCCCTACACTCCTCAGTCTAATGGAATTGCAGAAAGAAAAAACCGAACTTTAAAAGAAATGATGAATGCATTACTTATAAGTTCAGGTTTACCACAGAACTTGTGGGGGGAAGCTATCCTTACAGCAAATCAGATACTTAACAGAGTGCCTCACTCAAAGACAAATGTAATTCCATATGAGAAATGGAAAGGTAGAAAACCCAATTTGAAATATTTCAAAGTGTGGGGGTGTCTAGCCAAAGTCCAAGTTCCTATACCTAAGAGGGTAAAAATAGGACCTAAGACTGTGGATTGTGTATTCATTGGATATGCGACAAATAGTAAGGCATGTCGATTTTTGGTTCATAAGTCCGAACATCCGGATATTCATGATAATACGGTAATGGAATCAGATAGTGCTGAATTTTTTGAACATATCTATCCGTATAAAACTAGACTTGAGTCATCTAGTGGGGGATCTAAACAACCCAGAGAAGAACCAAAAGAGAATGAACAAAATGAAGAAAGTCCAAGACGCAGTAAACGTCAAAAGACATCTACTTCATTTGGATCAGATTTTGTAACATTTCTTCTTGAAAGTGAGCCTCAAACATTCAAGGAAGCAATGTTGTCTAGCGACTCAACCTCTTGGAAGGAGGTTGTTAATAGTGAAATTGAATCAATCTTAAGCAATCATACTTGGGAGTTGGTTGATCTTCCTCCAGGGAACAAACCCTTGGGTTCAAAATGGATCTTTAAAAGGAAGATGAAAGACGATGGAACTATTGACAAATATAAAGCAAGACTTGTTGTCAAAGGTTTTAGACAAAAAGAAGGTCTTGATTATTTTGACACATACTCACCAGTGACTAGGATTACATCAATTCGGATGTTAATTGCACTAGCTGCAGTATACGGTCTTGAAATTCATCAAATGGATGTGAAAACAGCCTTCTTAAATGGAGAGCTTGAAGAGGAAATTTACATAGAACAGCCTGAGGGTTTTGTAGTTCCTGGTAAAGAAAAGAAAGTGTGCAAACTTATTAAGTCACTTTATGGGCTAAAACAAGCACCAAAACAATGGCATGCAAAGTTTGATCAAACCATGTTGTCAAATGGATTTAAGATCAATGAATGTGATAAATGTGTTTACATTAAAGATACTCCAAATCAGGAAGTTATTTTATGCCTATATGTAGATGACATGCTTATAATGAGCAAAGACATTGCTAATATAAAAGCTACAAAGCGTATGCTTGCTAGTAAGTTTGATATGAAAGATTTAGGAGTTGCTGATGTGATATTAGGAATTAAAATTCTTAAAACTCCTAACGGTCTAGCATTGTCTCAAACTCATTATATTCAAAAGATACTTGAAAAATTCAAATTTTTGAATTTTAAAAGGGCAAAGACTCCAATTGATGTAAATCTTCATCTTGCAAAGAATAAAGGTGAAAGTCAGTCTCAATTGGACTATGCTAGCGTATTGGGAAGCTTAATGTATGTCATGAATTGTACACGACCAGACATAGCTTGCGCTATCAGTAAACTGAGTCGATACACAAGTAATCCTAATCATAATCATTGGTTGGCAATGAAGAGAGTTTTGGGATACTTAGATGACACTCAAAACTATGCTTTACATTACAACAAATATCCAGCCGTTCTTGAAGGATATAGTGATGCAAATTGGATTACTGGGTCAACTGAAACAAAATCCACAAGTGGATACGTTTTTACTATTGGTGGAGGAGCAATATCTTGGAAATCATCCAAACAAACATGTATAGCTCGCTCTACAATGGAGTCTGAATTCATTGCTTTAGACAAGGCAGGTGAAGAAGCTGAATGGCTCCGGAATTTCTTAGAAGATATTCCATTTTGGCCCAAACCAATGGCCCCTATATGCATACATTGTGATAGTCAAGCTGCAATAGGAAGGGCTGGAAGCATTATGTATAACGGCAAGTCTCGTCACATAAGACGAAGACATAACTCTGTGAGACAACTACTCTCTAGTGGAATTATCACAATTGACTATGTGAAGTCAAAAGATAATGTGTCGGATCCACTTACAAAAGGCCTAAATAGAGAGGGAGTTGAGAAATCATCGACGGGAATGGGACTATGGCCGAGAACAAGTCATCGTGGCGGTAACTCTACCTAGAAGACTGGAGATCCCAAGATCTAGGTTCAAGGAGATAAAACAAAGTCATTGATGACGGTTCAACATTGTCAAAGGAAAAAAAATATTATTATTATTTTATGGTCCATTCTCATGATGAGACAATGTTTAGTAACCAGGATAAAGACATAAGGACTTTTTAATGGTTTCTAAGTTTGATACAGGGAATATCAAATGGTGTATCTATGGGATAACACATTTAGAAATCACCTATGTAAGTGTGAAGTGTAAGCCGCTTCAAGGAGAATCCGGTAAGGCCAGTTCTTTAAGCACTTACTATCCAAGATGTGTTCATGGCTGAAACGAACAAAACAATGAGAACTAAGAACAGTTCAAGGGTTGATTGTGTGACATATGTTGTCTAGGTATACACCAAAGCTCGACGGTTCAAAGATATCAAATCTACCGATTGACCGAGTATATCCGATATATGTTCACTACGGAAAGTTTAAAGGGAAACCTACTTATCCAGATGCGATTAACCTTTACCTACAAGACACACAAGTTTTTTCATGCATATGTTTTAACAATAGCCTTCCCCATTCATGTGGGGGATTGTTGGGATTTAGCAAGTGTGAATGGGAAAAGAAAAGAGAGAATATGAAAAGTGAGGGAACTACTTTGGAGGGAAAATGAAAAGTCATTTGCAAAGTGCAAATGAAAAGTCATTTCTTTGGATTTGGATTTGGATTTGGCAAATGATGTGATTGATTGATAAATTTTTTGGACAAAATTTATTTAATCAATTTTTGTTAAATCAAATAAATCCTGTTAATATTATCTCTTATAAATTTGCGGGTAACGGTAACATTCCGAAAAGTCGTTACTTTTCCGAAAAGTCGTTACTTTCCAAAAAGTAGTTATTTTCCTAACAGACACAATTTTTCGAAAAGTTGTTATTTTTTCCAAAAGACACAACTTTCTGGATAAAATGGGTCTGAACAGATTTCACTGAACAGACATGTTCCTTGCTGAAAATGGCTATAAAAGGAAGTCAATTTTTGATTTTTTAATCACTGAAAATTTTTCTTTCTCTGCATTTATTTTTCTCTCAAATAAAATCAAAGTGTCGATCGACTGAGTCTGTGTGACTTGTTGCTGTTCTTAAGTTCGTTGAAGTTAAAGAAGTTTGAGGTACCGCTATTTCTTTAACAGGTTTAATCCGTTTTATCTTGGGAGAAATTAATCCATAACCTTGGGTACAGTGAGGGAATTAAATTTCTTAAGGACAAACAGTAGTTTCTGTGGACTCGGATTAATTCTTGTATTCTATATTATTTTCTGCTTCATCTTATTTCTGTTTCTGTTTCTGTTTATTAACTTTATAAATAAAAGTTATTGTAAGAATAACACTTCTAAGGTCATTTATTTTAGCCTCTTACTTTCTCCTTTGTCGACTATGCCTAATCTTATTCTGAGTTGTCCTTTTGATTGTTCAAAACTAAAAATTGCTAGCTTTGATTTCTAGCTTTATATTATCAATGTGTTTTCCTTTGAGGTTTTGCTGGGTTAATGTCTTGAATGCAATTGATATTGTTCGCGTTTGAACTTTATCTACGTTCTTGCTTACATGCCTAAAAAGAATAAATGTCTTTTATATTGAACTGTAAGATGAGGACTATTAGAAGTTATTTCGTTGGAGGTATTAGAGATTATTTACCACACCATTTATAGTTTTGAGATGGCATAAGTTTTCCAAATACATGGTAAGATAACTATCTAGGATAATAAATTTTGGGTAACTTGTTTCCAATCAAATGATTAAGGCATTATAATTTTGAGCATTTTAGTTTCTGTCGTTCTTTCAGACAAAGCAAGGAATACTTTTCTCTATTTTTCTATTTCAACTCGTATAAGATTTGGTTCAAAGTAGCACACCTAGTTGTGTATGTTTGATCGGGTTTAACTTGTACTATATGTCTTGAATTATATTTGCTCAATTGGATTATCTGATTTCTAAAAGGTGTCTTAAACTTCATATAAAGAATTGTTCTAACTTATATCTTTAATTCTCAGATAAAATCTAAGGTTAGAGATAATATCTAAAGTCAAATGTATATAAATCTATCTGTGTGTTGAAGTAGTTAGTCAATTCTAATAAATTTTAGATGTTGTATTTTAAAAGACTCATTTTTATGATTCTTATCGTTTGAATGTTCTCTTACATAAATTGTACACAATCTCATTTCTCTTAAAAAAATATATCTAACAAAGATCTCCTTGGCTTTTCACAACTAGCATGCTTTAGACTTTAATAAGTATAATTTAAAAGCCAATTTTGAACGAAAACTGGTGGAACTTAAGTTCCTTCGAACCTTGTCATTACGAATTACATGTATCGAGTAAGTTTTAGATTCAAGTGCTTTCATAGGATTCTTGTGGCATGAAAATAACAGGAGGCAATAGTTGCATGCTACTAATAATGTATACTAATAGTCATCAAATCTAAAGATTTCTTTTGAAAAAAATTCATTATTTCGATAAACAAGAAGGTCAGTAATCTTTTGAAAGGTATCTTTAAGAAGTGCATTGTGGTTTTGGAGTTATTTAGAGATTTGTTTTATGATTAACTTGACAATTTTTTGTATTGTAAATATGGGTTGTATAGGATATAAGAGTGAAATTCAAAAAGGTTACTAGATAAAAAGTCTTCTCTGGCAGTCTCATAACCCATTTGCATTTGTGTTCTTGCTCCTCACTCCTCTGCAGTCCACTGACATTGTTGATCATTGTATTCTATTAACTGGTTGATTAATTTCGAGTCTTCGATGGTGAGATTTATGAGTTTCATGTTTATCTTAATTGTATAAGTATCACCATAGTGAGCCTTGTACAACATTATGTAAATGTTGCTATGTTTAAATTCTGAGCATCTCTTTCTGAGGGAGCTATTAGCTTCCTCTTTGACTTTTCGAAGGGCATCACATTAATACGATGCATTTAATGTTTCCTTTTGTTATGGATCTATTTATTGTACCTCAATCTGCTTCTTTTTATGTTTTTTTGTGTTGTCATTGTTTGAAGCATTGGCGTAATGGTTTTAGTTAACGTTTAATTCATCTTCACATATTTTTTCTTCTTCGTACCTAAAACATTTTTAAGTCAATATTTTTGTGGATGTTGTCTATAGTTCTGCGCCTAAATTGGTTGGTTTGCTGTCTGAGCTTGGTGAAGCCTTTAACGGCTTGGTAATAAAGTTAATCCCCTGCTACAAGATATGCATATTGTGAAATTCAATTAACTATAGGTCAGTCAAAATTATGCTATTCAAACCTTAGGTTGCTGTGGAAGATACTTGTTTAAGTGCTTCTTGCCAAATGTCAAATCGTATTTACATTGTAAATCCACGTGTACAATTTAGACATGCATGGTTGTAGTTTCCTTGAAACGGTTTTGGGGTTCTTTGGTGACAATCTTTATAGTTAGTTACACATGCGTTGTTAATGATACGAAGATGCTCACCTGAAAGGATAAAATCGTGAAAGTTGAGAAATAATTGATTGGAGTAGTGTAACTGACAAGTATAGTTAATACAGTGAGAATTGACTCTGATAAAATTAGTTGTTGCTCTACTAGTTAGGAACTCAATGCAATTTTTGATATGATAGTTAGATCTTGGATTGGGATTGCGCTTTTCAACATATTACTTCCATTTTTCTCTAATGAGATTAATGGATTGTTCTTTATGTACATACTAAAATGTAATAATGAGTTAGATTTATTTCTTGTTTTGTTTTTTTGCAATTAAATCTTAGTTTGTCCCTCCTATTTTGTGCTTTTTGATTATCCAGATTACATAATATGCTAAATGCCACTTAGAAAACACTTAAAGCTAATAATCAATATTTCTAGTTACTTATTTTGATGATGGTTGATTCTTGTATTGATGAACTTCTTAAGATGATCAAAAACTCTACTTTAAGAGAACTAATGAAATAAATGCTTCAACAGGTAAATCATGTCTTTAAGAGATCTTTTTATGCAATTGTATATGTTGAAAATATTCTAGTGTCTGCTATAATAGCATAGTAGTCTATCATCATTGCTATAAATCAACATATTTGCATAATTATGGACATTGATCAATGTATGTCGATAGGAAATTTCAAGAGAAGTTAAATTAGATCAAATAGGTGTCTTGGAAATCTAGTAGCTTCACAGTTAATTGCATTCTTGAAGTTGATATTTTGGTTCCTTTTTCACCTTGTGTAACTAGTTTATGTTTTAAAATTGAAGTCTAATGAGTCCAATTGAATTCTGTTAAAAATTGATATGGTCACTTGATAAACCACTTTAGTATTAGTTATCTATTTCCTTTACCATTTATGGAATTCCATAAATGTGTTGATATCTCAGTTTAGCTATATACAGTTGAATACCTAGAAACGTCATATTTTTTGCTTATATTTACGTAAACATGTGGTTACTTCACTCTTGTTCTTTGAGAGCGAAGTGAAATTTGTAGAGATTGTAGTGGTAAATATCTAGTCCATCAATCTTATGTATTGACCTTTGCAAATTTAAATAATTTTTAGTTTAAATATTTGTGTAAATTTTTTAAAAGAAATGTGGAATGTGTGTATAACAACTACAAAAAAATTGTTGCTAAAGGTATATGGAAAATATTTGTTCTATTGCAATAAAAATTATTGTTGCTAAAAGCCTTTCTAGTTTGGCAAATGGTCGATCAACACCTGATAGAGTTCAATTTTATCATCTGTCACTGTCAATTTTGGTGGTGTTCACCATTCCACTTGGCACATCGCCTCTTCTTCTGAAGTCTGCCAACAATTCTTTGTAGAAATACCTTGTGTACAATGAATTTAGCCGAAAATAAGTGTATTAGGTGATTGTGCTTTGTGTTTGGCGATCATTACAGTGTAGTTTTGCATTTATTTTCACCCTTTTGGCAATTCTTTCAGTCATTCATCCTTGTGTATTCGACTTCATAGCTACAAATCATCGAAAATCATCAGATCAGGATAAAATTAGGCATTGAGTGTAGGAAAAGCGGACAAGCACAAAAGTATATATGGTAAAAGTAATGGAAATAAAATGGGAAAATAACGACACCAAGAATTTACGTGGAAACCCTTCTGAATAAGGGAAAAAACCACGAGCCAAGAGGAGCAACTGATATTACTATAGTAAGGAATTTTACACTGTGTTGTCACGAATACAGTACTCAAAGTGACTACTACACACTCAAAAGGAACAACACTCTTTTGGTTTCCGTCTTACTAAAATATCGCTCACACTCTATTTTTCTTCACAGACTATTTTCTTGTATAGTCTATGGAATACCTCACTTTGCTCTCAAAATGATTCTTCTCTCTAACTTGGTGTGTTTTCTACAAATGAGCAAGAATGCTCTATTTATAGAAGGATAAAACCATGCTTATGTCACTAATGACATAGGTAAATATAGCAAAGTCAAAAATGGTTGCAAATCTTACCAATTTGCCAACCACCAAATCTTTTATTTTCAACTCTAATTACTATTCCTTTATAACAATTGCTTGTACCAATTGAATAGCTAAAGTTGACTAAAAAATGAGATGGATTCAACAAATCTCCCCCTCCAATCCCATTTACTGGAAGAAGGTATCTTCAACTTCTTTAGAGAGAGCTCATACCCACAAGTTCTTTGCATAACTCGAACTTGTCTTTCAGTATCATCTTGGTCAGCATATCTGCAGGATTTTCACTTGTGTGAATCTTTTTGACGTGAAATGATTCATTCTCCACTTTCTCACGAATCCAATGATATCTAACGTCAATGTGTTTTGTTCTTGCATGGTACATGGAGTTCTTACTCAAGTCTATCTGGCTGTCACAATAAACAATATACTCCATCTGATTCAAACCAAGCTCTTGAAGAAATCGCTTTAGCCATATCATCTCCTTGCCGGCTTCAGTAGCCGCAATATACTCAGCTTCAGTTGTAGATAGTGCAACACACTTCTGCAACTTTGACTTCCATGATATAGCTCCCCCTGAAAAAGTAAACAAATATCCAGTAGTGGATTTTCTGTTATCAAGGTCACCTGCCATATCAGAATCTGTATAGCCTGTCAAGATTGGATTTGATGCTCCAAAACACAAGCATTCATCTGAGCTTCCTCTAAGATACCTTAGTGTCCACTTCACAGCTTCCCAATGCTCTTTTCCTGGATTTTCGAGAAATCTACTGACAACACCAACTGCATGAGCAATATCACGTCTAGTGCACACCATTGCATACATTAGACTTTCGACGACGGAGGAATATGGAACTTTGGCCATGTTCTCTTTTTCCTCCCTAGTTGTAGGACATCTTTTTGCTCAACTTCATATGACCAACAAGAAATACACTAACAGGCTTAGCATTCTTCATATTGAAGCGCTCCAGTACGCGTTCAATGTACTTCTTCTGGGACAAATAAATCTTCTTTTTATCTCTAAGACGAGTAATTCTCATGCCCAAAATTTGCTTGGCATGACCCAAGTCTTTCATAGAAAAAGACTTACACAACTCTTTCTT
>NC_028645.1:23182322-23200778 GCF_001406875.1 Solanum pennellii
ATCTCGAAGGAGGGTAGGACTTAAAGGAAACTCTATTTTGTTTACTAACCAAGCAGTGCTCACATTTTTCTAATTTAGCACTTTGGAAATTTGACAATAATTTCTTCTTGGCTAGAACATTAAGTCCTTTCTCGCTAATGTGGCATAAGCCTCTTGTGCCATAATGTTGAAGAGCTATCTCTCTCAACCGCATTCACCATATCAACACAAGTAGAGGCCGTAGTCCAGTATAGACCACGACGTTTGTTACCACGAGCCACAACCAAGGAACCCTTAATGAGCTTCCATTTTCCATCACCGTTGGTACTAACATATCCTTCATCATCTAACACACCAACAGAAATTAGGTGCAGACGAACATCAGGAGCATGTTTCACATTGTTCAAAACTAGTTTAGTTCCAACACTAGTTTCCAAACAAATTGTACCAATACCAACCACCCTAGAAACAGTCTCATTACCCATACTCAAGGTTCCAAAATCACTAGGAGTGTAGGAAGAGAAAAAATCCTTTCTTGATGTCACATGAGATGCGGCACCAGTGTCCACAACCCAGCTTGACTCATCACAAGCAATATTTATCATGTTTGCATCAAGAACGGTAACAAGATCTTCGATGGTGACGGTGGCTAGGCAATTTTCATTGCTGTCTTCTTTAGTTTCCTCTTTGTTTTTGTTCTCCCTCTTCAACTTCCTGCAGAACTTCTTTGTGTGCCCTTTCATGCCACAATGATAGAACTCAATATCCTTAAGTTTGCCTTTGGATTTGCTACTATTTTGTTCTCTATGCTGAGAACCACGAGTTTTATTTCTCCCCCTGGGGCCAGTTATCAGGACATCCGACGAAGAGGAACCTTGAGTTTTTCTTCTCATCTCTTCGTTCAAGACACTACTCTTGGCGGAATCCATAGAGATCACACCATCCGGAGCAGAATTTGACAATGACGTTCTAAATGTTTCCCAAGAATCTGGTAGGGAACCAAGTTGATGTAAGCCTTGAATTTCATCATCAAATTTGATTCCCATAGCAGATAATTGGTTCATAATCCCCTGAAAGTTATTCAGATGGTCTGCCATCGAAGAACCATCATGATACTTCAAACTTAACATCTGCTTTATTAAGAACATTTTGTTGTTGCCAGTCTTTCGAGCATACAAACTTTCAAGATGCTCCCATAGGGTTCGAGCATGTGTTTCCTCAGAAATATGGTTCAACACATTATCGTCGACCCATTGCCTAATGAATCCACAAACATGTCTATGCAACAAATTCCACTGTTCATCTGTTTTATTATCAGGCTTTACAGTGGTAAATACTGGTTTGTAAAAATTCTTAACATAAAGCAGATCTTCCATTTTTTCCTTCCAAATGGCATAATTAACACCATTCAAAGTAACCATTCTACTTGTGTTAGCTTCCATTGTTTTCCCCAAAAAATATAGTTATCGAAAATCAAAGTAAATCTTTTCTGATGTGGAAGTTCAGACTGTGCTGCAACCAAAGAGCATACTCAGATAAAACCTTGGCTCTGATACCAGTTTGTTGGAAAACGCGGACAAGCACAAAAGTATATATGGTAAAAGTAATGGAAATAAAATGGGAAAATAACAACACCAAGAATTTTACGTGGAAACCCTTCTGAATAAGGGAAAAAACCACGAGCCAAGAGGAGCAATTGATATTACTATAGTAAGGATTTTACACTGTGTAGTCACGAATAGAATACTCAAAGTGACTACCACACACTCAAAAGGAACAACACTCTTTTGGTTTCCGTCTTACTAAAATATCGCTCACACTCTATTTTTCTCACAGATTATTTTCTTGTATAGTCTATGGAATACCTCACTTTGCTCTCAAAATGGTTTTTCTCTCTAACTTGGTGTGTTTTCTACAAATGAGCAAGAATGCTCTATTTATAGAAGGATAAAACCATGCTTATGTCACTAATGACATAGGTAAATATAGCAAAGTCAAAAATGGTTGCAAATCTTACCAATTTGCCAACCACCAAATCTTTTATTTTCAACTCCAATTACTATTCTTTTTTAACAATTGCTTGTACCAATTGAATAGCTAAAGTTGACTAAAAAATGGGATTGATTCAACATTAAGGACACTAGTTATTGAGTTAAAGAGGCCTCAAATGAGTGCAAATCTACAACTCATCAATAGTGAAGATGATTTTGTGTATTTACTTGTCGGTTGAGATCAAGTTGAGGTATCTAGATGTGTACTTTCAAATATGGAGTACTTAATTGGTAGCTTAGTCCAAGTTTGTGTGGTGCCCGTGTATATATTATGCCTTTTTAAAAATACACTTTTCTAAAAAAAAGAACTTGTGAGAAATAATTTGTATTTATCTAGCAAGTGATGATTTCTCAAGTTGTTGATCAAATTTTCCATCAACAAAAGGTTGAGGTTTCGAGTCACATAAGAGGGTAAGTGAGAATACTATAGTGGGTTGGGAAAATTTTTTATTTACCTAATTAATTTAGAAAGCATTTTTGAACAATAACTAGTGTTTGATCAAAAGAAATTTAAAATGCTTCTAAAATCTAAATGATTGTTGTTTGATAAAATAATACGTAATTTTAACCTTCCAAATTATAAAATTTGTTGACACCTAATATGGAAAAAACACATTAACTTTTGGATGATATGACACAATTTTTATCTCTCTCACAGTTTGTGATCCTTGTTGGATTGCATCCATTAGCGTAAATGAGATAATAAATTCTAAGCTGAAAAATTGGTGCTAGGTAAGGTGAGGTAGGACTAGATCGTCGATCCAATATCCATTTATCCGAGAGATCTTCTTGGACAATTTTTTTAACTCAAAAATCATTTAACTATTAATTTTTTTTTCATAACTTTTGATGTTTTGTTAGGATCGAATCCACGCACACACACTTGATGAATGAAGAACACAAGAACATTCAAGAGAAAGAGATGAGAGATATAGAGAGAGAAAGAGAGAAACCAATATTTCGTGATAATACTCCGTGAGTAAACTTCCACGGCTCTGGGGTATATATATTAATAAATCAGAGTATTTTTTGATACAGGGAATAAATAGAGAATAAATAGTACAGCCTAATATTTTTGAACCAAACCTTGCATGTATAATTTATTTTAAAAACCACGAAAATATTGAATCAAATGAATTTGGTTCTTGTAAATATAAGGTATTCAAACTTAGTCATTGTAGGACAATGTAGAAATAATACTTGATATTTGTAACTTTATTCATCTTCCTCCAAATTCTTTTAGTGTTTCTAAATACAACGAAGATGTCAAACTTGTTATACCCTTTATTGTTACTCTTAGACCATAAATTAATTTAGTTGATTTATTAAAAAAAAAGTAATATCAGTTTCAAAAATTAACTGCAAAGAATATCGTATTAATTTTAAAAGCATAACAATCAGCTAGATGAATAAAATAAAATAGTTCAGAGTATTAGACAATTTTCAAAAATCAATGATCAATTAGTATGCATTAAGTAAAAAAGGTTTATTTTAATTCACCAAATAATTTCATAGCATTGAAAGAGATTATATAGTTGTTTGCACCTAGAACTCCATCCTCAATTTTCTTGTTTTTATCTATTTGAACATAGACACCTCAAATATTGATAAGTTTAAGCAAAAGAAAAAAGAAAAAGAAAAAAAAACAAAACCCTCTCATGTGTCCATTTGTATTTCTAGACATTGTAGTTGTGAACATAATAATTCATTGTAATTGGTTGAGAAAACCAAAATTACTCCAAGCCAAATAGCACTGGATACATTGCAAGAAAATATCATAGTGATTTTACATCTCTACACAAAACAGTAACAAGAAATTTAAGAAAGAGAAATAATCATAAATAAAGGATTAGAATTGAAACAATCCTTTGTAATTTGAAAAAATCTATAAATGATTAAAAGTCTTACAAACAAAAAAAGATGGAAAAGAAGGAACTATACTATAGGATTACGTAGAAATGCTAGTGGAAGAATTCAAGATGACCAATTTGTATATGGTGGTGGTATATATCGATTTAGACAACTTTTCATATTCTTTAATTTAACATTAAAAGGGGTAAAACATTAATTCATGTACTTATTTAAAATTCTAATAATTCTACACATTTTCTTTCTAATAAATAACTTACAATTCAAAAATATAGTTAAAATAATATTATATTAATTAATTAGACATTTAATTTAATCTAGGGATAAAATGGTAATTCAACTTTTTATCTATGGAGCTTCCCACTTTTAGTAAGATATGATTATTAGCGGGGCGGAATAAGTAGGATGGATAACTAAATGATTTAAATAAATACCTTTTTTATTTTTTAAAAAAATTGTTTTGAATAAAACTATCATGTCAACAAATTTTATTTAATTTTAAATAAATAGGTTGAGTGATTTTGTAAGTAAAATACCCATAGTAGAGTGACTTTCTACAAAAAGAACTCAAAGTTGAGTGACTATTGAGTTAAGAATCAATGTTGAGTGACTTTTTATGGAAAACGTCCATAGTTGAGTGATTTTAGAGTTAAGAATCAAAACTGAGTGACTTTCAATGAAAAAAGTCATACTTGAGTGACCATTTGAGAATTGAGATATTATCTCGCCTTGCTCTCCTTCTATTGTTATGACCCTGAAGGTCTTTTTTAGAGGTTTTATTAAAGAATATTGTTTTACCCCTCTTTGTACTTTCCTAGAGTCATGTTTGATTAGTTTACAAAATTTGTTTCACAAAGCAATTTCTCGATGCAGTATTGCACTTACTATAACACACTAATAGGTAAGCCAACCCATAACCTACAACAACAAGTAATGGATGTATGGGTAGAAACAAAGCGGAAATATTAATCTAATAACTGATATGGAACAAAATAGCGGAAGCAAGCCAAAATGATCAAAATACATAGATCCCTCCCAAAACATAGAAGTTGAAAGTATAGAGTTGTCTAAATAAAAAAGTACAAGTGCCAAAAGTGGACCTATAATATGTATCTTGTCTCAAAATGAAAAAGTCTAGCTATCAAAATACTGAAAGAGACAGGTACGTCAAAAGAGACAACCCTCGCCTCTGATCAAAAGATGCAAATGGCTCGAAGGACAACTGTTGATAGTTGGTGCTCAAACCAGCATCACAAAACAGATACAGAATGAAGCAATATGAACTCAGTAGACATCGTAGGCTGACTGAGTAGGAAAAAAAAGCAATATGAAACGATAAAACAAATAGGAGATGTAGGCCGTTGGTCGCACAAAATATTGACACAAGCAGGGTCAAAGTGGAATTTAAGAAAAACTCATGAGTGTATTAAGATAGAAATGAACTATTTACATCTAAACAAACCTATTCGGACCCCATAAGTCCAGAAGGTACACGCGCATGTAAGTGTTGGTAAATCCTAAAATGGATACACATAAGCCTAACAAGGCCAAATAATAGCTAAATCTACTTAAGATAGGATACAACGAGTCCATAGCCAAGGGAGGCATAGATCACACCTCTAATTGTGAAGAACATCAGAGTGACCAATAAGAGGTGCCCAAACCTAAAGAGTACAGAGCATGGACAACGAATTGTGGATAGTCCCCAAAGGGGCAATAGTATGTATACAAAGTGTATCGACTCCGTAGAGGATATAGATCGACATTACAATACCTTGAATCTGGTGAAGGATCTCATTTCAGTTCTCATAATAGAATCACCATGTAACGATGTGCACTCTCAAGTAATCAGAACAACACTACAAGCTCGAACCAACTCCAATCCCAAGTCGCCAAACAAAGCCCAAAATCTCAAATGTAACATATGGGGTCGCAGAAAGAGGGGTATTGGATAAAAGTTCATCAAAGTTGAGTCAATGCCTAATCTAAGGCTCACTATATAAAACTCAAGCTACACCAATCTACAAGGAGCTAAGTCATCTAAAACAATGTTGTAGTAGAAATAAGGCCAAAAATGCTCCAAATATCACAATTCTATGGCAAGCACTAGTCTAAACCTAGACTAAGGACAAACATGCTCATATGATCAACAATAACAACACAAAAGGCTAACCACAAGATAAGGGTGATCACATATCACAACTATTATGCTTTGAAACTCAAAAATAAGCCTAAAACATGTTTTCTAAGTGGGTCATATGATTACCTCGGTAACCACACCCAATAAATAAATTAAACATGAATTGATGTAGTTTGGCTCAATCAAAGGGAAGGGAAGTTGTAGTCTACCTTTAGGTTGACCACACATGCTCCAAATCATGTTCCTAGAGCTTTTCCTTTCCGTGTGACCTCTGAATGCTACGACACAATCAAAACTAGAATCACAAAGTTGTTTTAGTCGTTTAGACCTCAAATTAACTTAAAACTTAGCTTGGCCAATTTTTGAGTCAAAATGGGAACTGTGAGACTGATTCCAGGAATTCCGAGAATGAGTCCATCAAAAAATCCTGAAAAATGCCCCAAATATTTGTTCCAAACTGGAACACCTGAAAAATCCCCCAAATGTGTCTTCCAAATTGGAACACAATTTAGGGGCTCGGATTAGCAGAGACAACAACATGCAATGATTACTCAATTAAAGAACACAATTTAGCTATGACATTCCTAAAAATAACAATGTTACCTCCGCGAAGAGTCTTTGATACTCCTTGACTTATCACCCATGTAGCCTTTAGATCCAAAAATATAATGTACTTTGAATCCCTAAAAATGGAGCTAAAATGAAGGAGAAATTTCTATTTGATGTTTGAAAAATAGAGTTATTGGGGGTCTAGTTTCTAATTAAAGACCATAAAAAAATTCTTCCTGCAAACGCATTAAGAGGGGCCCGTGAACATTGAGCTATGAAAAATAACCATTCGCGAAGGTTGAAAGTCTCCCATGAATCAAAATGGTAAGTAATTGAGGGCATACAAATGTGGTAGGGCCTCACGAACTCGCGAACACGGCTACGACCTTGCGAACCTGGTGACCAAGATCAGTAGTCTCGACAAACAAAGCCCTTGTTACGCGAATGCAAAGGCCAAACTTGGCATGCACCATCTGATTAATATCAATTAATTTTGGTCAACTTCAAAAGTTGTGACGTGGTGTATAGAATTGGTTCGAAACCCTGTGCACAGAAACGAGGCTATCATATCAAATTCGCTAGTCCACAGTTAATGGAGGAATCAAAACTTCATACGAGTTATTCTCAACAAAAAGTATATCCCACACCCAATCTCCATTTTTATCCAAAATCTATAAGGGGACACAAAATTTGCCTTGAGCCTCGAGATCTTCATGAAGGGTAATTCTAGAGAAAACTCGACATTCTAAAACTAATTTCACTGACAAATTTCTCATCCATGCATGTTTATCAGCAATTTTGACCAAAGCTAAACTTAAGCCAAAGCTTAAAAGCTAAAATGCCATATTGCACAAACTCGCACTGAAATCTATGGTATCCATGAAGATCATGACACTAGCCTAAAATGACCTTTCCGGAGTTAATGGAACTGTGAGAAGTGCATTTTTAGGTCTTATTCCTGAACTTTTGATCGGAATCAACCATTCAATGTTTGAAAGCTCCAAAACACATATTTTTTTGTCATAAAACCAAATGAACGACCAGGTAACTGAACAATGAGTCCAAGCAAGTCATAAATGACTTGATTTTTCTATAGGAACACTATAAATGACGAAGGAAGTTAAAAATCACTACAACAAATTTAATTATCAGGGATAAATAATTTCGTCATTTGTAAATCATATTTCGTCACCAAAATATTGTGTGACGAAAAATAATTTGTCACTCAGTCATCACTAAATGTGTCTCTAAAAGTATATAAAGATGATTAAGTGGTCTATCACTAAAAGTATAATACTAACTACCAAAAGAAAAATCGTCCCCAAATGTTTAAACATTTGTGACAAATTTAATTGTTGTAAAAAGTATATTTTTTGTAGTTAATAATATGCTTTGTTACTAAAGAAGTTATTACTGCCGATAAAATTATATCGTCGCTAATTATTTTACTTCAATCAGTGACGAAGTCGATTGTCTCTAAAGTTACTTGTATTTCGTTGCTGAACAAAATCTAATGTCGTCACTAATGATTATATTTTATATACAAAAAAAAAATATTTTGTTCTTAAATGTATTAGGGATAAAATTTGTCATTATATAAATGGTTTATTTTCCTATGATACATATATCCTATCTCAATTTTTTTCAACCCATGGCCAGCAACTCGCACATTATGCTTTCTTGGAGAATCGAACTCACAACCTTAAGGTTGGAAGTGAATAGTGCTTACCATCGGATCAACTCTCTCTTATCTCAATTTTTTTTGTTTTATTTTGTACTTCATTCACTTGTTTCAAATTTAACTTTTGTGGAAAGGGAAAATGGATAAGTACCCCCTCAACCTATGCCCAAACTTTCAGAGACACACTTATACTATACTAAGGTCCTATTATCCCCCTGAACGTATTTTATAAATAATTTTCTACCCCTTTTCACCTGCGTGACACTAACTTGAAAAAATTATCAACACACACTGGGCACACAAGATAGCGCCACGTAGGCCAAAAAGGGGTAGAAAATTATTTACAAAATAAGTTTAGGGGGATAATAGGACCTTACGATAGTATAAGTGTGTCTCTGAAATTTCGGACATAGGTTGAGGGGGTACTTGTGCATTTTCCCTTGTGAAAACAATATATTATATGATTATTTATACTCATACACAAATATATGATATTTACCACCCACAATTCATTCAAATTAGGTTATGTTTTAATTAAACTGTGTATTTTTAAATATCTTTAAATATATTCAGTACGATTTTGTCATTTTATTTATGTTTATAAATTTTTAAAATTATTCAGTACAATTATGAATTTACTTAAAATTAAACTTTTGATTTTATATAAAAAAAATGAAAAATTGGTTTAAGTTGTGCATCGATACCCATAACTATAGTACTTCATCATAGTATATTTGAAATACTAGTTAGTTCGTTTCTTTTATTTGTTCTTTTATTTTTTAGTTTATTTTCATTTTCACAATAATGGGAAAAGTTAATAGAAATTCATGAAATATATCGCATTTTTGCAAAGTCTATGTTTGTAAGTCGATGTTCTGTATAGTTACTTTATGTACGTATGTGAAATTACTATTAAATATGTATATATTGATACACGAAAAACAAATATATCGACTTAGTCTATGTAGTTTACCAATCACAAATCAATAGACACGCACAAAAATTAGCACAAAGACTTGAAAAATTATTTTTTTTTATCGTGCTTATCAATGAAAGTGTATCAAATAAAAAACAAAGTGTTTAACCAACAAATGTAAATGATCTAATGGTAGAACCGTGCCCCACTCATAATACTTATAACATGGATTGTATTTTTCAAATAATGCATTTTATAATTGCGTAATTTAAGAAAATAGATGTATTGAACTTCTTCATTTTTACAAAATTGACCGAATTCGTTCATTTTAATATTTTCACTTGCCAATTAACGAATGAAATTTTTCTATTTCTAATGAAGTACTTGTATTTTTCTTTTTGTAATTTGTCACTTGTAATTATGAACAATTGTAGCAAAAAAATTGTATTTAGCTATGAATTTTTTTCGTAGCAAATAGTTGAATTATTCACTACAAAATTTAAGTCGTCCGTATTTAACACCTTACATATTTTGTGATAATTTTTGTTGTTGTCACTAAATCACATATTGATTAGAGACAATAAAAATGTTTGTCACTATTAGTGATAAAATAAATGTCATTATTAAATCTAAATCTTTTCATAGCTAAAATTTAAAATATTTAACTACGAGCTCTAATTTGTCGATATTGTAACAACATATTTTTTAGATGACTTTTTTGTGTCCAAAAATTAATAAATTATAAGACAAAAAATATTTTGTCATTAATTAGATACATTATTAGTGACGAAATAATGTGTCACCGATAACTATAAATTCGTGACTAACACTACTTAAAAAATCATACCAATTAATTTTTTGGTGGGAAACTTTAGTGAAAAAACTTTGCTACGGATTTTTATGTTTAGTTACTAAAAGTATGTGTCTCATATATTTAAGCATGAAAAAAATGTCACTAAAAGCAAATAATTAGTGACGATTTGATGTTGTAGTTTGTCATGAATCACATACACTATTAGTGACGAAATAATGTCTCAGCGATAACTTTAAATTCGTGACTAACACTACTTAACAAAATGACGCCAATTAACTTTTTGGTGGGAAACTTTAGTGGACAAAACTTTGCTACAAATTTTTATGTTTCGTCATTAAAAGTATGTGTCTCATATATTTAAGCACGAAAAGTAATTTTTTCACTAAAAGGGAACAATTAGTGGTGAATCATGAAGGGTCATTACAACATACACTTCTAAAAATGGCTTTCATCCGCAAAAGTAAGAGTCAAGTACCTGAAGGCTCAAAGCCGCAAAATTTCTCTCGCATCTCCTACTCAGTCTCCCAAGTAGTCCTCTTAATTGGATGATACCTCCAATGGACCTTCACCATAGGAATGGGTTTCAAATGAAATTACCACACATTTTGGCTAGAATAGAAAATGTCTCCTCCATAAAGTTAAAACTCTAATGCAACTCTATTGCATCATACTAGAGCACATGAGACTCATCAGGAACATATCGGTACAAAATCAAAACATGGAAAACAAGGTGAGTAGCTAAAAATATTGGAGGTAGAACCAAATCATATGTAGCCTCATCAACTTTCCAGAGGATCTCAAAATGGCCAACATACTTGGGTATAAGCTTTCTCCACCTCTTAAATCTCATCACTCCCATCATGGGTGACACACGGAGAATTCCTAATCACAAAATGAACACCTCAAAGTTCGATGCCTAGGATCAAAATAACTCTGGTGTTTACTCTTAGTTGTCCCTAAGCCTATTCTGAATCACCGGCACTTGGTCCAAGACCTTCTAAATCTAGTCAGTACCACATAGCCTAGAATCTGTAAGCTTCAACCACCGAATTGGAGAGTGACTATGCTTGCGTTATAAGGCCTCATACGGGGCCATATGAATACTAGATTTATAGTTGTTGTTTTGTATGCGAACTCTGCCAAAGGAAAGAACCGATCCTAATGACCTCCAAACTCCAAAACAAAAGCCTGTAGTAGATCATCAAGAACTTGAATAGTATGTTCAGATGGCCTTTGGTCTATGGGTGGAAAGTTGTGCTAAGGTCAACATGAGTTCCCAACACTTACCAAAAGGTCTTCCTAGATCTAGAAGTGAGTTAAGAACCCCAATATGATATTATAGAAATAAACATGATATGAAGACAAAACCTCCCTTCACATCGATACAAGCCAACCACTCAGTGTAGAATGATGACTAAAAAGTGAAAATGTGTTCTAAGTTGGCGAATAAATCAATGATGACCCAAATCCTATCAGCACCTTCTAGAAGTCCGAGCTAAACCCGCAAAAAGTCCCATAGTGATGCAATACGACTTGCACTCTGGAATGGGTAACCTCTGAAACTCACCACTAGGTCTCAAATGCTTGGCCTTCACGTACTGAAAACACATCCAATAGGACACATAGCCTGAAATATCTCTCCTTATGTCGCTCCACCAATAGTGCTACCTTATATCATGATACATCTTCCAAGTTCTAGAGATAGAATATTGAAACAACGGGCCTCATAAACGATCAGTTGAATCAAGTCCCTGACTCTCACGATAGAAATACGGCCAGCAAAACTCAAAATCCCATCTAAATCTAAGGTATGCCAACTGGCATCACCCTTTAACACCAGATCTCAAAGAGACACCAAAGTCTCATTCTCAAACCGAAGAATGCAAATATGCTCAACTGTAGCATAATCCTCAAATGTTGTTCATGATCTTTCTACTTTATGAGTACATAAGAATATTATCAATGAACAATATGGTGAATGTCACGACCAGGGAGCACGCCCTAGAAGTAACATGGCGTACTTGACCTCTCTGAGGTCTCATACAAGCCCATAGTTATCATTCATCGCATTCTCATAGGTAAATTTAGGGAAATATTTAAAACTTTTCATAGCACATCATTTACATAAAATATCATAAGTACATATTTAGACTCTAGTCTCTTTTTGGCACCCTATACTTAACATCATTAGAGTATATTAGGGACACGACCCTTATAACATAAAACATAAGTACAATAATAAATTGACTTGACAGTAAGCTAGACATTTAGACATCCTTAGACTTAAGGATTACTTTCCTTGAGCTTGAGAATCACATATCAAGCTCCTCAATTATAGAGACATCCTTTTAACCATCCATAACCTATACTTTGTGTAAAAAGTAGAGAAGATTGGAGTTAGTACAAGAATACACTAAGTATGACAAACATGCAAAAACATGCATTGAAAAAGGGACATTTTTCTTGAAATCACACTTCATGCCATTTTGAGAAAATCTTCATGAAACCTTTATACAATAGGCATTATATCATTTACATACTTCATATAAGCATATTTAATGGTCATCAATCATATAAAATCCACATTGCATTTAAGGCATTTTAAAATCACATTACAGTAAGCTATTTTCTTTTGTACAGTGAGCTATCTCGTTCTACAGTGAATCCTTTTCTTCTTACTTTCTTATTCCCCGAAATAACCCTCTAGTGATACTTGGTGCAATGCATCACCTTAAGGCCACAAAGAAGTCACACAAACAATCTACATAAGCCAACACATACCATCATAGAAGTATAGCAAAACCACAAGACACCTTCAAGTCTAAGACCCCAAAGACATAATAGTGAACCATAGTCGATGACCTTACTCACAATCCTATTCTAAGTCTACTAGTGCAATGTACATGTGAAGACCCATAACCTTACACATTCTTAGTAAACCTATCGTAAGACTATAAGCATCAAAACACGTACTTCACACTTCAAACGTACTACTATAGTCAACTATATGCAACTCAAGTAGAACCTTCGTTCACATAGTCAATAAGACCAACATCATACACATAAAAGAAGACCTCTTCATATAAACAATACTACAATGTCATGCATAAGAAACATATGCACATTCACATGCATTAGAACACCTTCCTAGGAGTTCCCTCAAGAGACACTTGTGCAATGCATAGGTGAAGTCCCGTACCCCCACCTACACTAAGCAACTACCCTTAGGTTATCCTAGTAAGGGTCCTTACTTTACTTCTATTGTCTATTTTACTTTAGAGAAACTATAACCTTAAACGACACTACCAACATGGATTTTAAACATGGAATTTGGTGTTGTAGAGCCTTACACCAAGGGAAGGCGTTCTTACCTAGCAAAGGTAGAACATTAACACATGCTAGCATACTAAGTAAAATCACTTGCTAGATCCGATGTGGCAAGCATAGTTTATGGAACTAAGAGATATACATAACCCTCTACATGCTCATTAGCATTAAAGCCTCATCTCATGAGAAACCATGGGTGAATCTTCCTCAAGGAATATCAACACCTCATGTGGAACTGTAGGTGAATGTTCCTCCAAGGGAAGTCAACACCTTATGAGAACTTAAATGGTGAATCTTCCTCTAAGGGAAGCCAACACCTCTCATTATCAAATTCACTCGGTGCTAAGATAAGTTTCCTTTTTATTAAAAAGTCATCAATAACTATATTTTATAAAATTAAGCTTAGGAGAGTCATCTCCTCATATAATTAGCTTATAGGTCATACATGAGAGTTCATCAACCTAAATCATGTGAGAAACCCTTTCACATGGACGTAGAATATGTAAGCACTTATCTCGTTTAGTGTACACTTGAGCACACCTTTCAAGGCCCCTTCATTGACTAGATTATCATATATGTTTGGTGTATACTTATATATGAGCAAACCTTTCACATAACACATAAATGTTACACATGTTCATATATCAATGCATAAGTCTATAGGTATAACTATATGAGCAATCCTTTCATATAAACACACAAGACACTATGCATATTCATACTTCATCGTATCATATACTTACCATCATAGAAAATAAGTCATATTTACAAACGTTCATACATCCTATGCATGTACTTAGAAGACCAACCTAGGAACTATTCTATCAAGGTATACATGTGCAATGCATAGACAAGATCCCATACCCTTGCCCATACTAGTACACCTATCAAGTCATCCTAGTAATGATACATCACACAACATCATAGAATAGATAACATAGCATAAGACACATTTATTCAAGACTTACAACATCTTTACAGTAAGCTCTAGTCATTATGCACCTACATCAACTTTACTTCGCATATAGCATTATAAGATCTCATCATAGACATCACATATATATAAAGTTAACATAACGATTTACATGCTCATAACATTAGCCATACAACCTAGATCATAGCTAGAATAGAAAACTAGGCATATACTTCACATAGGGTGACCACCACCAACACACATTCATAGTATAATTGCCTTCAAGGCCATGTTTACATCACAAATGTATATTGGCAATAAAGTAAACACCGCCACCATAAGTGGATCATACCATACAATGCTATACAATGCTTCATAAACTATCAATACTATAAGAAAAGTAGAAGAAGTAGGAATCTCACCAATTTCCCAACCTTTGGTCATCAATGACCAATACCCATATTTCATAAACAATTTATATCTAGGGAAGTAGCTAAAGGTATACTAACATAATTAAAATCATACATTAATCATAACAACATTAAGATCATATTAAGTCTACTACATCATCAAATTATAGAATGTGAAGGGAAGTTGATCTCTTACAAATTCTTCCTTGCATGGATCATCAATGATCAACCTCCTTAATTCATCAAAATACAATATAGGACAGTAGCTACAACTATCTCTTCATAGACTAAATCATACATTCATACCCTATAGAGTCTATATTACAATGAATATAATCTATAAGAAGTAGAGATCAATTCATCAAGTATCAAACCACATTGGGACAACAACACATAATACCTCATCATAACACATTATAGGAAGTAGATAAAGCACAATTAACCATATACAAAGTCATTCATAAGCTACTAAGAGATCATGCTACTAACATCTAACCTACATCATCAATTCACTAGCAAGTAGAGAAACATAGATCACTTACCAATCTCCCTTGATTGGTCATAAATTATCCATACTCACAATTAATCAAAAATAAACATATAAGGCAGTAGTTAAAGAGACCATAACTTAAAGGAAATCCTACTACAATTGCCAAGAAATCAAGATTACAGTGAGCATGTATGAACATAGGCTAGTGTTTCAAGCCATCAAACCTTGATCCACATGGATAAATCATCAACAATTTACCATCAATATACAATATAAAAATTAGATATAAGAAATTCAACATTCTAGAATCATAATTCAATAAATAAATAGCCACGATCACAATGCCCATACATAGGCTAAAATGAGAGTTGAAGGGGACATGGGTTCATCATGAAATTGGATTCAAATACACGTTATAATCATCATGTTAACATCAATTTATCATGATTAAGCCTTTGAAAATGTTTTGAGAAAGAACCCATGGCGAGATTGAAGAAGGAGAAGTTTGATCATGAAACTTCTTTGAAAACTATGAGATTAACTGTCTAGATGGAAGGATCACTAGAGATGAAGGATCACCATACCTTAATGTAGAAGAAAAACTCTAAAACTTTATGAAGAACCCATAGGAATCCAAGCATCAAGCTGTTCTTGAGCTTCACCTTCAATGGAGGTTCTAGAGAGAGGTTTGTTTGGGAGGGAAGTCTAATATGTGTGAATTGAATTAGGAATGGGGTTGTTACATTTTTGATCACTTAAATACACCCAAAAATAACCAACTAAACCATTTAGAGTTAGGTTAGAACGTGGAGTAAATTTCTCATTCACCCCTTAATTAAAACAGCGTACATGGCTGCAGTTGCAGGCACCATTGCGGACATAAACGACCCAGTAGGTCCATCGACGGACCATACTGCAGGCCGTCATTTGGGTGTGAAGCTTGATAACAGCCTTAAGCATTCACCATGCTAAGTGTCCATCGATGTCTCACCATCGACGAGCAATTGGTGGACTGACGATCTGTCCTTTGGCTTCGTCGATTGACACTGCCAAGGCAGTGTCTCGACAGCCTTTGGGTCCTCCTTGAGGGCTTTTTGCGTTGCCCTTGGGGAGTCGTTCGTGAGAATTTCCAATGTAAATAAACACCTTAACATGTCAATGACCTTCCACATTAGTTTCACCGAAAAAAATTACACGCAACACCTTCAAACATGCTAGGCACACTCAAGACACACAGATGCATGTCTCAAGGGCTAACTTTTGAGTGTCTTGGACGTTTGACTTTCAAATCACTTCAAATCAATCATGCATACTTTAAAACACTTAACGAACATGTTAACAAGATTATAGTAACAAGTTAGGCTCTACACACCCTAACTCATTTTGGGGGTCTTACAATATCTCCCACTTCGGAACATTCGTCCTGGAATAACACTTAGAACACTTTAATAACAACAAGGACTTCAATAAATCATAGAGAAGCTCAAAAAATTCATAATATCACCCTATATAAGTTAATGCACCAAACTTACGAGGAACACAAATTCAAGTCATTTAGCACTCAATGCAACACAAGCAAGCAAAACCTTAATTCACTCACTCTTTAATGCATCAAACACATAGGCTCTTGTCATGTTCATTGGAGGAACATACTTCTCCTAATCATAACATGGTCATTACACTTCATTTTATTAAGAGCTCATCATGCAACCATCTTTAAGTTACACATAGGCACTTTCAACAACACTCAAGAACAAGTAGGCACTCATACTTCGATGCACATAGACTTGAGTAAGATAGGTTGACAATGGATTCTAATTAGTTAGGCATAATTCCATGGGACCATACTCAACCATACCATGCTTAGTTATGTTTTAGGGAGGAATTTCCTTCTCTTTAATACACTTACATGTCTCATGAGTTCATACCCAAGCAAATGGACAAAGGTTAACTTTACTGTAACATGAGAATTTCTCAACTTTTATTCATGGCATGCTCAAACACCCTTCCTAGTGAAGTCAAAATGGCAATTCACACCACACACATCACAACAATAGGAAGCCATTTCACAAAAATTCAATTTCTCGCTTATCACTAGCCTTCATAAACATGCATTATTTAGGGAAAGTCTTACAATTTATAGGCACACACAAGGACAATAGCTAGACATGCCTTCACTTTTTAAAAGTGAGCCTACAATCATGCTTTTCAAATCATAAAAGTCGCATAGTTTTCAAGAGACTCATCATTTTCATTTTAAGGAGACTCAAATTTTTTATTAATGGTTAAACACCACACATTATAAATAACTTCAAACATGTTTCTTACCTTGTCTCATGAAGTTAAATGCACAATTAGTATTTGAAGATGCACAATCAACATGAGAAACCCATGAATTTAATCAAAATTTCTTTTGAAGTACTTTAGAATCTTCAAAATACTCTCAATATAGTGTCAATGAAGACATACCAAACATATAGAGGTCATGCAATTCATACTTTAAACAAGACTCCTATCATTAAAAAGCTTATTAAGAATTCATTAGTTTCAAGCTCAAGTAAGAATAGGAGAACAAGGTAGAAATATCTACAACCTTCCTACTCACATCACCATCCCCCATTTAGGGTAAATTCAATTAAGATCAACTTAACCGAACCTCAAGAGGATCTTAACTTATCAACCTTCATTTTCATCACTTAAAAGTGATTAGCACTTTAGAAGGAATTACAGTAAGTCAACATAGGAACACCAAAGGCATTTTAAACCTTATCATCTTAGGCAAATTATCCCCCGATTATCAAGTTAGGTCATACTATTCAACCACATAATGTTTTTATACAATACAATATATACCAAGGTCATACAACATCTGGACAAACAATAGAGGAGACTTAGCCATAAGGCCTATTTCTTTTCTTTCTACATTAGAGTAAGGTAACTTCTAGGTCAATCAAACCCACATCATCACCTTACAAGGACAATCATGCCACCCTTACTTCTAAGACCAAGCCTATACAAAAGACTTCAATCCATGTAAAGCAATCATGAAGGTTCACACATATAAACAAAGGCAACATGTGAAGCATTATACATATACTTAGCCAACATGCTTCCATAGGTAGTCACTAAGCATTCCAAACTCAAATTATAACATTAGGCTACCATCATGCAAAACCACATAGTAGCATACCATTCCAAAAATAAACTCATTTTAACCATAATAACTTTTAACATACATTAATTATATCATGACACATAATTCTCAACAAACATGCCATTTCACATAGGTCTCATATATATATATATATATATATATA